>NW_019416459.1:0-438834 GCF_000390285.2 Anoplophora glabripennis
ATTTATTATATATTTTTTATTTTGGTTATATTCGTTGTGTTTTGATTTGCCTTTTCCATAATTTGCATTTCTCATTAATTTTTCAAAAAAAAAGAAGACGCGGTAGGCCCTCTTTTAGACAGCTTGTCCCTTTTGAGTGTTCGACTGTAGAGATGGCAATTATTAACTACTTTATATCAACAACATCATTAAAAAATTTATGCACAAAGAAAACTTTATCAAAAAGTGGTATTTCGCACCCCTGCCTACGCTGTTTATGCACAGAATCATTAGTGGGTGTTTTCTTATTAATAAAATGTGTTTTTTATTCAATATAATTTACGTTTCCAACGTCAATTTTGAGACCCTGTAAAAACAAATTTAAAAATATGTAACGACATTACTTTTTCTGCTCGCTATTTTATTACAGATGTAAAATAACTGGTTTCTCCGGAATATAACTTTAAACCTTCTATCCGTTTTGCTTTTAGCGGATCTAATACAAATTACAAAAACAGTTCGATCGATTACTTGTAAATGAATCAGTTGTCCGTTAATGTAATAGAGTAATTTTATGCACCATTTTCGTATAAAGTGGTGGTATACATAGTTTATGAACAGGGCATAGCCATAAAGTAAATAGATTTAGGTGGCTTTTATACGCAAACTCATGGGAATATCCTTCATAAACTACATGTAGAACAATATAATGAAACACAAATATTTATAATTGAGTTTGGTTGTAAGCCGATAAACCGACCAAATAAATGCTTTGCTACAACAGAAGGCGGATTTGGTGGTTTTAGAGTACAAAAATTATACAAATGGATTACCATTTCAGTGATGTAAACATTATCTTTTCATTGTTGAAAGTATGCTAAACTGAAACTATTTATATTTATAAACAGATAATTGTAAAGCTATAAAAATAAGTAATGAATAGAAGAGATACCTATGCCTCAGATGAAAAGTATTTCAGATGTACTCTATTAATCTTACAAATAATTTCTAACCTTTTTCAATGATTACTGAAATAAATATTTAAACAGAAACTAAATCTAAACTTCTTAACCTTTGTAATACATTAAACAGAAAGTTAATTTCTCCTCCATCTAAATTTTGTTCAGTTATAAATTTTACGTAGCACCTGTTAACTTATAATACATCATTCTAGAGTGTAGAAACTTACAGAGACATGACAGATTGAACTTCGATAAGTTTTGGAGACAGGTCAAAGGTCTATTCTATACTGAGAAAAATACTTGGTTGTATAGGAACGTAAATTTACTTTCATTTCAATTTCATTTCATTTCGCTTTTCTATGCCAATTAATCAAAGTAAAAAAGATTGTGTAGACGGTGAAAAAATCTTTCAAGTGAAGTTTAATTTGATATGTCTTTCTGGTTAAAATATTGGTTGGGTTGTCAGCAGTTAAAGATGAATGTGGAAGCTGTGGACCTATACCCTGCAGCCGTAGACTTATTGAATTATTGTCGTTATTATTTATTTGAGATCTTTAACCACTTTATAACGAGCATGACAATTAGTCATGCTCGTTATAAAAGACATTTTACTTTGTTTATGACAGTTTGTAAAAGGCGCTCTAGGTTACTTCTTGGTTTATACATAATAGCGTATCGAAGAAGCTACGCATCTTTTAGCTTCCAAGCTTCCTCTTTTTTGTGGAAGGTATGAGCGTAGTTTTTCCGAGTTTTTTCTCAGAACTTTCACAATTTTCAAAATCTACATTCCAAAGGTAGTTAACTTTTCATTGAAATATGCAGTATATTTTATTTAGCAATAATGTGATTAAGTTTAAGCATAATAACATTTTAATGCAATGTAAAGTCTAGATTTTAGCTTAATACATTTTATCAATTAATTATAAATAAAAAAACTAAATATGTAGATTACTCCCATAGGTTTATTTGCATTTACCCAATAGAATGAATCACAATTTGATGTGATTGAAATGCGTTACATTTTTAGGAAGAGCTTCTAGTTTATATATTTCGATGAAGCGTATAACATTTTTATAATAGTAATGTATTGATTTTATTAAACAGAGGTGCTGATGTATCAAAGATGTCAAATTATGATCTTAGTTAAAAAAAAAACATTATTGTTTAATATGAAGATAAAAGATTAAATCATTCCTTTGTTTCCGTTTTCAGTGATATTTGGAAGAACTGGCGGTGCCAAATCTTGAGATTCTGAGATAGTCTCGAGGGTCGTTTTTACGCACAATAAGAAACCGGAAAAATCCCTGACTTACGTTATCGCCATCGCTTATGTACGGAGGGAACATTTTTCATGGCATAGCATCTTCGTTTTTCTGATTTCATTGATAAGTAAGTTTGAAGTTAACAATTGACTCCGTTCAAACTTAATTACTGTTCGTTCCTGTAAATGTTGTAGTAGGTATATTTTTTTGAAAGCACTAACGATGTCTACTGAAGCATCAATTTTTAGGTGAAATACATTGAGAAGATAGAATGTAAACCTTCTTTTTTAAAAGACATAATTTTATGATGTCCAGAATTGAAGCTGATAGTTAACAGAACTGTTTTAATTTTCCAGATAAATTAAAGAATTCAAGCAGAAAGTTGACCTCGAGATATTATTATCAAAACCTTTTTTAACTTTATCTAATTATTATCACTTACATTTATTTATTACTTGTTTTTTAATCAATTGTTTTAAGTGTTCCAGTTTTTGCAATAGAATTAAGAGAAATACGCGGAATAAAGTTTTCAATATCCTGAGATTGTGTGCTCGTTAGGGATAAATTATTGTAAAAATAAACTTTTCTTTATTTTTCCCGTTTAGTATTGTTTAAATATTACTACTTTTCTAGTGAAAATATTCAGAAACTGAATTCTTTAATTCCTATCTAACAATAAATTGATGAATTTTGTCAGATGTAAACATCATGAGGTAAAGGTGCAGATGTAAATTGATTTGGCTCATATTAGTTAATATAAACTGAATACAAATGAATACCTATTTATTAATTTAGAAGATTTATATTAACCTCTACATTTTATTATATTACTTATATTTTATTTGACATAGATTATACAGGTGTTTGCCTTATAAACATAGGTCTGGAACGGCCTCGTTTTAGAGATACAGGGTGTTGAAGTTGTTAAAAAAATGTAATTTTTTGTTTATATCTCCGGAACCTATTAACCAATCTCAATAAAATTTGGTACAGATAATGTATGACACTAGGCCTTGCATTCCTTAAAATATAAGCTCTAAAAATTCAACCAGTGGTGTACAACTAGACAGGGGTCTCCCTCTTTTTATAAAAAAAACTACGCCACTGTATTTTTTACAAGTTATTGTAACGGATTTATATTCTAATGCACTAAGTACGTAAAAAAGGTAACTTGAATTTTTTCCCTAAGATTCGCCGTTCTCGAGTTATTCATACCAATACAATCCCCTTGTGGCAGACAGTTCAAACCATAATATTACAAGAATATTTATGTTTATGCTTAAAAGTAAGTGCAATTTGTAAACATATCAACAAAATTATTTCCACATCAACTGCGAGGTAGTGTTCTCTTTACAAATAAGAACAATTTAAATCAAAATAATAATAAAAATACATTTACCAAGCAACAACAATTAAACAAGAAATGAAATTAACGTTATGTATTTACAGCAATTGTTCAAAATGCGAACCATCCACATCGATACACTTCTGACAACTTTTATTGATAATTAATGGAATTACCTAACTAATATCACGTGGTGGTTTTCTTTTAATTCATTACACCCGTCTTCTATTCGCTGCAATACGACTACAATCGTTGTGGTCTTTTATCCATTGGAGAAGAGTAAACTTTACTTTTCAGATAGGTAACCCCAAACATAGAAGTCCAGGAGGTTTAGATCTGGCAATCTGGCTGGCCAAGACACTGGATTCTCTGCACCATTATGGTTGACATTGGCATTTGGTTATCAACCTATCCATCGCCCCATATAATTTTTAAGCGATTCTTATATTATTCTCCTAAAATGCGCAGGAGCACCATCCATTTGTATCCAGCTATTTTGTAGTATATTTAATGGAACATCCTCTAATAATTCAAATAGATGATTTTCTAGAAAGTTTAGAAATGACTGGGAATTTAGAAGGGATGACAAGAAGAAAGGTCCGAATTATTCCGAGCCACACTTTCACAGAAAATTCTTGTTGAAAAGATCTTGTCCGAATTTCATGAGGATTTTCTTGTGACCAAATATTGTGAAAATTCACTACGCCTCGCCTTGTGAACGTAGCCTCATCTGTCCAAAATATTTCTAGTAAGAAATCTGGATTATGTTGTGACTTTAAAACAACCACTAACAAAAATTCAGGTGTCTACATCTCCCGGAAATAAATTTTGCACAGGTTGTAAATGGTACGGATTTCTACCATCCTTATGTAGAACTTTTCAAATTGTCGATTTACGCACCCCAAGTTGCCGAGACGTTCTTCTTGTACTTAGCCGAGGATCGTTGTCAAATGTTTTTAAAATTTCATTTCTGTGCCTTTCTTTGCGCCACGCCGTCGTGATTTTCCAAATATCGTTTTAATCCAAAAAGATGAAAGCGACGAGTGTAAAGAATTTTGTTGATGTGCTTACAAATTGCACTTACTTTTAAGCATAAACATAAATATTCTTTTAATATTATGGTTAAAAGTATCTGCCACAAGGGGACTGTATTGGTATGAATAACTTGAGAACGGTGAACTTTAAGGAAAAAATTCAAGTTACCTTTTTTACGTATTTTGTACATGCGTTACAATAGCTTGTAATAAATACAGTGGCGTAGGTTTTTCTAATAAAAAAGGGGGTGACCCTGTCCAGTTGTACACCACTGGAGCTTATATTTTAAGGAATGCAAGGCCTACTGTCATACATTATCTGTACCAAATTTTATTGAGGTTGGTTAATTGGTTCCGGAGATATAAACAAAAAATCACATTTTTTTAACAACTTCAACCCCTGTATATCTAAAACGAGGCCGTTCCAGACCTATGTTTATAAAGCAAACACCTATTATTTTAAAGAGATCTATCTGCCCTCGAAGTTTCCTGCATAAAATTTGGACCACCCTGTAGATGTGAGGACTCTTTCCATATAGTGAATCTTTTTAGGTTACAAGTTCTATGTACATCATACAGTTGTCATTTACGGCTAATTGTAAGTTATCTTTTCTTTCTGATTATGACAAGCTATTCATATTCAACGCCGTACCTACTTAAATACTGAACATCAAAAACATTTCATTAACCAAAGAAATTTGCAGTGAAAAGAAAAAATGTACTAAAAAGTCGTAACTATCAAATCTTTGCCTGAATAATACATATTGTTGCGACGTGGGTGTTTGCCATATCTTAGCTGATTCAATATAAGGGTCTCGGTGAGCCCTGGGATCTTTCACTATCTCCTTAAATAAATTAAATTCCGTCCCATTTGTTTCTGTTGCTTTCAACGATAATCTACTTTGTTTATGTTTTATTAAACGAAGGCAATTTTTAGACTACAGTGCTTTCATAATTTTTATTACTTTATTTATTTATTTTTTTATAGATTGTGTCGATAACATCGATACAACTACTATTTAAATGCCGAATATTTAATTAATATTCGAAAAAGTTAGGGGTTTATAATTTTATATTTATCTATTATTTGTTTTATTAAATTATAACGAATGATTGTGTATGTTATGAAGCTATTAAAACGTAAATATATGTCATATTTGGTCTTGTTTATTTATGCAAATAAAGTAGGTACTTACTATTTTTTTTAATAAGTCGAACGTATTGAAATACAATAGCAAAAGTATTCGAAGCATTATTATCCATTAGGTACATTCGAGACACAGTTTCTGCTGGGGAATAATATGTTTACATATGTGATTACGAATTATGTATGTGGCATTGTCCATAGCTTGCTCTAGGTCTTGTTCACTATTTCACTATTAGTTGGGTGAGTGTATACTAAGCTTTTTTCTCTTAAGTTGTCAAAGTTGCCATTGTTACACTTTTGCATCACAGTTTTATGTAACATGTTCATACTTGTTAACCGAGTCTTAGAACTAAATAATCTCCTTACAAATTATTGGCACATTCTACAAAATCGCCCTGTATTTCTGAAGCCATCTATTAAATTATATCTTTAACATAAGGGATCTTCTGTTTATTTGCTTGTACCCATTCTCCTTTAGAACTTTCTGTTTCTTTCACTATCGTTTCCATCTGGTTTAGGGATTTATCCATGGCCGTCACGTATAGAATACCCAAAATTCAAAGTTGGGATGTTTAAGTAGTTTCTGACCTGATTTATATGTACCCCACGTCACATTTTGTGGTTGTGAACTTTTATTCGTGATTCTTTTCCAAGTTGCGTCCTCCTCAGTGAATTGCTGATATGTTCAGCCCTCTATAAGTACGCAATATTAGGATTTAATAAAAAGCACCTACGACTAAAAAAAAATATTCTTTTGCACATAGCTTAGGTAAGGCATTTTTTGTCAAAACTAATTGTTTTACACTATGATATAATTCATAATATCGAGGTTTGTTAGTGCAATAATCAATCTTGATATTGGTATTAATAGTCTTGAAATAAACTACCTCATCAAAAATATACTTCTAGTTCTATGGTTATGGACTTTTGCCTTCAAAACATTTTTGGAAGCAATTTTATTGTTAATGGTAATGAAAACAAAGTTTTAATGATAGCATGTACCCGCTGTAAGTAAGTAGGTGGTGTTATGAACAATTATTGAAATATGCAAATAAGAACAAATTCCTAACGAAAAAGTAAAATTTATTATATTCGTTATTTTTGTTGTGGTATTGTCGTAAAATCAAATTCGCCTATGTTTCCGACACCCTCAATAATTCAGTCAAAATAAGCATTCATGGCGTGATTTCAGCCACAGCAGATACATTCAGAACAGCTCCGCAAAGAGAAAAGAGAATCGCGAACCTTTCGAAAATTTCCCGCGAAGCATCGCAGATGGCGCGATCGACAAGCAATCGTCCGAGAGCGAACGAGAGTTATATATACAAAATCGCCGATGTTTCCAAAATTCGACCATTGATCCGCCGCGAAAAGAACTACCACGCCTAGAATCCTCCATTCCATCAAATGACGACAACTCGTGTCATACCTGAGGTCACCGACTCACTTTCGAAAAATCAACGAAAGATATTGATTTCATATTCAACTTCCGACAAGACTTTCTAGTCCATATTAACATTTTCTAATTCCAGACTTCTAAACTCACACAGACCAGCAAGGAACGCAGTCATCTCCGACCGGAATGGGGTGACGTTAAGCCAGACCACACAACAGGCGGATTACCGGAATCCATCCCACGGTGAGTGAACACGCACCCTCGTCGTTTGCAGTTATTTAACCCGGACGTAGGTGCCTGGCCAGAGTATGTACTCAACAAGTAAAAAAATTCTTATTGAAATCTCTGCATTTCTGCACTATCATACCAAAGTATATATGATATATATGAAAACTCAATCTGAATTATTATTTCTCTATAAAAAAATTCACCGAGCTCAACGCTCTCTCAGCTATACGCTGCAATTTAAGCTTTCTGCAAGCTTTCGTACAGGCACTCCGCGGAGTCGGTACAACAGTGCATAAACTTGAATGTGTAGGAGACAGTGACTTTCAGAGACTAGGGTATAAGACCTGCAAGTGCTACACAGGGTGAACTAAAATTCCCGAACCATAAATATTCCCAAAGTGCCCAAATTTGGAAAAAGCAATTGTCAGTGCTTCCAAGGATTTTAGGCCACACAAATCAAGTATACCGAGCTCACAATGGCGGAGGATCGTAAATTTCATTTTCCCTCGTTGGCGATTTCAAGGTCTCACGTCAAGAGGGAAACACATGAGGTACCGGGGAACCTCTTCACCAGTGAGTAAGGTTCTGACGACTTATGGTGCTCAGAGAACAAGCAAATACGCCATTTCTACCGAGAACTAATGGAACCGAGCAAAATTCGCGTCCTGGCGCGCAACGTGGGGCCACGACCGAGAACTGACAACCAACCTATTTGATACAGCGACAGTATATTTATTAAATAAATATATATTGTCTATTTATAACAAGGAATAAAAAAATATTCTCGCAAAAACTGGACGAGTTCTTTGCTAAAATATTTTGTGATGTAAATTCAAAAAAAGTGAAGTTTTTTCCATACTAATTTTATATTGTCGTAACTGATGTTAAAAATAAACTAATAAAAAGAAACAAAACCGACATTTCAACTAATTTGAAAACATAGTTTGTTCAATATTTACAGAACTCTTGAAAATGAACTGTTCCTTGAACCAGCCAATTTTATTGTTGAAAAGGGGAATATTTTTTGCCTATGTAACTTTGTGGGTAATTTTTTGTATTTACTTTTATTAGGTAAGACGTAGACATACATTTCTTCTTTGCGAATACTGATTTTTCTCACAAAATTATCCAATTTATAGAATATTTGATTAAAACCAAGAGTTTATAACACTTTTACCACTCACAAATTCTTTAAGACAGGCTAGACGCTTTTTATATAATTCAGCTAAAATATGATCTTCCAAGTTTCTAAGTAGCAAAAGTTGGGGATGTGGGATTATAATAAAGTTAAATATCCAATATAAGATCGACCATTAATTACTTATTCAGCGATGTTTATCATATCTTGTATGTACCAGTCGTCTTATTCTTCATTTTCTTTTTTCCTGCGATACTTATAAACTGCTATAATAAATTATTTGAGCATCTGGAAAAGCAAAATTATATTAAATTGGCTATATGTCAGAAGATTTGACTTAAATGAAAGTAAGTTGATTTAAATCGTAAAATATATTTAATTTGATTGCAAAATGTGGAAAAAAAGTTAAGTTTAATTACACTAGACTACCATTAAATGTTTGACAATCCATAAGATGTAGAAAATTAAAACCCATTTTTTTGAAGGACTATGTATTATGGCAATATATACAGGGTGTTCCGCATAAGTACCGACACAGGGCAGATGCATGTAGGGGTGTCCAGAATATCGTAATTTAACCAAACTTACCTATATACAAAGTTGTACCCCTGAGGAGTTATTAGCCCCCAAAGTGGGGCCCTAAATTTTGAAAAAAAATTAATATCTCTTACCGTAGAAGAAGAAATCATAGTCAAAGAAGACCAGTAATAAACCTAAATCATGTACCAAATTTAGTTCTTCTACCATAAAGTGTTTCATTGATATTGATTTTTTTCGAAATTTAGGGCCCCACTTTGGGAGCTAATATCTCCTTAGGGGTGCAACTTTGTATATAGGTAAATTTGGTTAAATTACAATAATTTGGACACCCCTACATGCACCTGCCCTGTGGCGGTTCTTATGCGGGACACCCTCTATACATGTATACCTTTTCTACAGCAAATAATGTTTAATAAGATACATGCGTTTTCTCCAAATTTCTGTCAACAAAATATAGAGGAGAAAATAAAATATTGCTAAAGGTTCAACGTTCTCTATATTTTAGTCAAAAATAAGTTCATATTCACGTTTGACTATCCCAAAAACTTAGTCACACGTAATATAAATTTAAGTGGTTGTGGTATGGTGGTAACTAACACAACTGATCACAGCGAGAGAAAAACTGAAAAAAATCCAGAGATTAGCCTGTTTGGGTATAACGGTGGCCATGTCATCGACTCTGACATCTGCGCTAGAAGTCATGCTAAATCTGCCACCACTTCATATAGTGACGGAAAGTGAAGCATGATTAGCAGCATACCCAATAATAACGACTGGGGAGGTAGTCCTTATTCCAGGATTTTGGAAAAATGTATGTCGGAACCAACTCTCGGGATGGTTCCAAGGTTTCAGTTCCATGAGTCATTCGATACTCGAATAGAGGATCAGAGCAAATGGAAGGAAAAGTCTGATGCCCTAGAAAGATGGAGCTTGATATGGTTTACGGATGGCTCCAAAATGGCCAGAGAGACGGGTGCAGGAATATATGGACTCAGACCCAGGCGGAGTGTAACCCACAGGTTTCCCATTGTATTTCAAACAGATAATGGTGTGTAGACTGTTTTGGATGCCAGGGCACAAAGACCTTGATGGAAACGAGAATGCTGATTAATTTGCTAAGAAGGGATCCGAAACAGATTTCACTGGACCAGAACCCTTCTGCGGCATCTTCCCCTGTGGTCGGGGCAGCGCTGGGCGAATGGACTGAGTTAAAACATAGAAAATACTGGACTTTGCAGAAAATGATGAATGAGTTGTTGAGCTTGAATAAAATTGGCGGAACTTAATAATAGGACAATGTCACTTTAGGAAACATATGTAGAAGTTAAGGCTTGTAGACAATCCGGTCTGCCGAGGATGAAACTTCCCTGTATATCCTGGTCGAGTGTCCAGAATTTGCACTCCTGGAAAAATCCTTTTTGAAATCCAAGGAGCTGAGGATGAATTAGGAGGAGGAATCTTTAATTTAGAGGAAATGTTCCTAATGCCAAATTACTGGGTGCTACGTTCTAAAATAAGAACGCAAAACAATTTTGGCACAGAAAGAAATTCAGAACCTTACTCGGCTCACACTGCCAGTCTGCATTTTAGTTGTTCCGAACGTTCCATGTCTTTTATATTTTGTACGTTTCAATCAAGTACTATAAGCAAACATGTATTTAATCTTTATTAATTATTAATTGAGGGCATAAATAAATTAATATAATATAAAAGAAAATGTCTTGTTCTGGAACTGTATAGATTCTTCTACCAAAAATAAAGTGACAAGATATTTAAATATTCATAACTCGTCTTAAAAAGCTACTGGAAAATCAAAGCATTCGTGATGACGTAATTATTAATAACCCTATAGTACTGAGTTACATAGATATCAAAAATTCATTATCGATTATATTTTTAAAATATACATTTGCCTAGAATTGAAATATGAAGCTATAAAGAGAATATGATGATATTAAGATCAGTATATTGTGGTATTTTTACAAACACGTAATAATATCGACTCATATACATATGGATAGTAGTAATAGTATATTTTCAATATAATCACATTTACGAAATAACCTTTTATAAGAATACAACACATGAAAAACTTTATACATAATAGGGGTTTTAAAAATATACATTTAGCATATCAATATTTCTTGTTCATAGTTGTTTCCAGTATATCAACATATTCTTATGTTTAATCCCAATATTTTTTAATTTATGGTGTCCAAACCGTAAGGTACTACATCTTTAGTTTTTAAATAGAATTTCCCTTTGGCCCTGAAAAAAAGATTTGTTTATTACACAAAACCAGAAGAAGCTAGGTTTTCATTAAAAGTGTTGTAAGAATATAATCTTTTAACATTAAAATTAAATAAACTTTGTTTATGTATATTATGTAACCGGAATAAATAGTGGCATTTCATAAGTATCAAGGCCTACATACTTTTGGAAGCGCTAATTACTATTAACTACTAAGATCCGCATTGAAAGTAATTTGTGCCTTCCAAGCTCAATATACTTATACTTATAATTAGACAGGAGGCAACTCCGAATGAGTTTTATTTCATAAAAAACTGTGGATCTTTAGATACAAAATTTCAAAAATGATGTTAATTAAAGTTGTTTAGTTTATTGGGGAAAAGTGGTTGCTGACCTTGATTTTGACCCTAGCCGTGACCTTGAAGGTCAGTTGAAGGTAAACTTCATAATTCTAAATGGAACCCTGTATTTTTAACCCGGGGAATGGATTCGGCAGAAAATTTTACATCCGGATGTGATCTCAACTATCATGACTTTTTTGCAACGTACTCGGGTGTAGAATTTACCGCTTTTCCAGGATCCAGTTTGAGGAATACAAGTACCAATATAAAAAGAAACAAAGTCAACTTCCAAATGACCTTGAGGATTAAATCCAGGATCACCGATTCATTGTCTCGAACATGCTTAAAACATCTGTAGACATCATCAAGGCCGATTTCTGTAGTCGACCTTCAAATGACCTTGAGGACCAAGTTCAAGTTCAAATTCAAGGTCATGATGAAAATCCCAACGAATTTGAGGGCAAACATCTTATTCCGAGATTGCTTTAGGGGTGATGAATCAATTGAATTCGCTGTGACCTTGCCAGCAAGGTTAAAGTTGAGACAACATCCGAAAAATAAAGGATTCTATTTAAAATTATGAAGTTGACCTTCAAGGTCATGACAAAGGTTAAATTTAAGGTCAGCAACCATTTTCTCTCAATGAACTGAACAAATTTCATTTAGGTCGTTTTTGAATCGGTGGCTTTACTGACGGGATATTCACGTGTATCAAATAAAATAGGAATATCTCACAAAATTTTTTCTTGATGTTAAAAGTAAGAAGTTATTGGATTTTTTAAGGTGGGAAACCCTGTAAGTCTAGAGTATTGCCCAACCTTAAACTTTCTGTTCAGACATTTCGACACATTTGTTTCTGAACTGAAATGAACATTCCAAATTGAACTATTCAGGGTAAATGATACTTGCGCAATACAGTACTGCATAAAATGTAGCGTTTATAGAGATATTTATTTTCAGTAAAACAATAGGTACGTACCTTTTATTCACATAATATCCACCCATTCTTGATTTCTCCTTATATTCGCAATTTCCGCTCTCATATTCATTGTACGAATCGCAATTTGTAGAAATAAAACCGTTACTCTCTCGTATCGACTCGGCATAATATTCGTAAGATCTGCTATGGGAGCAACTTCCGTCTAGGTCCTCCATCAAGCTGCATCCTGTCTGCGATGTCCCACCGTTGGGGTAATAGTCGGCATCTCCGATACTGTGGTTCAGGCCGAGAATTTTCGTACACGTATGGATGACCTAAGGAAATGAGGTAAATGTTAAATTGAATTAAATTTGAAGAGGGTGGGTATGCCAACAGTTTGATTTTTCGCAGGTTTGTTTCAAAAGGCTTAAAAATTAGGTTTTGCAAAATGAATCTTACATTTGATTGTTACAAAAGTGTTGGGTGTTTCTTTATTTTTATCACAACAAAATTAAATAATCATAAATGATGCAATCTATTAAGGAAAAGTATTAATATGCATATAAAGTAAAGGCGCAATCGCACTGCGACAGGCTTTCAGGATAGATTTAAAACAAAAAGGTAATTTTTTGATCAATTACTCGTGACCAATTAAGATACAGAGTTCAAAACTACACTAAAAGAAATCAAGAATAACTATATAATTTATATTATATACTGTCAACTATGAGTATTTTAGAGAGAGGAAGAGTAATTTTGAAAATTTAAATAATCACCCTATACTAAAAATTTATGGCATTACTTTATTTGGACACACATTTTTTTTTAGTAGATCTTCACAAAAATTCCTTTGGAACAAATATTCATTTAAGTCATTTCATAGAATGCAATTTATAAATATGATTGCAATCAATTACACAGTGTCCAGTTGCAAATTGTATACATATTGAACTGACACTTGCATGTCCATCGGGGCTAGTCCGGGTCCAGTTGGGGCTAGACCTGGGGCCAGTTCAAGGCCAGTTGAGAGCCATTTGATAGCCAGTACTTTGTTGATGGCCAAGGGTCTGTCTACGCTCCACCGGACAAGTAACCCCTCAGAAAATAAATGTTAAAATTTATTTGCCTCTTTATTTTCACCCTCTTAATAGCCAAGGGAGTAGCCCGAGATAATATTTTTTCTCACTAGCTGTTTTTAGTATTTTAAAACCCAACAGGACATTGCTGTTGGAAGCGCTGGTGTTTGGGAGGCGCCTTCTGTAGTAAACGTGACAATACACAAAGGAATATATTTTTGATGCTTAATACCATAATCTTAAACTAAGTAAAATTTGTTCACACAAATAAACTTTACTTACGCAGTTTAAGATTATGGTAAAGAGAAACGAGGATATAATATTTTTTGTGAGGCTATTAAAAAAATTGTAACGAAATTTCAGTAAGTTTTTTTTACAAAAATGTATATTAATCATGGTATCGAGATATATCGTTTTTGAGTAAAATCGGTTTTGAAGAGGCATTGCATTTCACACTTTTATACTGTTCATAAGGTACCTACTAGTTCAAATTATAATAATATAATTTTTAAGTATATTCAGAACAAAAATAGTAAATCTCTTTAAAACGGTTTTTATTCTTAACAACCAAAAAAGTATTATGAAACATTAATAGAATATTATAAACATTTTTGATAATTATTCAATCATTATGCACCTCTTCTCGTATAGGAACGCAATTTTCAAATTCCAGGTACGTAATAGGGGCGGTTATGATATTGATAAGATCACGATTTGATTTGCCACATAAGAAAAAAGTATAAACTATTTAAGCAATAATTCCCACCCACAAATTTACTAGAAACTGAGGGTGAAAATATTTTGAAGTAATAATTCTTCACAGCCAATAAATGACTGCAGTGGAAATTGAATTCCTAGAAAAATTTGCTTTAGATACTGACATACCTGCACAAAATGAGCATCGCTTTCACACAGACGATTGTCGGTGTTGTCGATGAAAAACATAGGTCCTGCCGGATCCAGACCTACAATATAGTCTAACGAACCATTTGTGTGCTTTCCTGCTACTCCTGCAACGTGGGCGCCAAGGCTATGTCCCACGACTTTGACATTTGACAGAGGATAATTGTAATTTAAAGCTAAATCGGTCATGAATTCTCCAACATATTTGCCCACCCTTTGTATATTGTAGAAAACTGAAATATAGTTTTCCTTTGCTACTGGATTCCAGTCCACGACGAACACGTTGATGTCGTAGGCTTCAAGTGCCGCTTCTTTAATCAGTTTATTCACAAGGGAGCTGTAATCATTCCTCCATCCGTGGACAATGAAGAGCGTTTGTTTTTTTACATCGAAATGTGAATTCTCTATGTTTCTTGCTTCTTTCGTGTTGAATACCGTAGCGTTTTCAGGGTTCTGTTGGCTGTAGAAATAAAAATTTACATCTTTTTCAGAAGCAACTGAGCACCTCTCGCCGGACTCAAGGAGACTTTCCACTTCAAATCTGCCGTCTGGTCTTCTTACTAGGAGATACTTGAGGTCGCTGGAATCATGTTCAGGCAGAACTAAAATGAAAAGTATGATTTTATGAATACGATACATAATAGCGTTACTTTTCTTACATTAACAGTATACGTTAATAATTGTTGCAAAAAATGTACTAATTTAACACAACCTTATCTGATGAATCTTATGAATCTGATGAATGAATGATGATAAATGATGAATCTTATGAATCTGTTGAATTTCAGAATTAAAAGTTTGTTATTCTTTTCAAATATGAATGAAAACTTTTTTTACCATGTACGTTTCTACTTATTTGAACAGCACACTTTTTTAAGAATGCAGTGATAGAAGTTTAATGAGTAATATCTAAATTTGCCTACGTATGATCCCCTCACTCGCCAAACATTCGTCAAATATAAATGTGCAAAAATTTCTAGATTATGTAACCAAAATCTGTAACCTCAACATGTATGTTTGATTGTGCACGAAGCACCTTCTGATGTTATCTCTTTTTGCCTGCCCTGGCAGACAGGATGATTAAGGGCACTGATTGATTTTGTTAATGAAACCCTTAGCTTGATTTTTCACTTATTTAATGACTTATAATAATTTCTCACAAGGAGTCTTAACACTACTTTAACCTAAACTCATCTGTCTGTGTGTGTGTAGGGCTTGTGTGCCCACGCCCTCGCTTTCGTCCCACACTTCAAAGCAATGGAGAGAGGGGTTGGACGGAACCTTATGGCGCGTGGCGGAACAATGTATCATACATACCATCGATCTTATGTTTATTAAATTCGGCATGGGACAAGCTTGTTTCGTAAACGCAGGGGATTAGAAGGTATTTGCTCCAATTGGCTGATTTTCGGTTTATATTTACAAGCGAAAAGAGTAAAGGCGTATCCAGAGAAGACGCAGAGCCTTGGAGACCGTTGAAGGAAATGAATATGTAAATATATCCACAATAACAGACAAATTTGATATTTATTATTTTAATTGTCACAGGTATGTACCGAAAGTACAACTAAAAAAAATTAGAACAAATTTACACACATTCTCGACCATATTGAATTTTTTACATTTGTCAAATATTTGGCAAGTGGCTGTATTATTCAGAACCGACTGGAGTAATAAAGATGGAGATACGAAAGAGAATACCATTAATCCATAATGTCCTAAAAAGAAACTGTTATGGTTTGGCTACCAAGTCTCTGTTTCGCACACTTTTTTGGATATCGGATGATGGGATCAGTCGCAAAAACATTCGTCAATGTGTCAAAAATTTGAAGATTATTTGAGCGCCAAGTTGTATTATACACACGATATGCAGATGTGTAATACGAGCACATAACAAATCCTCAAACATTTCTAAACGTTATATGTACCAATTGCCCTCATGTCAACCGCTTGTGTACAGGCTGGTCCATTTTCGATGGGAATTCAGGGTATTTCAGAAACTACTAAAGATATGATAAATCTGTCACGATGTTCTCGAGCTCGATTTTCATGGCAAACTCGACTGTCAAATCAGAAATTTGCTATCGTCATTTGTTTGAGTTACAGGGCGTTTCTTGTTATTGTTACATTTTTGTCTGTATCTCGGCTGTTAAACAAGTTAGACTTAAAGTGAAAACTGCTCAAGACTAATTCTTTGACGTAGAATATCAGAGTTATAACCCAAAGTTATATTTTTTTAGATGGAAATTGTAACTGGTCATGAACAATTGTCTTGAAATTTACTCAATGTTTCACAATAATAGTTGTTTACATTTTTGTTATTCCGTAGGTCAAGTCTGCCGCGTACACACGTGGTGTGTATCAGCTGTATAACATTAGGTTAAGCGCTGTTGTCACGTGATGAAACTCCCCAATATTAATACGTGTATTTTGAAAACTGTTAATCTTACGCCCCTGTAATATTCAACATTTTTGTTCATTTATGATTACTCTCTCATGCTGAAGTAATGGCAATCAAACTTCTTACACCCTGTAGAAGCTATTCTATTCAAATAAATATGTAGAAGGTGTTACGTTAAATAAAGAAGTTTATTATACTGAAAAAAAATCTGCAATCTGACAGAAATGCAATTTCATAATAAGATGTCAAATCAACTGTGTCCAGAGAGAAAATATTAATAAATTTCAGAGCCTTAAAAACACCTGTTTATTGAAACAATTATATGAAAATACAGATATTGTTTTAGCTTTTATGACGTAATCATCTGAATTATTCAGTAGTCTGAAGCAGAAATGTACAAGTAAAATAAATAATGGTAATTTTTTGTGAAAGAAAAAAAAATCATTTAACTAAAACCTTTACACTAGTATTTTCATCATTTTTCAAACATATTTATACCTAAGTACGAGTATTAGATATTATTCGCCCACAATACTGAAAGTTCATGCAGTAGAAATGATAAATTACCGTTATCGAACAAATAATTTTTTTAGTGTTTACGTAAATAACAAAATCGAAATGAAAAGAATTTTAGGTGTTCGTATTATATCGTTTTAATTGGATAGTGTTTAATAAGTAAGTACCTAATCTAAAGAAGGACGCATTTTTTTAATTAGAATTTTATCACGCCAATAGTGGCATCCCTGAGTGATTTAACAAATACATTGTTTAAGTAAAGGGTAAATTTTATAAACTAATAGCATGCAAATTTTTCTTGAAGTAAAGCGAGATTAAAATTGTTCATTCAAAAGAAGGAATCAATCACTTTGTGAAATACTTATGTAAAAAAAATAGAAAATAATTAATTAATGCTTGAAATAATCAAGAAACACCCTGTCTTGGTCTACAAAATATATAACATGTGCTATTTAAATACTATTTCCAAATTTATCATCCTGTGACAGATAATAAAATATGTTTAATTGTGGATTAAGAAATAATAAATTTAATTACATTACCTGCTCCAAAAATATTTTTGGCAAAAACTGCTAAGAACAATAAAATGCATATTTTCATTCTGCACCACTACACCCTAACGCTACCGATGGATTATCTGAATAAAATAACAGAAAATCTCCTATAAATAGTTAACACAAATTAATATATTATTCCGTATGACCCAATTTTTTATCTCTGAGTAGTTTTCAAGAATACAATAAGTTTTCAAAATATGTAATATTTTGAGTAATACTTAGATCATTTTAAAGATAATTTGTAATATAACAAATATATTTGCTGTAGAAATGGAATGTTATTGTTTAGTTGCGTAATATGTACCAATGATATCATGTGACTATTTGGCAATAACAGTCTCAGCAGGCCGAAATATTTCCACGATTATATAATTCATTAGAAATTTAGCCAATAGCAATTACAAATTTTTCCGTAGTTACTATGTATTGATAAGCGATTATACTCTTGACGACGTGGTATAACCGTTTTGGTGTTTCGCCTCCTCCAACAATGTGAACTATGTCATGGTAACGATAGTTTTAACATTTGTCAATAAACGTCAAAAAAAAATGGAACTAGTAACCAATAAAGTTAGTTAATTCATTATGTAATCGTATCGAATACCACTCGAGCAAACGAAAATATTCGATTATACTAACCTCCTCACTCGACGTATATCATTAAAACACCACTCCAGCTACGCTGTCGGGGTGTTTCGCAGAATACGTCTCGTGACTCGGAAGTATAATCGAATATTTTCTATGCTCTTGTGATATTATAACTGAAAATAAAAGTGGTTCCTTATAGGGAATAGTTTTGTAACTATTCCTGCATACAATATCTACATTATATTTTTGGAAATTATCTTGTTCATAAATGTCTAGCTCTTTCTTCTAGGAATAATTAATTGAGTTAAATTTGCACTGATATTGCATCTTCAATCGTGCCGATGTTCTTTTTTAACTATGTGCTTAATATAAGCAATAGAACTCGTTTGTTCAGCTTAATAACAATGAATATCCCTCGGTATGACACTATTTTAGTAGAAAATCTTTCACCAGAGTCGACGTTCGATCGCGGTACAAAGGGACTCTGCTAATTCTCGGGGAGTGTTCTTCATTGTGAATTATGACATCAGACTGTTGCCCGGTCGTGGAATCTAGCTATTATTTTAGATTTATATAAGGCAACTGGGTCTTGTGTACTAACTTGAATTTTGCGGCATCGAGCTTTCCAGATTCCGTTCGCAGCGACTGACAGTGCTTGTAGCAGTTTGTGGCTCTGTGGACAGTTTCGGCAGTTGAATTGGAAACATTGGTGATGATTTCAATTCAAAACATAGATCAAATAAGAAGTGGATCTTATATGTGGAAGGGCGAAATGGGCGGTGACTATTAGACGCCTTCATTATTGCCATCTTTCTCTATCGCACGGATTTCTATGTCTTACTTTATCGCTCTCACGTAACGGCAGATGGACCATCGGTACTTTCCGAACCTGTATTTACAATCTCTAATTTCCGATCTCTGTATTGTCAGTTTCATTACTATTAGTATTCCATAATCCGGAAAATACCCAATCTGCCATATTTGAGGAATATAATAGAAATTTTAATTAATTAGTACCCATCTATTTTATACGGATTACATGCGGTTAAAACAAAGCACCTGTACTTTAATACTGAATCATAATTTAATGGAGTGTTTGTAACACTTAAACTTAATCTATTTGGTAATAAGGCACGAGTTACTATTTTTCAAATTTATCTACCCTTTCCAGTTTTTATCCAAATTATAGGTATGTTTATGATCTCAGAGTTTATATGAAAAAATTTCTAATTAATATAGTTTCAACATGTGATTAATTAAATTCTTGATTGTGCATTCTTAACTGTGAGAAAAATGTATGGCTTAAATTAATAATTCTGTTATGCATGCCAACGTCACAGATGTTTGTACAGCTGTTTTAAAAATTATTTGCTAATTAAGTCTAGATTTAAACATTTTTGAGACATTTTTTAATTTGTTTATGTAAATGATGATATAAATTCTTGTAATAATTTTGCAAGAAAAACCTAATGAAACATTTACCCTTATTACTTATATTTAAATAACAGATAATTGAAAAATGCATAGTGCTAAGAAAAATAAATTTAACTAATTTAAGTTTATTTTAATAAATACTTCGCTCCTTTAAAAAATTCAGTCAAAAGATATTGTTTCGTAAACTTGTGTCCACCTAACGAGAAATATCCTCGGAAATATGCCAGCACATAAAGTATATGCAGTCATTCACTTAAGATAGCTCATTACAGGGATCTCGAAAACTGTAGGAATCACGAAGATGGTTAAATTACAAAAAGTTGCACAACAATAGTCACTTTTAAATGTTGCCTTTTGTTTTCTTGTAACTTCTGTAGGTCGCTAAAATAATGGAATTTTAGGAAAACTCAATTTTTTTTTAGTAGACATAAAAAATAGTTTACATCGACTGGTGCTGACAGAATTTTTATAATTCTTCTGAATGAAAGCAACAAGATCAAGATTACAGAAAAACACAACATTCTGTTTCACCGGCTGTGATTGGTGTAATTTTTCATGAGATTCTATTCAACCAATCAGCTATAGCACTATCTTGAGGGTAGACGTAACAGTTTGTAATTTTTAATTGTAAACTAATCATTGATATTAGTGACGCTAACATTTAGGGATGTTCACTTGACAGTACCAGCCTTGCCTAAGCTTGGTGGCCACGTGATTTGTAAACATTTATGAAGGGTCTGTATAACAAAAGACGTTCACCCTTTTTAAAATTTTAACTCCCTGTGACTGAAGAACTAGGCGTTCTGAACAAAAACTTATATATAGTGTAATGTATATTTATTTCTCAATTTTTAATTTGCATCAATTATCCTTAATATAAATATAGCCATCTAGTATTACTCAAGGGTGTTTTAGCTTTTTGTGGGAGGAGGGTAGTATAGACTGATAAATTTGGAGCTTTGTGAACTGGGAAAGGTAAAGTGTGTTGGTTTATTCAGATGATGTTGACTCATTGTGACAGTTTTATTTCGGTGAATAAAGGGGTAATGCTTGAAGTTGATGGGGGTTCGTCAGCTTCTATATATCTATTTCTTTGTCGTAGACGTTAAAAATCATGTTGTAGAATCAAACAAGAATAATTAAAATAGTTCCTTTATTGAAAATAACGTCGATTTACTAGCTTCTTCCATAGTAGTTAGTTAACTTTTCTTTAATATGCATAAGGTAGGTATCTTTTCCATATATGGCCATTGGCCATATATCCAGTTAGATTTGCCAGAATTCATAAATCTTTGTATGAGCTATGCGAAGATGTATTGAAGAACATATTTAGGAGGACCAGGGACGTCATTTTGAAAAATACATAGTTTAAATAATTCTTAACCTTTTAAATGGTATCACCTATACAAATTGTTAGTTTGAATCAAAATAATAATAGTTAAACAAAAAAGGCGAATTCAAAATATTTTTTCTTCAGTGATGTTCATAATTGTTAAAGAAAACATACCAGAATCTATATACGTTATTAATTTGAAATTAATCATAATTTCATACTAATTGTTATTTATTCGTATAAGCACAATGCTTATACAATTTTTGTGTCAATAATTTCATTTATTCATAGAATATTTAGGAAGATATAACATTTCTTTAACTTCTTATTATATTCCTATCTCAAAAACCAAGGCTTCATGGAAATATTTTTAAATTTGAACGAGAAAAATTATGTCATCGTAGTGTGACACACTATATACAGGGTGTCTCATAATTAGTGTCCAATAATTTACTACTTCATTCTATTGCCAAAATTAAGAATATTTTTTCATATAAACATTGGTCGAGAAATGCTTCCTAAGGGACCTACGCCTCCCTAAATGGGGCCTCAAAAAATTCATTTTTTTAAAATATTTCTATTTGTTTATAAATCGCCGATATACAGAGTGCCTCCAGTTCGCCCTGTCTGGATATGAATATTCCTTAACACTATCTATATTTACAGATATTAAATTTTGTTATACAAGACTTGCCGAAACATTAAATTTTGTGACGACAGTGTTAAAAATGTGACAATCTCTGTAGACAGATAGAAATATGGATTATAACTTTTATTTCTAATTATTCTAAAAATAATGTAACACATTTTAATAAAATTGCTGGGACATTTTCAGAATATATTTACTGAGAAGCTCAATAGATTCACAATAAATATATTTTGAAAATTAATGTAAATATAGGTATTACAACGTATAAAATAAAGGTTTTAATAAATTTTGCGAAAGCACTGATGCAGTTCATATACAGGGTGTCTCATAATTAGTGTCCAAGTGACCCAGTCAGGGGCGTCTCAATTGGGTGGGGGGGTCGTCAGCTAAAAATTGCTGCAATTTTTTTGCTTGTCGAAATTTTCAAATTCAGAGGCCATATGATAGACCTTCATTTCCTCTACAAAACAGGTACTCTTTATTTCTTTCGATAAAATGGCCCATTTCCAAGAAAAACGGATTTAAGTGCTTAGAACACTTTGGGAAGTGTTATAACATATTTAAACCGATTTTTCTCGAAAACGGATTACTTTTTCGATATAAAGCAACAATACCATTTAATAGAAAACTCAGATCTATCAAATTTTACAGTTTAAATTTGAAAATAGCAACATGTAAAAAATTTTACCCGAGCCCCCCCCCCCCCAGCTTGGACGCCCATAACAAACTTTTCTAAGAACTTTTCACGTTGTTTATTACAATGTATAATGATATGATGACGTATGGTACATGTACCTATTTTAGACATTCAAGAAATTTTTTTTTAATTTTATTAATGTATGTAGTGAAATGCTTAGATCCGTTTTTCTCGGAAATGGAGCATTTTATCGAAAGAACTAAAGAGTATCTTTTTTTAATAGGAAATGAGAGTCTATCATATGTTGGAATCTGAATTTGAAATTTTCGACAAGCAAAAAAATTGGGGCAAATTTTAGCCGACGACCCCCCCCAATTGAGACGCCCCTGACTGGGTCACTTGGACACTAATTATGAGACACCCTGTATATGAACTACATCAGTGCTTTCGCAAAATTTATTAAAACTTTTATTTTATACGTTGTAATACCTATATTTACATTAATTTTCAAAATATATTTATTGTGAATCTATTGAGCTTCTCAATAAATATATTCTGAAAATGTCCCAGCAATTTTATTAAAATGTGTTACATTATTTTTAGAATAATTAGAAATAAAAGTTATAATTCATATTTCTATCTGTCTACAGAGATTGTTACATTTTTAACACTGTCGTCACAAAATTTACTGTTTCGGCAAGTCTTGTATAACAAAATTTAATATCTGTAAATATAGATAGTGTTAAGGAATATTCATCTCCAGACAGGGCGAACTGGAGGCACTCTGTATATCGGCGTTTTATAAACAAACGCCGGATAACCAAAACAAACGGAGATCAAGCGTTCGGACGACATCCGGTGAAGAGGCATAAGATAGGATTATTCAGATATGAATGTTTTAAGCGGTTACATACAGTCTGTTCACTTCCTATACATTTTTGTTAATAAAAGTGTATAACCGAATTATTAATTAACATTTATTTTAACATATCAGAAGCGGGATTCGTACCTGTGTATTTAATTATGTTTTGATAAAATTCATGAGTGTATTGTGCTAGTGAGAAAACACCTTTATTGGTGAGTGAAAAATGAGTTTAACCTCCAAACGACCTAGAAGGACATGAAGGACAAATTTTCTGACCTTATTTGGACGCAAAATTTGGCGCTCTATCGATTGTTGGAATAAACAATAGGGTGTTCCATTTAATATTTTCAACTTGATTTCAGTTTTGACCTTGTCACTTAAGGTCAGGGTCAAATACAAGGAGATTCGGGTCATTTTGTAACATCCTGTAAAATAATTTTAAATATTAGATTGTCAGATATTATAGTGAAAGAATTGAACTATTTGCTATTGGTTCTAAATGAGAGTATAATTTTCAATGTGTATATACATAAATTCTTATAAACCATTCCTTCTCTTCGTGGAGTGGGGTCCGAAAGATGCTCTCTTCGGCCGGATATATCTGCAATAAGATCCGCTCAATCCTGGGTGACAATACACTAGACGCTTTAATATCTCTACGATCTTTCTTTAAAATTATGTAAATTATTAAATTAACTGTCCGGGATTATCTAGTCCTGATAGTGCCTCATAGAGTTTAGCCCCAGAATAACAAGGGCAGAATAATGATTCCTAGCTGAGGTTATGTAAGTACAATGTAAGTCTGCAACTGGCGACCATGGCGTAAGAACCCGAAAAACTTTGGTACATTAAATACTTACTCACTGCCTGCATTGCTCATGATAAAATCACAGTGTTATTTTAAATTTATACGTAAAAATCAAGTTTTGTATGAAGCGCGAAACAGGCAATTTTCAGACCGACTTGTGATCTACATAAAATTTATAGTCGAGAGCAGGTAGGTAGTTCTTACTGTGCTGAAGTTGGTTCCCACTGAAAATTGGATTGAAAATAGCTTTTGAGAATAGGATTTCGGGGAGCCGCTGTGAACTGCTGAATTATTATTTAAATGAGTGTTTAAGTACGGTAATGGAAATGTTCATCGATTTCTAAGAAGTGTTTATAATAAATTAAAAATTTTAATACGAGTTGGAGGAGAAAACAGAGTTTTTAATAAAAAGATAGCCGCAGACGCCACGTAAATTGTCTCGTAATAAGCAGAAAGTTCTAATAAAGAAGTTAATTAAAGAAATCTTATAATTACTGTAAAGTTTAGCCAAGATGAGAACTCATTTCAAATTATTAAATTTTCGGAGACCAAGAGAAAAGTGCAGTTCTCAAATAATAGACCGGGAGATATTAGACTGAAGTTCGACGACGTCTTTCTCGTTTATGCCTTTGAGAGTACTAAAAGGTAACCGACAGACAAGTACAATAAACTAAATTTAAAAGATGGGCTGCGGGACACCTTTGTAAATTCGATTTTCCTTTTAAAAAAATAATGTGTACCTACAGCGACGTATTTCTCACTTATGCCATATTCATAAATTGAAGAGAAGTATCGATTTTATCACAAAATTTTTTTGGCATAAGTCTCGCAAGGGACCTAAAAATGGAAAACTTTGTAAGAAAATGTGAAAAACATCTTTATTTGTCTACCAATTTCTCATTAATGCCAATTATAAATATGACATTATTATATTCCAAAAACCTCATAAAAAACATTGGCATAAGTCCTACTAAAGATAATAGAGCTTTGGAAAAGCTGCGGAAACTTTTTATTTTCAATCTATAACTTTCTCATTTATGCCGTTGAAAATTTATTATACTTACTATAAATAATGTACTGTGCCAAGTAGGCATAACTCCTCTATGGGTCCAATATGAAGGCATAAGTCCCAAAGTTGTAGGAAAATTCATGAAAATTTTTACGTCTTTCTCGTTTATGCCATTTTGCATGCACGTAGGAAACTACATTATAAAGTCATATAAATGTAGGCATAAGTCCACATTGGATTTTCATGTTGTAAATTAATTTGAATTTTAATACGAGTCAGGTGGACAAAGTAGAAAAATAATAGAAAATTGCCACAATTTTCTCGTTTATGTCGTTTCGTACACGAGTAAGGTACCGTCGTATGTAAAAATTTTTAAAAAGCTTTCTCTTTTTCATGTAATTGTGTTTTATTTTAAATATTTTATTCCCTTTTATAGTTAGAACTATTCATTTTTTATATAGATATCTTCTTCGACACTTGCATTATTTATGATACATTTTTTAAATTAATTTAAGTACCTATATCGAAAATTGCGCAGGTGAGGAAATAACCGCAATTTGAAATTTTTGACAACTTTTGAAAAAAATTTACATGCGACGGTACCTTGTGGCATTCATGCCACTCTTGAAAATGTCTTTTAATAACATTTTCTACTCTTGTACGAAACGGCATAAACGAAAAAATTGTGGCAATTTTCTATTATTTTTCTACTTTGTCGACCTGACTCGTATTAAAATTCAAAATATTACAACATGAAAATCCAATGTGGATTTATGCCTACATTTATATAACTTTATAATGTAGTTTCCTACGTGCATGCAAAATGGCATAAGCGAGAAAGACGTAACTATTTTCATGAACTTTCCTACAACTTTTCAAAAAATTTTTACTTTGCAATAAGCTTTAATTTATTCACGAGAAAAAGGTTGATCAAAACGAAAAATTTTCCGCAGCTTTTCCAAAGCCCTATTTTCTTTAGACATTAGTAGGACTTATGCCAATGTTTTTTATGAGCTTTTCGAATATAATAATGTCATATTTTTAATTGGCATTAGTGAGAAATTGGTGGATTAATAAAGATGTTTTTCACATTTTCTTACAAAGTTTTCCATTTTTAGGTCCCTTGCGACACTTATACAAAAAAAATTTTGTAATAAAATCGATTCTTCTCTTCAACTTTTGAACATGGCATAAGTGAGAATTACGTAGCTGTACACATTATTTTTTTAAAAAGGAAAATTGAATTTTCACAAAGGTGTCCCGCAGCCCATCTTTTTTTAGTTTATTGTACTTGTCTCTCGGTTACCTTTCAGTACTCTCAGAGGCATAAACGGGAAAGACGTCGTCGAACTTCAGTCTAATATCTCACGGTCTAATAAACTTTAATTGTTTTTATTGAAGGATTTCCTTTCAGAACTTACCTTAATTAAATGCAAGATTCGTATATTAGAAAAAAATTAAATAAAACGGGAATAAAAATATATCGAAAAAATACATGTCTCGTAATTTATTTTTAGTTATGCAAGTTCTCTGCTACGAATGGTTTTGTAAAGATATATAAGTAAATATTAAACCGTAATTATTAGTTCGTACTACAAATATTTTACAAAGTAGATATAAGAGAAACTTGTTTCTGCCTCTAATGTGTAAGAAAATTTTAGTTAATTAGGTACGTTGCATTTTAATTAAATTCCTATCTAACGACCATTTTACTCTCAATGTCAGTTAATTCTACAGCCCAGTATAATATCAGAGAATGCAAACGAACACGCTTTCCTATGATTCGAAGTGCCATTTATGCGAGAGTATAAATACCCGGGAACGAACTATATAGAATGGTATTTCCTTTTCCGCGTTGCGATCTCCATGGTAGAATTCGAGAACATGAAAAATAACACGAGTTTTTCTCTATAGAAAATAATTAAATTTTAAGTAGGTATCTCTGTTCTCTTTATTAGCTAAATCTTTTAACTATTTTTGATTATTTAACAGCTTTATTAAAATTAAATGTTTTCTTTTCCTTTGCAAACACTGACCAAGTGGAACATTTGTACACAAGGACGGCTTGTCAAGGCAACTCTTCAGGACAACTCAATATAATCTGTAGAGGAGGTTCGTCATGGGCGTTTTCAGAGGTGCCATACTTGTCCCCAGACAGAGGCTCATCTAACACCAACCACATCACTAGAGAACATACTTTATTAAGGTAACCCCCATTCGACACCCCCACATCTTCAGGATCCACACCACCACCGTTTGAGTTACGTAAGATTCTTCTCTAACTTTGTCCTTAGTGAGACTCGTGAATTGTAAAGAACTTTCATGTAAATTTCTGTTCAACATATTGTAAAGACTAATTGTTGCAAAAGTCAATTTTTCTTTTCAACATCCTGTATTAAATTGGTGTTTAAATTTACTTTCTTTTATTTCACTGAGCTCTTTTCTCAAAATTCAAAATAATATCCACCTAATAAATATCCATGTCTAGTTTGAATAGATACATACAATCTTAAGTTTCAAAATAACCCACTGCTTCACTGAATTTCCGGAGCTAATCTATGTTTGTTCCTTGCCAACTCAGAATGTAAAAGTGTTGCAAGTAGTATTTCTTCTATTTCTCTATTATTTTATTAAATTCGCGTCGTCTTTCAAAATTGTTTTTTTATTAATCAAATTAGAAATTTATATAATTATATTGTATTGTATTGTATTGTATTGTATTGTATTGTATTGTATTGTATTGTATTGTATTGTATTGTATTGTATTGCATTGCATTGCATTGCATTACATTGCATTGCATTGTATTGTATTGTATTATGTTGCATTAACTATATTATATAATAAATAATAAATAATTTACAAACCTTTTCTATATAATAGATATTGTAAGAAATGAAGAAAAAAGTCGTACAAGAGTTTTTTTATGTTGTCTATACCATTTTGGACTTTTTAAATGGAAAACCTGTATATTTTTTGCAAGTATCCAAGTTTTTGACCATCATTATTATGCTTATGATACTTTTTGTACTGTTTAGTAATGGCTAAAAAAATGTATGCAAAATTTTGAAAGATCAAAGAAAATCGCAAATACATATAGTTGTAATAATAATAAGTTGTAATCTGTTACAAGCATTGTAAGTCACAGGTTTTTTTTTTGTCAAATTTATTTAGTTTCTTATGGGTTGCTGCTCTAATAGAATCCGGCTATTTTATTTGGGACATTAAAAAATAGTGTGTATAGTAGTCCAGTAACAACAAAGGAAAATTCTATGCATAGAATAAGGCAAGCATTTGAGCATCTATCACCAGATTCTGTTAGAGCAGCGACCCACAAGGAACTAATCCGAAGATGTGACAAATGTTTAGAAGTTGAAGGAAGACATTTTGAACATTTATCAAAATAAATTTGACAAATAAAAACCTGTGACAGTTGTCATGTTGATTGTTACTTACCTGTCACGACCAACCTAAAATGTGCGAAACAAATGGAAACATCTTCATAAGAAAAGGAAAATGTTTATTCGTAAATAAAATGACCACTGGGTTTAGGTATACGGAAACTTTACAAAGTTACACTTAATTTTAGTGCAGAATGCGAATTCGTTACAAAAATTAGAGGTTTCCATTTAAAAATTTCGAGTTTTCCACAATTTCTGAACTTCATATTCGATATTATTTTTGACTACCCTGTATAAAAACTGGAAAATTTGCATGTCAAATTCGATAAATTAGGTCTTCCTCTACAAAATGTCCAATTTGCACAAAATATTAAATCTTTGTTTCCGGGGAAACTAAATTTTGCTGACAGTCTGCATCTGTCAATGTTTGCTTAAAAATTAAAATATCTCGGAAACGGTCAATCCTAAGTATGGAGTATGCTATATGTTTTCAACTTAAAAATCGATGCTCTTACCAAACAAGTAATAATATACAGGGGGGTCCCATTTAAAATAAGAAAGTTGGTATTGGTGAAAATATTTTAGCTTGGTAGGCCCACAGTCCGTATCACACCATCAGAATTTCAAAAAAATCCTTCGAGCGGTTTCCCAGATATCCGTCGATGGAGTTCGCGGTAGGACACCCTGTATAATTTACCCAAGTATGTTTAATTGTCGATAAATATTCGTAAACAAAAGTGCAAATGTTTTAAAAATGTATACGATATTCAAAATAAATTTAAAATAGTTAAAGTTGACTTTGTTTCTACAGTTTCGCCTTCAGTTGGTTATCTTTAGAGTTCAAAAAATGATATTTTTGAGAAAAGACCAAAAGCTTTTTTATATAAAAGAACTTCTACTTATAATAATATTTTGCAAATACGTTCTTTCCCAACATATCAGTTTCATAATAAACTTTTTGCAAAAAGTTGCTCTAATAATGTATTTATGGATAAGAAAACTTCAACATAGAGTAATATTCGAGATGTTCGCATGTAAATAAATTAACTTAACGCTTACGCGGATAGGTTTCACTTAATGCTGAAATTTTAACTCAAAATTGTATCCGACACGACGGTTGGTTTCCCCTTCTATTTTCCGTCTAATTACGTAATCGTGATTAGCTCTGCCGGGTATACCTTTCAGCCAAACTTTTACTGCTAAAAGGAAACGGTGGGAATATTGTCTTACAAGTTGTTGTGAGCACTTGAGTTCGCTTAAGCTTGTTAAGCACTAGATACGGGTTTTATATACAGAAGACCCATACCAGTCTTATCCGCACAGTAATTAATATTATACATCCCGTTATTGAATGCCATTGAAAGAATTATTCTCAATTAAACTGATTTTGATGCGTATCATGAAATTAAAATGGTGAATCTTTTCCATGAGTTAAATTCTACATAAAATTGCATTAAGATTTTTTTTCTATCCCAGTGGAGGAAAATATAAAAAAGGCCTGGCTTCATGAATGGTGCGGGTCCACTTTTTATGTATTCGAGAAAAACTGATTTCTCTTGTTCCTAAATTTTGTTCATATTCTCGCTAGTTTTAGATTAATGTATTGTGACGCTATCACTTCGTTCGTACGTCGCCGTCGGTGGCGAAGTGCGTCTGTCATTATGACGCCTAAGCGGTGGCAGTTACCTAGGGCATCAGTTCCTGTTTACAGTGCAGAAACACCAGTAGTCATGCTACAGAGAAGAGACGTTATGTCCGGGGGTCTAGAGGGAGTTGGACTTCACATAGGAATAAAAGTCACAATTTATAAATATTTATATTTATTAAAGGTTGTATACCATATTATACAATCATACAGTATTACTACTGAAAAGGTATGAAAGTAGGCAGTAGTCAAATCTTTTATCGAATCCATTTTCTCACTTTCTTTCCTTGGCACATCTGAAGTGGAATTACCTAGCCAGGTTTCCTGTCAACTTTGGTGGCTAGACGGTTGCTGAACAGGACTGCTCGCTCTGCTGGTTGATCAGAAACTGAATTTCCAGTTCAGCTTAACTGCCAAACTCCTACGGCGAACGGTGGCGGCTGCGCAGTCTTTACAAGCTGGACTTCTTACCACTTGGCGATCTTTCTGGTATGGTGCCGGACTGAACTGCTCGACGTGAACTGATTTTAGATCGCTACTACTAGACGGACTCTCTCCGTGTGAATTCAGAAGGTGTTCAAGGTGCAAATGGCGGTGTGGTATTATAAATTTATTAAAAGTAAGTAACAACTCGGGATGTCTTCGAACCTATCTGAAAATCACTTCATTGTATACTTAATAAATTCTCCAAATGGGTCAAATTTTGGTATTTTACTGCCTGTACTTTTTAGGAAGTTTACAGAAAGAAACAAATGGAAACAAAAATTGAAGTGGGCAAAAACAATAATTGTTCTGATTTTTTATTTAATAAACTAACTCTAAAAAACAAAATTCACTTTAGTCTTTGTAACCGTAGTTGTGACAGTAAAATTAGTTCCTTGACTGAATCTGATGGCTTCAAAACTGGTGTGGGATTGTTTACAAATGCTGACTGAACTGGCCATCAATAATAAATACAGTCAGACTGTGTTGGGTGCCAGGGCACAAAGGCATTTGTGGAAACGAGAAAGCGGATGAACTTGCTAGGAAGCGATCCGAGACAGAGTTCATTGGCCCGGAGCCCTTCTGTGGCACATCTCCCAGTGTGGTCAGGCGGGCTCTGGGCAAATGGACTGCACAGGAAATACTGGACTTCAAGGCCAGGACACAGACATTCTAATGAGCTCATGGAGTATCCTTCGAAGGAAAGAGCAAACGATTTACTGAGCTTGAAGAAAACCCGGCTCAGGAGAGTGACAGGACTCATAACGGGACACTGCCACTTTAGGAAACATCTACATAAGCTAAAGCTTGTAGACAGTCCGGTCTGCCGAGGATGTGAATCGGCGGATGAAACTTCTCTGCATATCCTGGGCGAGTGCCCGGGATTTGCACGTAGTAGAATGGTGCTCCTGGGGAGACCTTATTTGGAACCCAAGGAACTGAGAGAAGTATCAGCAAGGACGCTTTTGGACTTTGTTAAAAGGACAAATCTACATGCTGAATAGGACTAGTAGTGGGACGCACAATAGGCCTAATTAGGCCGCAGTGCTATGGGACTTATTAGGACCACCCACTAGGAAGAAGAAGAAGAGTCTGAAGGCTACGATCTTCAGATACAACTAATGCCATTTTTGATAATCTTTAGTTCACACTTGCCGTCGTAAGTTATATTTTCAGATCGACGGCGAGGATGCAATTCAACGTCGTCACAGACAGGAAAGTGCAGGATGTGGAACTTATTCTAGATCCCTGCATATCCGATATCAGTGGGCAATGAATGGGCACGATACCATGGTACAAACGGAGTTAGCAGGTAGAACCATAGCCGCCAAAGAAATTGCCCGTAGGCGCACTACGGGTAAAACCATTAGAATCTACACAGAGAGTAGACGAGCATTACTGATCTTACGTAATCTAGGCCAATATAGGAATGCCACCAGGCACTGGTCGTAGCCTCATTTTCCAACAGCATATCTGTATGCTGGGTCAAGGGACACGAGCGGTGCAATGGCATTAAAGAAGCTGACTAACTAGCCACGAGTGCATCGGGCCCCGATATTTTTGGACCCGGTCCCTCCAATATGCTTCCACTATCAGCATTTACTGAGATTATCAAGGAAAATACCCACAAAGAGTTTATGAAACGCTGCAATGAAACAAATAGTTGTCAATTTGCTAAGTTCCTAGAATACTCTAGCAAGGATACAGCCAAATACCCGGCCATGTCTAGGTCAAATCTTTGCCCCTAGTGACAGGTATTCAAACTAGACACTATTGGATAAGGAAACAACTTCACCACATGATGAAGTGTGATACACTTTTTTGTAGAGGTTGTGAGCAGGAAAACGAAACGCTACCGACTACATGTGCTATGTGAATGCACTGCCGTCTTGTCAACAAGAGAATCCGTGTTGGGAGAACGTTGGTCTTCTATGGCCTATATTTTTCTCTTCAATGAGTTGGTTAACGACTCAAATGGATTCTCCTAATGAGAGGAAGTACAGGGAGCCCACTGGGGCCTAAGTGCTGTAGCTTCTAAGCTACCCTCTGCACAATTCCAGATTCCAGATTCCAGAAGTTATATTTTCTTCCTTGTACCAATATGCTTACAATGTCAAGTCCAAAAATGTATATTTAAGCACCTAAGTACCCACATATCATTTTAGTACCGATCGATCGGTATTGAAAAATTGCATGTAATGTTGTTTTTGTCAAAAAATGTATTTGTTTCCTTCTTACTTCAAGGGCTTCAATTACTACTTTAGCCATAACTTTCTAATCATTGCCTTCGGCGCCATTAAAAGTGGATGTCATTTACTTTAAGCTACTTTAAATGACCTTGGTCAATTCGTTTTGGAATATGTATCTTCCAAGCTTTTATGCTTTTAATATTTTTGAAATTTGATATAACAGTTTTGATTCAGTGAACAATTTTGGACAAAAAAAAACGCTTAAAGTAAAAATAGATAGAATCTCCGGCTGCATTAATTAAAACAATCAGCGCAAAATAAATTTATTAGTCTCAGGTATATTGATGTGTCTACAGGATTAAATTACTAGAAAAATACTACTGGAGAACCAACGGGTTGCAATGTTTGCATATTGATTGTTACTTAAAATTGTTCTGTAGTTTTTTAATTTTCTACAATTGTTCTATAAAAAAAGTGGGGAATGATGGTAATTCGGTTAATAAGTATGTTTTCCCGTCGGTGGTTATTAAATATGCTTATATGTGTACTTGCTCGGATTTCCAATTAACCAATTGGTGTCTTTGGTATAATTAAAAGCCTGCAGGATATAATTACTACGTGTGTATACCTTGGACCTAAATTAATTTTGCATAACCGATACGTTGGCATCCAACCATGTAACGCCGTAAAATCCTTTGTCGTTAGTGTTAGTAGGTCAATATTTTTTGGATTCCAACGCCTCGCTACACATATTTCATGTTTTATCTAAAATATAATTCAACACTTTACAAAAAAAGTAAAAGTTGGTATTAGCAGTAGTATATTGTAGTTTTGATGTGGTGCCATTGATAAGTATTTTTAAAGATTTTATTAAGACACATATCTGTTAGCAAAACCTTATGGCACATATGTCATTTAATAGAACCATGTTTATAAACAGTACTAAAATTTATTGTGTGTCGATGCTACATAAGTGAATTTAAAAAAAAATGTAGCATCCAGTTGCATAAATATTGAAATTACTTAAGTACAAACTAATTTCACACTTTCTACGATATCCCTGAAGATGCTTGACGCAGACAGATGAAACTTAGCAAATAATGTATCTAATGAAAGGTACAAATTTATCGATACACATACAGGGTGTGGCGTGTATTAAATTAAACTACAGCTTCCCAACGATATTTGTAATAGAAAAGTCTTATACGAAAAAGTTCTATTTTTTTCGTAAATTAAAGTTCAATTATGGATCAAAATATTTTCTCTGGAACGGTCCTGTCCGTGTGCTGTACGATGACTTACGTGCTGTAGACCAGCCGCGTAAACAAATCATCGTTGAAAGATAGAAATATACTTCTCAATTTCTGGGGAATTTCTAAATGCAAAAGTATAAACTAAGAAAAATAGATATTTTAAAAAATCTGATATTTTCGTATTATAATAATTAATAGTAATTACTATCTTAAATGCATTGTTGTTACTGCAAGAGTTCGCAAACAAAACCACATCGGTAAGCATTTGTAATTGCTAACTGTGTGCACTAAACAAACTCCATTAAAATAAGGAACAAAATGAAATAAAACTTTCTACAGAAAATGTTGAAATTGATCCCCATTGGCGCGGACACAGGCATGGCACCGACGTACCCAATTTTGGCGAATATTTTCCCAAATTTCAGGTATTCCCTTAATTGTGTTAGCAGCTTCAAGCATAGGGTTTCGCAATTCTTCCAACGTAGCAATTGGAGTATTGTAAACCAATGACTTCAAGTGACTTCAAAGATAAAAGTCCATTGGAGTTAGATCTGGTGACTGAGGTGGTCACGGTACAGGATCAAAGCGTCCAATCCATAATTGTCCAAAAGGAATGTATGTCATTACATACATTCTTTTTTATATTTCAGCCGCGACATTTATGTCAGTATTTTCCCCAAGGCCCCTAGTGTATCTTTTTCTCTTCTTCAAATTCTATTGCTCACATTTTTACTTTTACTTTGTGCATAACAAATAAGGCAACACAAAGCAGATCTAGTAGAGTAGTTATTTAGTCCGTTGTCATGCATTTTCCCTAGTAGTACATTTAAAAAAAATCGATGTGAGTGAAAGCAATAAAGGTGCGGAGTGAATCCATTGAATGAAATTATTGAGTACATTTTCATTCAATATTGAGCATTTTGATAGTTTTCCTCATTTGTGATAATATTTGAATTAAAACTGAGTATTTTCACTTAAATACAGGTACCAGTTAAATAAATTCTCCATATATATACTTGTATTTGTAACACTTATACCTAAATCTGAGAAAATGTGCTCATTATTGAGTGATCCCACCCAATTCTATGGTTGTCGTGCGTTATCTTTATCTACTCCCATCGTCCCCAGTAGGTCATCTCGTGGCGTGGTGTAAAATTATGTTTTAATGCAGTGGTTTGATTACAATAAGTAAAAACAATAATAGATTAAGTCTCGATTAATATTTGGTTAAATAAACGTAGTTAAATTATTACCTATACTACTTACGTATCTGTAACGTACAATATAGGTTATGGCAATCTATTCGTCCGATCAGTTAACCAATTTCTTTAATCGAAATCCAAAATATTGTCTGTGTAGGAACCACTGTGGCAGCTTAGTAGTTTATGACTTTAATATAATGATATTTAAATTAAAATTTAAAGAGAATATAAAGTGGTGCAAAACTACGAGGGTGGTCTGAAAAGTTTCCGACCTAACAAACATTTTTTCAGAAACTTTTTTTTTATTTTTCGACACAGTCTCCTTGTAACTCTACACACTTCTCCCAGCGATGCTCCCACCTCTGTAACCCGTCCAAATAGTACTTGGCGTTTTTCTCTGCAAAATAATTGTTCACGAAGGTGATTGCCTCTTCATTTGACGAAAATCTCTGTCCTCCGAGCGCAATTTTTAGATGGGGGAACAAAAAGAAGTCGCTTGGGGCTAGATCTGGTGAGTAAGCCGGATGATCAAGCAGTTCAAACCGTAATTCGTGGATTTTCGCTATGGCAACCGTTGAGGTGTGAGACGGTGCGTTGTCTTGGTGAAACAGGATTTTCTTTTTCTGCAAATGTGGCCGTTTTTCCGCAAGTTCTGCCTTCAGCTTGTCAAGTAATGATGCGTAGTATGCTCCTGTAATGGTTTTTCCTTTTTGGAGATAATCAATTAAAATAACTCCATGACTATCCCAAAAAACAGTCGCCATCACTTTCCCAGCCGAAAAAACAGTTTTTGCTTTTTTTGGAGCCGGTTCCCCCTTTGCACTCCACTGTTTGGACTGTATTTTTGTTTCGGGTGTATAATGGTGTATCCAAGTTTCATCTACAGTAATTAATCGGCGCCAAAACTCGGATTTATTGCGCCTAAACTGCGCCAACAGAGCGTTGGAAATGTTTATTCGAACACGTTTTTGGTCTAACGTGAGCAAACGCGGCACCCAACGCGCGGACAGCTTTCTCATGTTTAAATGTTGATTTAAGTGACAAACACGTTCTTTTGACATGTTCATAACCTCAGCTATCTCTCTCACTTTAATTCGGCGGTCGTCTAGCACCATTTGGTGAACTTTGGCGATGTTTTCGTCTTTAGTTGCAGTTTTTGGACGTCCCGAACGTTCATCGTCTCCCAAGCTCTTACGGCGACGTTTAAATTCAGCTGCCCAAAATTTCACTGTGGTAAATGATGATGCAGAGTCCCCATACACAGAATCCAACTCATCTTTGATTTGCGTAGGCGTATTGCCTTTCAAATACAAATATTTGACAGCTCGATACTCGATTTTGTCCATTTTCATAAAAACACTCACATCACTTCACTCAAACGACTGTTACATAACAACTGCGCGTCCTAAATGTCTGAAATTTTGGTGAGTAACTGTCAACAGATGAACAACGAAATTCATTAGCTTTTATTTACGAGTGCTGCCATCTTCATGTTGAGGTCGGAAACTTTTCAGACCACCCTCGTACTTGAGATATTAATGAAATGGAAACAGCGGTGGCTGGTGCTGGGAAGCTCTGGGCAATTTTCATAGTACAAAATTACTCAATAATAGTTAAACTTAAATCATATTAGAGAAAAAGTCATCTCTTAATTGGTTTTACACTCAGAATAGAGTCAAACGTCACTTACTTGATAGTTAGCAGAAACTCAGATTTGAGTAAAATTCTCTCAATTCAATAGATTTACTCATAAAATTTTAATACTCTTACTAATAGAGTGAAAATTTTTTTTATAGTGTAACCTTAACTACCCACTAATTTTAAAACGCGACTCAATTAATAATTCGGTAATAAATAATATATGATACACGACGATATTAAGGAAGTAAAAACAGATAATAATAATAATAAAATAAAAATAAAATAATATCTTGCAAATTTTTATATACATAGTATGTATAATTTATATATGTTCTTAAAATTAATTAAATGAAGATTTTTTTACATGCCTGAATGTAACAGTGCATGTACACATGCACTTTTACATAAATCATCATTTCTAATCATTAGTATTTACTTGTACACAAACTTAGCGTTCTAACATGATTGTCATTGGCGCATTCGCCATAATATTGAATAAAAAATATGAAAAACCCATTATTTCCGTATGTTGCATTTAATTCGACCGTTTCTCTCTTAACAAATATGATTAATGTTAAAATCATACGTTGCGTTTCACTTTCAGTATAAACTATTTATCATATTAGATGACGTAGATTTTTCTTTTCATTCATTTTTTCAGTCGACGAAATTCGATTAACATAAGTAATTTTTGTTGCTACCCTCATTTTGTATCATGAATCATTTTGTTTAAAATCGTAAGTATTATAAAAAAATCTGGTAGCTTAATTGGAAATTTCATTTCGATAGATGATGCTGTATTTTTTTTTGTATTTGAACGTTTATCACTATAACGTAATATTGATGTAGAGTTAGTTATTATATAATTATCTGTCATTACATTAACAATGCCTTGGGCAATGCATCTAAAACACCATCTAAAGACCATGATTTGTTACAAACACTAGCTTAGTATATATAAATTGAAGTATTTTTATTAGCAAAAGGATATACATGGTGTGGCGTGTACAATCTATAAATATTAAACTACAGCTTTGTAATAGAAAAGTCCTATACGAAAAAGTTCTATTTTTGCGTGCTCTTTTTTCGTAAATTAAAGTTCAATTATGGATCAAAATATTTTCTCTGGAACGGTCCTGTCCTTGTCCTGTATGATAAGATACGTGCTGTAGACCAGCCGCGTAAACAAATCGTAGTTGAAAGACAGAAAGATACTTCTGAATTTTGGGGGATTTTTTCAATGCAAAAGTACTAACTAAGAAAAATAGGTATTTAAAAAAAAATTATATTTTCTTATTATAATACTTAATAGTAATTACTATGTTAAATGCATTGTTGTTACTGCAAGAGTTCGCAAACAAAACCACATCCGTAAGCATCTGTAGTTGCCCACTGCGTGCACTAAACAAGTCCATTAAAATATGGAACAAAATGAAATAAAACTTACTATTTCTAGAGAAAATGTTGAAATTGATCCCCATTAGCGCGGATTCAGGCATGGCACCGACGCACCCAATTTTGGCAAATATTTTCCCAAATTCTAGGTATTCCCCTAATGTGTGTCAGCAGCTTCAAGTATACTGTTTCGCAATTCTTCCACCGTAGCAATTGGAGTATTGTAAACCAATGACTTCAAGTGACTCCAAAGATAAAAGTACATTGGAGTTAGATCGAGTGACCGAGGTGGCCACGGCACAGGACCAAAGCGTCCAATCCATCGCTGAGGAAACATTTCATTCCTAAGTGTCGTTACCTCTCGAGTACTGTGTGGAGCTCGAACTTCTAATGTCACATCGTCCAATAATTCAGGTAACCGGTTTTCCAAAAAGTCAGCATATGTTGGTGCATTTTAGTCGTCTTTCAAAGAAATAGGGACCCACAAGTACATCGCCTATTATGCCAGCCCAAACATTTACCGATTACCGATGCGATGTTGAAAATGAGTTTCTCTAATCGCGTGAGGATTTTCATCGGCCCATATGTGCATATTATGGAAATTCACTTCATCACGGGTAAATGTCGCCTCATCTATTACACAAACATAAGCAGGAAAGTCTACTTGATTGGCACATTGCCGTAAAAAGTGTAAAAACCGTCTGCAAAAACGCATTCGTTGATCACAATCCGGGGGTAAAATCTGTTGAACTGGTTGCAGATGATAGGGGTGCAACAGCTGGCGCCTTAACATGCGATGTACTTGCTGTGCGAGTCGTCGCGTACTAATTGTGGGGTCTTCGTCAAGATTTTCCAACACTGCATCTTCAATATTAAGGTTCACTTGCTGACCACGCCGTTCTCCTCGAAGAATAACACTTCCCGTATCTCGCAGCCGCTGAACGCACTGTAGGATTGTATTTGCACGTTCGGAAATAGTAAATGCATTGTTTTCCCGGTTCATTGTAAAACCAGTTTGTGTACAAACTAAAAAATTAAGCAAAGAAATAAGAATCTCGTTTTTAATGTAATCGGCACACTATTCTTAATTTTTACTTTTTTATAAAAATTACATTGTCACTATCGTGGAATTACAAAATAAAAACTGTTTTCCGGAATCTTTCACTATTTAACACTGATGGGTCGATGGACGATGCTTAATATTTAATAATTAAGTGAATAATGAATTCAATATAAATATAAAATCAGTTGACTGCACAATTTTTTTGACAATGTAACCTAACCTTCTTTTAGTATTACTAGTATCAGATTATACCGACTTGAATTATAACGTTGCATCTCGGGTCGCATAAAAACATTTTCAAAGTTTTTAATAAATAACACAGGCTCGGCCTTCATTTTCGTTGAATAAATGAACTTTAATTTACAAAACAAAAAACGCGAAGATAGAACTTTTTCGTATAAGAGTTTTCTATTGCAAATATCATCAGGAAGCTGTAGTTTAACTTTTATAGATTATACACGCCACACCCTATATGTACATAAATGCAATCAATGTATTTTTTTGATTCCACTATTTTTTAATTTTCGGCACGGTATTTCGAGGAAGGTAGGCTATGAAATCGAAGCAATATAATATATATATATATATATGTTGTTTTTGTCAAAANATTCGTTTAGGAACCGATTTGCATCTTTGGAATTGCTTCCACTACAATTTAAAGAGGTTAACGACATTTATTTTTTATTCGTTATATATATATATATATATATACCGGTAGTCTTCAGTGGTAACAAAAATTTGGTAATCAGTCGTCATCCAAAGTACGAGAATGTCGTGGCTTACACTGCAACACTATATTGCTTCTGTTACATTTTTAGGAAAAAACTAACAAAAATAAGGTATAAGTAACAGTATTAGATCTAATTTAGTATTAAGTTCCTACAACGAACTATTCAAGAACTGTTCAGCGTAGTTCACTAAGTGTATTTTCAACATGTTTCTCTGGTAAATGAACAGTTCAGTCGAATACGTTCACCGTTGGAGTCTACTTAACTATGTTAATAAAATAAATATTTATAAGTCACTTAAAATCTACTCTGATAAAAGTTACTTATAAGCTCTTAAAAAACTGAGTTGATATGTTTGTTATTACTTTCAAACCAGGAGGTTAGATTTTTATCGACCAAACTTTTTAAAAATAATAATAATAATAATTTGTTAATTAACTGAAAAATGGTTACATTTTGACATATGGTATGTTAAAATTTGTTTAAGAGAATACTGTTTGTCCAATATTTTTCAAAAGTTCAATGTTGTATTTGAACGTCAATGTGAGGAACTTGATTGGTTTTGAGGAGTAAGGAGAAAGATTTCACCAAGATATTAAGGATATGGAGCGTCAGTACCAAGGTAGATGGGATATAAACATATTACTGACGGTCGTTAAAAGAAGTTACCACAAATACCACAAAAGTGTCGATACCATAATATTGAGTGATTCATCAAGGTAAAAAACTGTTCTCAAGAATATCGATCGACACGGATTCACTGTGTATAGGTATTAATGTACAGAAGTATCAAGCGACATATTCGTTAAAAGCTAATTAGGCTTATTAAAAATAGGATTTTATTATATCAAAACAATGAATTCGAGAATCACGTGCTCAGAGTTAAAGCTTTCTTTTTTTAATCATATTTGTTATTCAAATTTTATTACTCATAAATGCTCAACTTGAGTTTAGAACTTGAGCGTATTTAGCAGTCCTGTTCGGGTCAAAGAACCCTCGAATTCGGATTCAGCGATCCCAAAAACATGTAGATACCATGGTCTTTCCCTCTCCCAAATATTACTAAGTAAAATTTCACTTAATATTTTTTCCAGTGTATGCAACAGCTTTATGGTATTAAAATACAGCACCATAATGTCTATTATTATGTCAGTAGAAACAACAATTATCATAAACTACCTGGCCCTAAAGTTTGACCATTGAAAATCGACTCCACTCTGTATAACTACTCCAATCGAGTCATAGTTATTTCGCCCACCTTGTAAAATCTGAAACATCGGACACTTCCAGATAAAACCGTCACACTATACGGCGCACGCACAGTCTTTGTCCAGAGCTCGTAAAAAGGGTCACTTCATGTTCTTAAAAGGAAACTATTCTTACTAAGGCCTTTGTGAGGTCGAGCAAGAAAATCTTAACCGAAAGCACCACGGCTTGGTAAGCCAGTAAGTCTATTTGTTTGAATAAAACATTTTCTCCTCTGCACTGCCTCTTAAATAAAAAAGGAACTTAGTGCAGGCTTTGGAGCCTGCTAATAAAAAATAATTATACTTTAAAATAAAACTTTTAGAACTTTTACATTAGAAAGCAAGCTAACTTCGATGTGGGATATAACAAATGAATCTTAGAAACAGGGGTTATTAAATTCAAATCATTATACGGAGCTAATTAAATTTCAAACTTTAAAATTAATATCTACTCTTTAATTTGATTCATAAAAAGTTCTTGGTATTAAATTAAAATGTTACTTAACACATATTTGGCAGTTTTTTAATAAGACAAGTAATAAAATGTACACGATTTTTTTTTAATCCAAACTCACATTAAGTATGTATTAGTATACTATAATTTGAGTTGCATATTCTTTTCCATTAATTGTAAGATTTATTTATTTAACTAAAAGTTATAATATTTAACATTTGTGTTGACTTTTAAACGGTTTAAAATTTATCTTACCAGCTAAATGATAATTGAAGACCACTATGTATAAAAAATAATCGGAATCGTGCATTCCGAAAAAAAATCCTAGTTCTTAATCAGCCACAGTGTGTATAAAGTGTATAAAGTATTATGAATATTATGATAATAAGGAAAAAACAAATTAAGTTCAAGTATATTTTGTTAAATTTACTCTAAAGAGAAGCTTATGTGGAATTTAACATTTTCTTCCCCGTGAAAATTTCAACAAAATTTTTTCATTTTTAAATTTTTTTAAAAAAAAAGAACTATTTACATTGCCTTGCAAAATGGATTTCTAATAATTAGAAAAAATAGTAGAAACTTTTGAAATTACCTACTGTGTTTTTATAATAGTATTTACCATCCATCCACTTTATTTTAATTTCAACGTCCTTAGAAACCTATGAAAATAATTTGAAATGAAATTAAGAACAATATTAGGAAAAATAGGTATGCCTACAGAATATGATTAAATAAAAAATAATTTAATAAGTTCAGTTACGTAAATACAAAATATATATCATCATATACTTATCACGCACATCAAAAAATTGTATAAATTTCGAAAATCGAATATATACTCTCGTTTTCTAGTTAACAATTTTTCTATTTTCATTTTGACGCACGTGCACTGTAAATAAATCGGTCTGATTGTGAGTGAAAGCAAAGAGGTCCTGAATTCATTTAGTGAAATTATTGAGTACATTTTCAGTCAATGTTCGGTATTTTAATAATTTCACACATTTTTGATAATATTTTAACTAAAACTGATATTTTCACTCATAAAATTTTAGTTGTACTCATACTAATGGAGAAAAATTTTATTCAATTGGATGTGGATAGAAATTGATACATTATTGACTGAAATTGGGTGAAAATAAATCCAATTTTTCTTACAGTGTGTAGAAGTCTTGCCAAAAAATATTCGTTTAGGAACCGATTTGCATCTTTGGAATTGCTTCCACTACAATTTAAAGAGGTTAACGACATTTATTTTTTATTCGTTGTTCAAAGCTTGGAAGACAGAACATGCATATTTTATAAAAAGTCGGTATCAAATTATTGTTAAAACTTGAATAAATTGCAAAAAAAAGCGACAAAATAGCTGAAGAATATGTCGAAGATTCTATTCGACAGAAAATCAAGGTTGGAAATAATTTTTTTAGAGAAAACAGTAGTAACGCTGCCTACTGCTTGTTTTATGGTTACTGCTGACGCTACCTCTTCTACCGCTGGTTCCACAATTATAGTAGCAAATATTAATACAATGACAAAGAAAATGTCCCCATTCACAATTCTTTTTTCCTTTTGTCGCGTTATCGCTCCTCGTCCCTGATTGGTCGACGTAGCGGGGGTGGATTCCGGACGTCCTTCAGGTCGTAACGCATAGGGCGTAGCCGCGTCACGCCTCAAGGGCCGTTGGGGTACCCGCAGGGACCTTTCAGTGTCCTCCTTCAGGACCTGGAGGGAGTTAGTAGGAACGTGTTTGTCCGGATCGACAGTTGGCCGAGAAGTTGGGAAGTGAATCGCCCCCTCAAGGTTGTCGATGTATCCTGACCACCCCGCAGCTGCTCTTTCCACCGAGAATGCGGCGATCGAGTCGGCGTACGGCGGCGTCCGTTCTACCTCCTGTTCCGAAGAATCTGAAGAAGGGGTCGGAGAAGGCGACGTACGAACTAATTTATTCTCCATCCAAGACATGGTGATGCACTACAGAGGTAGGTAAAGTTCAAAAGAGTTCCGGGTTTCAACTGACCCTTGGTGGCACTTAGTTACTGAGAGTTCGAGGACTCTGTATAGCACTGAATTTACTAGAGCTCGAGGACTCTGTCTAGCACTGAAGTTAAGGATAAGCACTAGGTCTTTCCAATTTAAAGATAGAACTGAGGCACTGCAAGCCTTGAAAGTTCGTATTAGGGAGTTCTAAGACTCTTATAGCTTCTTTAGCTATTTATTTATTCAATGCTGAACCTTGACCCAAAGGTTAGCGGTTATATAATATCTATTTATCTATTTAATACTTATGCCTATATTTATAATAATAATCTTTGTTTGGCGAGGAAAGAGAAACTCGAAATGGTCTTTGTTTGGCGAGGAAAGAGAAACTCGAAATATAATCTTTGTTTGGCGAGGAAAGAGAAACTCGAAATATAATCTTTGTTTGGCGAGGAAAGAGAAACTCGAAATGGTCTTTTTTGGTGAGAAAGAGAAACTCGAAATGTATCTTTGTTTGGCGAGAAAGAGAAACTCGAAGGAAATGAATATATATATGTATATATTTAATGTATATATTTATTTAAAACGCTTGCATACATGTGCGTGAATTACAGCGGAGTAAGAACAGTTTGTTACAATACTTATAGGGAATGAAAAAGCTTCACAGCTATCGGAGTTCAAATAGAGACGTGCGCACACACTGAGTGGGGTTCCAATCCCACCTATTAGACTGCAAATGCCCAGAGTAGACGTTCGACCGCTCTCGAATTCGGCGACCAATCTCCCCTTGTTTTGGCGGTGGAACTAGCGTGTCTCCGCAGAAAGGGTACTGGGATTTTGGTCCTCGTCGGCTCGGGGTTGCACTCGGTGGGGACTCGAGGTGTGTCTGTGGGGTATCTGAAAATCAGTTTGGTATTAATAAACGCCTGTTGGCGTGTTAGCGGACAGCTTCGGGTCTCTGGTCATCTCTGGAACGGCTCTGGGACGGCGCTTCGAAAGGTCGGCGAAATTACATCTTTGCCGGCCCCTGGTGGCGGATCCATAGAAAATTCTGCCCTTTTGGAGGCTGATTCGTCCGAATTGAGTGGAGGCGGTTCGAATGAGCCCGCTCCGAAGGTTGAGGGTCGCCGGGAACCATTAGTGGGTGGTGGCGCCTCGAAAATTAGAAAGATTAGCTAAATTCCACTTTATCGGCTCTAGCATCCGATCCTCTGGAATTATCTTCGGTTTCGACTTAGTTTCTGTCGAATTAGGTCGCGGCGGTCCTAACGAGTCTATCCAGAACGTCGTAGGTCGCCGGGAACGATTGAACAGCTGTAGCGGCTCAAAATATAGAAAGATGAGTAAATCTTTGATTTATCGGCTCTGACTGCCGATTCTTTAGAAACGCGTCTTATTTCGACTGGGTTTCTGGTACTTGGACTGCGACGATCCTTACGAGCCTATCCAGAACGTCGTAGGTCGTCGGGAATGGAAACATGCGTAAAATTCCAACTTTCCGTTTTTTCGCGTGTCCGTTTTCATGGTAGGACCTAGGGGTTTTCTGTGTAGGTCTAGCATGCGTTATCTTGTGCTTGGCTGTCGCAGAGACGTATTAATGATCATTTCCAGCCAGGTTGGAAAGATTGGTGAATTTCGAAAACGCTCGAAAAACTTGTATTACGACACTTTTCACAAATTTCACAATGCAACATTTTATTTTAATATAAATACTAACACATAGTTAAATGTATTATGTCTTTTTTATATCTAAATTATATATTTCTTGTTTCACTAATGACTAAAAAATCTAGTGACTATTGAAACGTGATTCTGGTTACTAAAAACAACCTATAAAACACCTACAAAACTGCAATTGTTAGACAAATTGCATTTATAGCATACTTTGTGAATGCAATAAACTTTATGCAGAAGAAATCTATCGACCTGTAAATATTAGAAAAGACGAGCACAAAGAGTAGCGAGAGTATGAAAACTCAAAAATTTGCGATTACGCTTGGGAAAATGTGTAAAAAAACAAATGGGAACCGACAAAAAATTTGCAGAAGAAAATAATACCGTCAAAAAGAAAACCAAAAGACACAGCAAATTCTAAAAACAGAGAGTAATAATAAAATAAATATTATATAATATTTTTAGCAATACAAAACAACTTTTAAAAAATAATGTCATTGTTAAGTACTGAAGACGAAAACACATTGATTTTCGAAATGACAGAACGCTAAAGTTGTATGATATATAGTAAAGTGTAGTTTGTATCTTCTATTTGCTATTTTTGGTTAGGCAAAACCATTTTCATAAAAAATTGCTCTTGACATCTTCTGCTCAAGTTTTATTAAGGTTTCATATATAATTTTCTTTTTTTCATAGTACGCAAAATATGAATAAATAAGAAAAAAATATGTCTTCTAAAAATTTCTACCAACTTGAAAAAATAAAAAATTCAAATGACTATTTCGCATATTCTTAGCAATATCTGTATTAAATTTCATTTAAATATTTCAAATATTGACGAATTTATCTTAAAACAAATGGAATAATAAATTCTTCAAAGATCTGTAACATTTTAAGGAAGCATTTCGATATTAAAGTATAAATACTATTTGCTTTATTAGAATTAGAATATGCTACGGTTAATTTTGTTACACGCAATTATGACTCACCTTGTATAATCATTGTTTAATCTGAAACTAGTTAAGACAATAATTTTCTACTTAAAGATAGGCTTAGGTATAAATTATAACATTATTTCATGTTTGTTTAACCCAGTAAAAGACTAAAGGGCGATAAAATATACATTTTGATAAAACGGGTGGATATTCTGCATGGATCCCAGCTGCGAGGAGCAGGCTAATTTTCCTTCTAATTTATTTATGCCTTGAAAGTGTAAAGTATAGTGTTCATTACCGACAATAAATTGCATAAAACAACCAAAAGTGGAGTGACGTTTTAACATTAGCACGCTTCTGAAGTGTTAAAGCTATAGTCTGATATTAACAAAACATATGTTTGTATTTCTAAATTTTAAAACAAATAAATAAGCAAATATTCCACCGACAAAATTCTACAGGGTGATGCATTTAGTTGATATAGGTGGCCCGGGATCAATTTAGTCGCACAAACGAATCCTGGCTAACTGATTGGTGTTCGATATAACGAGCATTCAAATAAAAACGTGGTCAAGTTGGTTCTGAAAATTTGGACGTAGGGCGTAGCGTATAGCAAATGAACTTAAACGTCATCTGTCAAAGCGCTATATCGCCGCTATCAATTTGAATATTTTCGTTTTAAAAAGCGTTTAAAATGGTGTTTTCTCAAGAACAAAAAGTGTTTATCATAGAGTCCTACTTTAGAAATGGACGCAAGATTGATGGAATATGGAATTATTCTATTGAGGAATGTTTCATAGAATTTCAAAATCAATTTCCCGGCGTTGTTGAGTACAAAATTTTTCAAAGTGCAGTTCAGCGTTGTGTTAATGTTTTTCGTGAAACGGGCAATGTAACAAGAAAAGAAGGAAGCGACCGACCTAAAAAGCGGACTGAAGAATTAAAAGAAAATGTCCAACAAATAATGGAAAATGCGCCAAGAACTTCTCTACGTGTTTTATCACAAATGGTGGGAGTATCAGTCGGTACCTGCCACACAGTGTTAAAAAAAGATTTGCGTTTGTTCTCCTATCGTTTAACTTGTCAGCAAGAACTTCATGAAGTTGATTTTCCGCGACGGGCTGTATTTTGTGAATGGTTTTTAAACAACTGCGGTGAACTTCATAATATCACCTTTTTTTCTGATGAAGCCTGGTTTCATTTAAGTGGTTACGTAAACTCGCAGAATATGAGAATGTGGTCTTCTGAAAAACCAGATAACTTTTTTGTCGAGAGCCCTCTACACGCTCAAAAAATTGGAGTTTGATGTGCTCTCAATCGAAGGAGGATTTATGGACCTATTTTTTTTAATGGTACTCTTACTGCGCAAAGGTATAGAGAAGAAATTATCGCTCCTTTTGTTAACCAGCTGGAAGAAAACGAAATTACAAACTTTTACTTTTAACAAAATGGCGCAAGGGCACATACGGCAGGCGAGACGATGAATATGTTGAGGGAAGTTTTCCAAAATCGATTAATAAGTCTCAATGCTGAACATGAATTTCCACCGAGGTCATGTGATATTACGCCGTGTGATTTCTTTTTGTGGCCTTACCTTAAAAACACTATTTTTGAACTGCCTATTCCTGATTTAAACCATCTGCAGGCTCGACTTATAGACAAGATTCGTGAAATTAACAATACCCCGAGCATCTCAGAAAATGTCTTTAATTCTTTGAGGAACAGGTGTGAAAAGTGCTTGGAACAAGGAGGGGGACACTTTCAGCAGCTGCTTTAATTTATTGTTATAACAAGGAGAGGGATACTTTCCGCAGTTCCTTTAATTGTTTGTTATTGTTATCACGATTATTCTTTAAAATAAAGTTATATAGTCATTAACGTTATTGAAACTGACAGCTGCTATACAGCTCATTGAGAAATGAGGTTGTTGGTCGCTATAAGCTACTCCCTACGTCCAATGTGTCAGAGCCAACTTCGACCACGTTTTTATTTGAACGCTCGTTACAATGGACTTGGCGAATTTAACTGACTAATATTAGCTAGGTATTGACTGTTATTAAACATATCAAAATAATGTTTAAATTACAGCTGCAGTCCGCACAATATTTATTGAGATTCCAAGAAAAAAATAAACCAATAAAGCTCTGTTATCGAAATTACTGAAACAATTTTCCGCCAATGTCCTTCTATCTCGGATGTGGAATGCAGTTAATTCCAAAAAAGTAACACAGGAGTCTTCTTGGAATTCTATCTCAACAAATATCGTACGGAGTGTATACATTTTGTTTCATAATACACAGTGCCACACAAAATTTTTATTTGTAGTTTAGTATTTTCGGAGAAATGTCATTTAAGTTTGTTATTTCTAATTGAAAACGCTGCATATTTTTAATATCTTTATTATTACTTTCCCAACAATATAATATAGACTATACTAAGTTTCTATTTTTATGTTATATATGTATTATACCTCCTACAAGAATTATTACTAAAAAATCATGCTACTTAGCTAATATGTAAATTGACCAACATTTATTGTTTTTAACATTTTCAAATACAGGGTGAATCACTTTTTATGATTAGGACTTTAACTATCGATAGATCTCGTCAAAATAATGTCACTTTAAAGTATACAATTTTTCTTCCAAAGGCTTCCTTTTAGAAATTAAGCTCTTGGAAAAAACATTTATTTTTGTTTTTATTTATTTTTTTAAACTGGACGAATGAAAAGCTCTATCGATTTTGCAAAATATTGTAAAAAAAGTTCAATCATAGGCATCCGTAAGAGGCTCTGATAACCCCTATTTTTAATATAATTTGTACGCCACTGGAAATTTTTCAAAATGAATATATATTTTTTTCTACAGCAAAAAGGTCTTTTACTATTTTTAATTGAAATGCTTGGTTTTTGAGAAAAATGGCTTCTTATGGATTCATTACATGTGAAATGGTTAAGTTTTTCAAAATGACATCATCTTCACGAGATCTATGGATGGTTAAAGTCCCAATCATAAAAAGTGAATCACCCTGTTTATAATGAGATATTCCAATATTTCGTTAAATGTTATATCATGGGGATGTTCGAATACTTACAATTACAAGTTTACTTGCTTCGAAACATCTTTTAATTTCACATTATTAGACATTATTACGATACTGCTGATAATTACTCAGCTCCACAAAAAAGTGGCTTGCCTTGAACCAGACCCGTGTATAACATAGACCTGTTTAATCCGAAACAGAATTCCCAGATCAGTTCGTATTGTGGCACTAACATCAAGACACTCCTCTAGATAGTGGTTTTCGAGATTTCAAACCAACTTGAATAGTCAGGGATTGGGGAAAACAATGCAATTCATGGTCTCATGGTACTATAATCTTACAACCCTATAACCTAATAACCCTAAAACCCTATAATACTAAAACCCAATAACCCCACAATCCCATAACCTCAAAATTCTAGAATCCCATAATCTGCTATTTGAACAATTTTATTCACAGAAACTCACGATCACTGATTGTACAATCAAGAAAGTAGTATTACGTTTTTCCAGTTTAGATATAAACAGAAAAAATCCCGGGTGACTCTGTAACACATGCCCCAGATCATGGGTTTACAGGAACTGCATGCCCCGAGTTAAATGATTACGGAGTAATTATAATCAATTCTTCAGTTTCGTGGATATATATGTATACATCCAGTATTGAGTTACGGGATTATTGGTTTATGGGGTTATAGAAGCCCGTCATCTCACAATCTTTTAGTTTCGGGCCCCTGATATATGAAATCCTTATTCCCACAGAGTTTCATGGTTCAACAAGCACGCATATCCAGGGTTATGGAGTTGGTCATGAAGCTACGGAGTTAAGGAACTATGGAGCCATGAGATCATGATTGCAAATGTTTTCCAATCACCGACTATATAAGTTAATCTGAAATCTAGAAAACCGCTTTCCAGAAGAGTGTCTTAAAGTTAGGGTCAAAACATTAACTAATTCACAGCCCAACCCACTTTTTTGTGTCGCTGTGTTTTTTAACAAAAATTTTAAATAATTTAGTAATTGTTAAAAATTAATTAATCTTCTATTAAAATGTCTAAGGTTTCTTAAATATTGTAATGAAATCAAACAGTAACAAGGAACTTATAAGTTAAAATTGTAAATATTGTACAGGGTGTGGCGTGTATGATTTATAAAATTAAACTGCAACATCCTAACGATATTTGTAATAGAAAAGTCGTATACGAAAAAGTTCTATTTTTGCGTTATTTTTCGTAAATGAGAGTTCAATTATGGATCAAAATATTTTCTCTGGAACGGTCCTGTCCGTGTGCTGTACGATGAGCTACGTGCTGTAGACCAGCCGCGTAAACAAATCGTCGTAGATAGAAAGATACTTCTCAATTTTTGGGGAAAGTTGCCAACTGCGTGCACTAAACAAACTCCATTAAAATATGGAACAAAATGAAATAAAATTTACCATTTCTTAGAGAAAATGTTAAAATTGATCCCCGTTAGCGCGGATATATGCATGGCACCGACGCCGACGCACCCAATCTACTTGATTTGATTGGCACATTGCCGTAAAAACCATCTGCAAAAACGCATTCGTTGATCATGATCCGGGGTTAAAATCTGTTGAACTGGTTGCAGATGATAGGGATGCAACAGCTGGCGCCTTAAGATGCGATGTACGGTACAAGATGAGGTTCCTACTTGTCGTGCGTGTCGTCGAGTACACTAATTGTGGGGTCTTCGTCAAGATTTTTCAACACTGCATCTTCAACATTAACGTTCACTTGCTGACCACGTCCTTCTCCTCGAGAAATAACACTTCCCGTATCTTGCAGCCACTGAACGCACTGTAGGATTGTACTTGCACATGGGGGATGATGTTGTGGACATCGTTCCCGGCACAACCTAGTCACCGCGAGCGCATTTTCTACGACTGCACCATACACTAACACCATATCGACACGTTCGGAAATAGTAAATACATTGTTTTCTTGGTTCATTGTAAAACTGATTTGTACACAAACTAAAAAATTAAGCAAAGTAAGAAATAAGAATCTCGTTTTTGATGTAATCGGCACGCTATTCTTATTTTTTACTTCTTTATAAAAATTACACTGTCACTATCCTGGAATTACAAAATAAAAACTTTTGTCTTTCACTTTTTAACACAGATGGGTCGATGGACGAAGCTTAATATTAATAATTAAGTGAATAATGAATACAATTCAAATATAAAATCAGTTGAGTGCACAAATTTTTTTGACAATGTAAACTAATCTTCTTTTAGTATTACTAGTATTAGATTATACTGATTTAAATTATAAGGTTGCATATCGGGTTGCATAAAAACATTTCTAAAGTTTTTAATAAAAAACACAGGGTCGGCCTTCATTTTCTTTGAATAAATGAACTTTAATTTACAAAAAAAACGCGAGAACTTTTTCGTATAAGAGTTTTCTACTACAAATATCATCAGGAAACTGTAGTTTAATTTTTATAGATTATACACGCCACACCCTGTATAAACAAAATTGAGTGTAAATATTGAATTACTCCATATTGTAAATGAAAAATGATGGCAATTATAATATGATAGTTAACTTAATAAAATATTACTAAATTATAATGATAAGAAAATAGAAGCAAATGTTATAATAAATTAAATTTAAACTAGATCCGGATCCTCGATAAAATAGTGTGCCTGACATTTATTATTAGATAATACATAATAATCAAAAATAAGGATAAACCTAGCATCACACATATTGAAGAAAACAACAAAAATTCCAAATTTGAATTTAACCATATAAAAAAACGTCAATGAGTATAATTTAAATAAATATAGTCATTTGAAATTGAAATTTAAATATCAATTAGTTGAAATGTCAAATATAAAGATGGCTTCTCATGTTGACATATTGCAACCCTGAAACAAACAGAAAAATTAGTAATTGAGAGAATATTTGACAAAATACCACAATAAAACCGTAAAATAAGAACAAACATTGCAAATTTAACACATTAAAACAGTGAAGTGTAGTGAAGTGCAGCGAGTAAAACCCGACAATAAAATTGAAAATATAGTATATGGATCTTAACAGAAAAAGGACATCAAGTGTCAAGGAATGAACAATAGAAAGAAGAAATAAATAGTTACGACAATTTTGATGAATGAAGAGGAAACATCACGTAAACGAAAATTGAAAATTTAGTTAAATGTAGGGAAAAGTTTGATAATTACAAAATTTTACTCACATTTAGAGAAGTCTAATTTGTCACCGACATCACCGAGAAGTCTTGTGGATAAATCCAGACCCGACGAGACGGAGTGACCGCAACCTAAAATAGTTACAACGGATAAAACGTTCCAGAGTCCAAATTGATTCCTGGCATCACCGAGAAGTCCATTGAGAGATCTAGACCTGAGGAGACGGAGTGACCAGAACCTAAAATAGTCACAAGGAAAAAGGTACAAAATAGTGCATAGAAAAAGCTAACTAACAAAGTCACAAAACGATAATTTATCAATTAAGAGATACATAGATTACCTACTTACCTGTGTAATATTCACAAAGTATAAGAGCTCTATAATATTTAAATTTAAAATTTTTATTTAAAGACTGCATTGAACAATTTTATGTCGTAAGAAGACACGAGTTACATTATTTATTAGTTTAATTTTAATAAATAAGTAAGTAACATCTAAACATTTCTGACTACTGTCTGTACAAATTAAAAAACTCTTACATTGTTATTGAAAAAGAATTTGAACTTTTAACTGAGTGCCAGATTTGTTTTGAATGGTATAGATATAAGAAAGTGTGTAGTGGAAATTTGTAAAATTTTTGGAAATATTCTTTAAACATTCATTTATTGCATTGAAAGTGGTTTTTCTTTACATTGTGCCAGACAATAAATTGAAAAAAATTGATCCTCTGTTTCTTTGTGTGTTGCAAGAATCGAACAACTTCCTGCTAGAATTCATTACTGAGATAAGATATCAACTCTCTACTGAAACAAAAATATTAACTGAATTAAAATTAAAAAAAAATCTCAAAATTCAAAATTTTTTTTTTTTTGGCGACCAATCAGTTTATTTATTCACAGCAATATATAGGGTGTTTCCAACTTACAGAGGGTATTTGAAGAGTAAATAAATCGAGGTGCGTAAGCTCGAATGGAAGAGGATATTTTCTGCAAATAGATTTTTCTGAAATGCCCACTGAACTACCACAATAATTGTGAAGAAACATTTTTGGAACAGCTGACTCCATCAATAGCTCGACTGGCTCCGTTTAAAAGTGTTGGTATAAATCGCTGTACGTAAAGATATGCAGTTAACTGATAGTTTTCTCAGTGTACAGGGTGGTTGATTTTCGATAGTTTTATAGGGTACAGCCAAAACGGTGATAGATACAAAAAATCTGATATCGATGTCCCGTCCTCTTTTTTTTGAGTTTACTTCGCTGGTCCTAAAAGATCTTGGCTAACATGATTAGTTTTAGATATACAGGTTTTTTTTGAAAAATGGCCCATTTACATTAACCTCTCTATCTCCGTTGTCATTCAATTTAGAAGAAAAAAGTGTTGACATTATTTGCTCTATTTTTTATTAGGAAGCCAGTAGCGTACTCAGATTTTTTACAAATCGCACAGTTTTTCCGATATTACATAAACATAGGTTTTTTTAAATAGAACACCCTGTATTTGGCGATCCCGTTAAATAGCATTTTTTTACATTTTCAGCCATATATAATAATAGATACTTTTTATTTGCCTAAATTAAGAAAAATATAAAAAATGTATAGATATTTTTTCAGTTGCCCATGAGATTTATTTAGTATTGGTCTCTTCGTTTTCTATTATTATTTTTATATTAAGCACCTAACTTAGACTAAAAAATTAAAAGAAAAAATAAATTATATTATCCATTTATCTTCACTTATTAGGTTTAATTATAGGTACACTTAAACATAAACTAAACAAAAATAGCAACTATAAAATGAGAGAAACAACAATAAAAGAAAAATGACATAACAAAGTCACAGCAAGTGCTCGAATTGTCGGCCATTTTCGTTGATACATAACTGACAACGTTTGGCAATGGAGCAAGTCGCATTGTAAATGTGGATATTTTTTGACACCCGCTGAATATAGTTTTCAAAATGTTCCCTTAACTCCTCGACACTATTAGCTCTATACTTATAAATTTGGTCTTTAAGATCCCCCCAAAAATAAAAGTCTATAGGGGTTAGGTCTGGTGACTTAGGCGGACACCTGTTTGGTCCGTACGTACCGATCCAATTGTCCCCGAAATTATGATTTAATAATTCTCTAACTATGTTGGAATTATGTGGAGGCGCACCATCATGCTGAAAGAACATATTATAACGTTGAGCTAGTGGCATATTGTCCAGCAGTTCAATAATATTTTATTGTAAAATTCTCTCATATCTCTGAGCGTTAAGGTTTTCATCGTACATTTCGTAAGCTAACACTCTATTGTGGAAGAGAGCTACCCATGCATGAAAACCAAACCGCCCTTGTTGAATTCTGGCCACAGTTTGGTAAGGATTCACATCTGACCAATAACGCGCATTATGCCGGTTGAATATACCTTCGCTGCTTATAAAAGCCTCGTCGGTCCAAATAACATTTTGAAAAAAATTGGGGTATACATGAGTTTGCTGCAAAAACCATTGGCAGAAAATGACGCGTCTCTCTTCATCTCCTGGATGCAAATGGTGGACTTTTCTTATAGTATATGGTCGAAACTTGTGTTTTTTTAAAATTCTCAATGCTTTGAATTTACCAATTCCTATCGTTCTTTGAATTTCTCTGCTGGATACATTGGGATTTGCGACAACAAAAGCTAAAGTATTGATTTCATCATTTTCTCTATTCTGTATATTATAAGATTTAGCTCTCGGTTTTTGAAAAGAACCAAACTCACACAAGTTATCATAGAGTCGGCTAAAAATTCTCTTTTCTGGCTGATGACGCTCTGGGTATCTCTCCAAATATAAGTTTAAAGCTGTGTCACTATTTTTTTCACTTTCAATGTAACACTCTAACATTTGAACTTTGTGAAGATTTTCGTACACCATTTTTATACTTTTCAAAATTAAAACCAAGTAATAGACGTTTAACAAGCTTTCAATCAGTCAAAAATAAACTAACTGTCAATATTAAACAACAAAAGACGAATAAATAAATAACATGGCCAACTGAAAAAATATCTATATCTACATTTTTGCATTTTTCTTCATTTAGGCAAATAAAAAGTATCTATTATTATGTATGGCTGAAAAGGTAAAAAAAAATGCTACTCAACGGGATGGCCAAATACAGGGTGTTCTATTTAAAAAAACCTATGTTTATGTAATATCGGAGAAACTGTGCGATTGACTTCCTAATAAAGAATAGAATGCACTAATAGAGTGCACTAATGTGCACACTTTTTTCTTCTAAATTGAATGACAACGGAGATAGAGAGGTTAATGTAAATGGGCCATTTTTCAAAAAAAAACCTGTATATCTAAAACTAATCAAGTTAGCCAAGACCTTTTGGTACCACCGAAGTAAACTCAAAAAAAGAGGACGGGACATCGATATCAGATTTTTTGTATCTATCACCGTTTAGGCTGTACCCTATAAAACTATCGAAAATCAGCCACCCTCTACAAATATAAACGCACGCACACATGCACGCAACCACCTACCGACACACGCACGCAAGCACGCTCGTTCATGGACGCGTCCACGTAAACACTAATATTATTAACATTATTTAACAATTTGATTTCACGGAAAATTTGAAAGCTTACAGGTCATGTCTCTACCCTCTTGACGGGCCACGAATTCAAGGATTTTCATTTATTGTTCAGAGCCTATGTAACTATATAATATGGACGGTCTAACATTCTGCTGCCTTTCGTACAAAGGACAATCACCTCATACAATGTCTCCCTGCTTACAACCACATTTGAAGCCTTGTTAGTTCCCATCTATTCGGCTCTGTGTGGCGGACGCAATTCTTTAACAAATGTGGCCAATTGTCCGTAAATAGTTCTTTAAGGCAATTGCATCAGCACAAAGCGTTGACTGTACGAACCGAGGATATGAACGTAAAGCCGCATTGAAACAAACTTTGACAAATAAGATTTAATAAAAAGCCACTTCTCGGAAAAGCCTTAGTTACAGATAAAAATACTTGTGTCTCATGTAGAGGGTGATTGATATACCATGGCAAACGCGTTTTTCCTGAAATCGATTGAAGATAATTAAATCCTTAAATAACAAAACAACGAACGGAAAAGAAAATTTAGTCACATACAGGATGTTCAGATTTGACCCGGAATGTCCCTATGAAATTTTTGTGCATGTTACGATTTCGACGTCGACGGGTCAACATTTAGTTTGAAAAACACCTACCTAGGTACCTAGGGGTTTTTGGGTTGCTTATTCCGATGGCGAGTCGGTTAAGCTCTATTACATCAGGTTCAAGGTCATTTGAAGGTCAAACTAAGAAAAGGTGCTTGAAAAAATCTGAAAAAATTCATACATCAGTTTTATGGGTCGCTGAGTCTGAATCGATGTCGATTGACCTCTATCACCTCATGTTCAGGGTCGTTTGAAGATTAAAATATTTTCTCTCTGTCCATCTATCTGACATCCTGCCTTTCTACCTACCTTTCTGTCGGTAATTTTGTCTATCTTCCTGTCTGATTAAATGACTAAATGCTTCTATCTGTCTATTTTTCTATCACGCTCTGTCTAAATGTCCACTGGCAGTCTGTCTGCCCCCTTATCAATTTGTCTTCTTACCTTTCTGCCTACCATCTTCTCTCGGTTTTGCGTGATTGTACATAAACTGGATTAAAAAAAACTTTTGAAAGCCTTCAACAAATCAAATCGCTTCTCTCAGCATAAGCGTATTAATCGAAATTCGGGCGAGAACTCTTACTTTGTTCCTTGAATGATCTTCAAAGTGATTTTCTTTTAATTGCTTTATTTGTGTCTCTTTAAATTCCAGCAATAGTCTGCTAACGTATTCTTCCCCCAAACACCTTGATATCTTTGTTCAAACTCGTTCAGGTCATGGACATTCTTTCTCCTTGTTCTCCACTAAAAGCTCCCAGATTTTTTGGGAACCAATCAAGATGAGAATGAAGAAAATGAAGTTTTAAATTCATATGACAATTAGACAGAGAGTAACAGAAAAACAGACAGATATAAACATTTTAGTCATTTAGTCAGACAGAAAGACAGACAAAATTATCGACAGAGAGGCAAGTAGAAAGGCAGGATGTCAGGTAGATGGACAGAGAGAAAATACAGGCAGACGATAAATACAGACTAACAAGCGAGCAAACACGTCTGCAGGTAAAAAGGCAGACAGATAGACAGACAAAAGTAGGCAGATGAGCATACCTAAAAATTTTTTCCAATTTTTTTCACATTCTATTCTTATTTTGACTTTCAAACCACTTTGAACATGGGGTGATAGAGGTCAATCGACATTGGATTTAGACTCAGCGACCCAAAAAACCTATGTATGAATTTTTTCAGATTTTTTCAACCACCTTTTCTTGGTTTGACTTTCAAATGACCTTGAACCTGACGTGATAGAGCTTAACCGACCTCAGCATCGGAATCAGCGATCTCAAAAACTTCTGGGTACCTAGGTAGAGTCCGATGTTTTTTTTTCATACTAAATGTTGACCTATGTTATTTTTATACATACAGGGTGTCTTAATGCATCTATAGGGTCAAGTGTTATAGAGATTGTACCACTATGCAGTTTGTTATGAGTTTTTGGAGCGTGATATTTCGTGAAATTATATTATTGATTTTTTTATGGAAAACCTGACAACGAAGAAATTCCCAGTTCTAGAGTTTTATTAACTTGTAGCTCCCCATATATATTTTTAATGGATTTTAAACTATAAAATGATTACAAAATGTAATTGACTTTTAAATAATTTCAAGAAAAACTATAAAACAAACAAGCAACGCTATGTTGCTTCTTTGTTTTCACTAATTTGTTCAAAATTTTCTTAGTGAATGTATTTCTTATTTTGCAGGTTGGTAAATTGATTTTTTGTTTTCTGGTATTTGTTCATCATTGTATATAAATATGAGAATAAGCAATATTACTAATGATGATGTTGATGTTGATGATGATGATTATGTTAATGATGATAATGATTCTAATAGTGATGATGATGGTGATGGTGATGATACTGATACTGATGCTGATTTCGATACTGATGCTGATGCTAATGCTGATGGCGATGAAGAATCATCATCGTCATCATCATCGTCGTCGTCGTCGTCTTCCTCGTCGTCCTTGTTGTCATTGTCGTCGTCGTCGTCGTTGTCCTCATCATTATCATCATCATTCTCATCTTCATCCATCATCAAATAGTTACTAAAATAATAATTTTTAGTGGAAAACCCAGAGGTACGTTTCAAAAAATTAGAATTTCGTAATATTCAAAACAAACTTTTTTACTTGCTGTCGCATCTCTGACAAGAACATTTCGAAAAATCGTTAACACTAATGTTTCTGTTTTGCATACCCATACAGAAGAAAAAATGTATCGTCTTTAATCATCTCTGACTAAAATATTCCAAAATTCCTTATATTGTTAATTTCGGTGCCGCCGCCGGTTTGATTTATTACATTTTTAAACTTTAGTCATGAACCTGCACACAGCCTCTGCCTGCCATGAAGATTACTATTTGCTAAAATAATCAGTTCTGAGCTTTACACACACGAAAAAAATCGGTGTGAGTGAAAGCTATAAAGGTAGGAGTGAATCTGTTGCGTGAAATTATTGAGTACATTTTCACCCAATATAATAATTGATAATTTTACTTATTTGTGATAATATTTTAACTAAAACTGAATACTTCTACTCAAATATAGGAACTTGTTAAATAAATTCTGCAGATAAACTCATATTTGGTGCACTTGTAGTTAAATCAGAGTAATTGTCCACATTATTGAGTGACCCCACTCCATTCTGTGATTGTCGTGCGTTGTCTTTGTCTATTCCCATCCTCCCCATTAGGTCTTGTCATGGCGTGGTGTATGTCGTGTAGTACTAGACAAAAATTATGTATAAATGCAGTGGCTTGATTACAATAATTAAAAATAATAATATATTGAGTCTTGATTAATATTTGGTTAAATAAACGGATAGTGAAATTGTTATCTATACTTACTTATGTATATGTAAAATACAATATAGTTCTGGCAATCTATTAATCGGATCAGTTAACCAATTCCTTTAGTCGAGATCTAAAATATTGTGTCTAAAACAGATCTGTGTAGAAACCACTGTGGTAACTTAGTAATATATGACTTTAATACAATGATATTTAAATTAAAATTTAAAGAGAATATAAAGTGGTGCAAAACCACTTCAGTTAATAAAACGGAAGCAGCAGCGGCTGGTGCGCCCCCTTGGAGATTTTCATAGTACAAAATTACTCAATAATAGTTAAATTTAAATCATATTAGAGAAAAAGTCTTAATTGGTTATACAGGGTGTTAAAAAAAGAGTGTAAAATATTTCAGGAGGTAATAGTATGAACCAAAATATGCAGAAAAGTCTTAATAAACGTGAGTCCGCAAAGTAACGGTTGCGGAGATATGGACCACTATTCGTTTTTCAAACATTTTATTTTATTAGGAATAAACCGACAAAGGAAGCTTTTAACAAACAAAAAACAAAGTTACAGAAGATGTTCAAAGTGCCCTCCATCTATTTCCAGCAGGCACGACATCTTCGTCTCAACGATATTCGAACTCTTTCGAAAATACCCTCCTTGGTTTGGATTTCTTGACACTTTTGATTAATCCGTAGCTGCAGCTCTTCCAGGCTATTTACAGGAGTACCATACACTAATGTCTTCAAATATCCCCAAACAAAGAAATCTAGAGGGTTCAGATCAGGCGATCTTGGAGGCCATAAAACAGGTCCGGCCCTTCCTACCCATCTATGTGGAAAAGTTTGGTGTAAATGCTCTCCAACGGCCATGGAAAAATGAGCTGGAGCACCATCATGCTGGAACCACATTTGTTGCCTCTGATTCAAAGGAATGTCTTCCAAAAACTCATACAGTGTGTTCTGCAGAAAGTTGAGGTAAGCAGTGCCTGTTAATCGGTTTGGTAAAACAACAGGACCTAGAAACCTGTCACCAATACCCATCCAAATGTTTAATGAAAAACGTGCCTGATGTCCAGATTCTATTAGAGCATGAGGATTTTCGTCGACCCAAATATGCGTATTATGAAAATTAAACATTTCATTTCTTGTGAACCCGGCCTCATCAGTAAAAAGAATGTTTGCAAGAAAACGAGGGTCTTCAGCATAATGACGTAGAAACCAGCGGCAAAAAAACAAACGTGCTTGATGATCATTTATTGGATTTAAGGCCTGTACTCGTTGCACATGGTATGGATAAAGCAGTTGCTCGTGAAGGATTCTCCAAACAAGAGGACCACTAATTCCTACCTCGACTGATATTCTCCGCACACTCGTACCTGGATTCTGCTCTACCAGTGCTAGAATTTCTTCTTCTGCTCTAGGAGTGGATACCGACCTTGGTCTTCCGCAAACATGCGTTGTGAAGGAATCTGGCGATTTGGATAAGCGTCAACATAAAGACGTCGCGCTTCGGTGGCGTTCCCATTAGCACGACCATACATGAAATGCGTGTTTGTTAATTCTGCGTTAGAGTAACCAGCCATAGCGAAAGAAAACTTGTGCACTTGTCAAATACGTACTGTTTATTTCACTAAACATCAACCAACTATTATAAGAAAATACACCTTTTTGCAAAATAAAAAAGGGGCTAAAAAACATAAAACATTTCATATCTCCGCAACCGTTACTTTGCGGACTCATGTTTATTGAGACTTTTCTGCTTATTTTGGTTCATACTATTATCTCCTTAAATATTTTACACTCTTGTTTTAACACCCTGTATACTCAGAATAGAGTTAAAAGTTTGCTGAAAGCAAAAACTCGGATTTGAGTAAAATTCACTCATACTAATAGAGTGAAAATGTCACTCAATCGGGTGTGGACGGAAATTGATACATTATTGATTAAAATTGAATTAATTCGAGTGAATTTTTTTTATAGTGCACTAAAATAATTTTCCAGATAAAAGTAAATACTATGTTTATAATAAATATATTTAAAATAGTAGATATTAGATAGAAATAGCTTGGTATATGTTTAGAGAATTGTTTCAGATCCAAATTAGTTAAATTTTGAACATTAATGAGATATTTTTATTTCACTTTATGTAGAACCAAACCCAAATTGCAATTAACTTTGACCTGAAAACTAGTCGAATATTACTAACTACTCTGACTTGAAATGCGAAAAGCAGCCCATGGTATATTTGTAGCAAACTCATATTCGGATTAGTATACTCGTCCGCCATTTCATATGCATATAACATATTTCTTCATAAGTAAATACATTTGGCTTGAAGGAAATGCATATCATATCAGGATTACGCGGATAATACTGGACTAAAATGCATACATAGTAAAGAAGGAAGCGAAAAATACTTCTATATTTTATATTCTACTAAGCCCCTAGAAATGAAAGGACTAAATTATTATTATCAGATGTCTCTTAAAAAACAACAATAAGAAAGACATTTCCACTTAATACAAATTTGTTTTACTTAATGTATCCTTTGTATAAGTTATACAAGTTATACTAGTGTCTAGATGACATAATCCTATTTTTATCATGCTGTCATATTTATGTGACTATAAAAGTTCTAAAGATTTAAATATTTATTTTGCAAATGGGAAATGTATTATCAGATTTTCAGTAAACGTTAAGTAATCACATCGAGTATTTCTGTGATGATCACATCACTGGTGTGCAGTCAAAAGGGTTTGGGAGAAGAGTGTTGTTGTGAAGCCAGCTAATAATTAACAAAGTGTTCGTCGCTACATCATCCAGTCCACTCTATGAGAACGCAGCACAGTAATTGTCCTGTTTACCAAGTTTGCCCAATGGACAAACCACGATCTGATTTACCATTACTTTTCAGAAATCGATCTGACTGAGCAATAGTTTGAAAGGAAGCAGAAGGAAGATTACTAACTTTTAGGAAACTGATCTAATTGGTCACTAGGATAAGACAAAGCTTCCAAAAGTTCTTTTGAAGATACAGATCTTTTGAACAAGCATAGCAAAGAAACCAATCAATTATTTCATTCTTTCACCAGTTGCTTCAAATTCTTTCAAATTTATTTAATTTTAAGCCTAGATGAGTAAATATTTCCCAAATTTAAAATTAAAAATTAATGCCTTTAGACACACTACAACTACAAGGTTTAAATAAAAATTTACTACTACTATTTCATAGAGTTCTAATTCAGCAAACACAATAACTGAAAAAAGAAATAAATTGAAAAAAGTTTTAATTTTAACAAGTTTTAATTAATTAAGTGTTTAAATTGTGACCCATTTACTTCCATTCAGTAATAAAACATTTGTATAATATTTTTCCGAACATTTTATAGTATTTCAGGGGTTATTTCATCATATGCTATCACTATTCGGAGGCGAAGATGTTCTAAAGAGGTAGGTTTTGTTTTTATAAATAACACTTTTTAAATGACCCCATAAGAAAAAGTCCAATGGTGTTAAATCAGGCGATTTTGGGGTCCATTCAATGAAACCCCTTCTACCAATCCACTGTTGGGAAAATGTTGATTCAAAAAGTCACGTATAGCAGCTGCATAGTGTGAAGGAGCGCCATCCTGCTGAAAAAATACATCATTCTCTGGGATCTGATCGTCGTTTTCAAGAATCTCCTCAAAGCGAGGGTAGATTTAAACAAATTGAGGTCAGATTCACCCGTTTAGTTATGAGGTAGAAAAAATGGACCAAAAATATTATTTTACAAAATACCAACCCATACAATCAACGTTTCTAGATACTGTGAACTTTGAATACTGTTCTCTCATAATTTCAGGATTTGGATCACTCCAGTATCTACAATTGTGTCTGTTGACGTAGCCTTTAAGAGAGAATGTACATTCCTCAGAAAAGCATGTACAATATAAAAAATTGGGATTGTTCAAAATTGTTTCACTCATCTATTCACAAAATTGTATACGGCGATCTGGATCATCTTCATTGAGCTCTTGCACGAGATAAATCTTGTAAGGATGGAATTGAAGTTTTTTCAAGATCCTCTGAAGACTACTATGTGGAATTCCTGAATTTGCTTATAATTTTTTGGTGCACGAATTGCGATTCAGTTCAACATGTCCCAAATTTGCAACCTGTCAAATAATAGGAATGTTATGTCATGCCATCTGGGTATTTTCAAAGATGCCGCAATAAAACGAATAAACAGTTGCCAAAAACGATCAAACCATCAAGGTTTTAGGTACTGAAATCTACGAAAATACTTTTTAAAATACACTTATATAACTATAAGTATATAACATATAACTTTTTTATATACAACTCCACATGTAAATATTCTTATAACATTTACTTGCTTAGTCCTACATATAAAATTGTTTACTTTTATTTATAAATATAAATAATTCTTAAAATGTGGGGTTAGGATAACAGCAAACGCATGGTTTACAAACGCTTTTTTTTAGTTATTATTTTATTTGAGTAAATTTAAATGGTAACAAGGAATAAACAGAACATCAAGGATTTTATTTTTGTGCTTACTTTTGTTCTACACGTTTTACTTTTCAAGATTTCAGTACCAAAAAACGCCACAAAATTGACTATTTCTCGGCCAGGGATATGGCCACCTTAACAACGTGGAATCAAATTAAACAATTGCTTTAACCTTTAGTGATAAACGCGATTTATAACTATTCACGAAAGAATAAACCAATTTTATTTCGTTAGTCTTTAAGCGATATTATCTTCCAAAGATGGTTTAGTAAATCATTTTGGCGTTACATGCAACTTTGAGTTTTTGGGAGTACCTATATTCAAAATGCAGCAACATTTGCAGTTCTCTAAAGTGATGTGCTTTACTATAGTAAGCTGTAAACCGTTTTCTAATGTCAAGACACTGAAAGCATTTCTCTTTTCACTTGAAGTTAGAATTCGTATCACTAATTTGGTATCCTCTTTAGGAAAGCTCTTTGTGTAGGTAGGTCTTTATTTATCATGTTCTATATTTGATATTACATTCCTAAAACTGAGGCAATATTGACTAAATGCTATTTTAACATCAGAATTAATATCCATTTTAGACAAAATGAAACTTTTGAATGTATGCTGTAATAATTTTAATATATCAGAATAATAATTTTAATATCATATCAGAACAACGTGAACGTTTTACCTTGTTAAGCAAAATGAAAATTTCCAACACTTGGAAATTTTGCTATGAGGATTTCTTTAGAACTTTCAGGATGTGACAAGGATGTACAGAAATTTAGAAGAGAAGGATTTATTGGGGATTTACTAAGTATTTACTGGGGATTTATTGGAGATCTACCGGGAATGTACTTGACTAAGCGCATGCACATTATGTAAATTTCTTGTCACTGTCCTTTGAAAGTGAGCCCGTGCACAATGAAGTTTATAGTTGAGTATTACCGTTACATTGCGCATTTAATGATTAAAAAATAATTCGTAAATTGGCAGAACCGTCGCAATCTGAGGGTATTTTGGATAAATATTGTTCTAATTTTTACATACACTAAACCCTTTAAATATTTGAACCAAAAGTTAGAAATTTTAGATAACTTTATAGTAAATATATTTTCTTATATGATTTCATTAGGTAGGTAGCAACATTTTGGAGCATAGTTCTTTTAATACATAAGATGCTTTGAAAATAGTTGATAATAATTACTTACAATTAGCTATGAGACGATACCTATAAAAACTCTCTAGACAGAGAGATAGTATTTCTACTATTTACACAAAAAATGTTGCAGTCTATAGTAGTAAATGTATAGAGAAATAGTTGGAAAAAATATATTTGCAACTGGAGAATGAAAAACTTAGTTCGGTTATTATCCTGATCAAACCAAACTTTGTGCACTTTTGTGTTACAGATTTTCTACTTTGTAGAATATAGTGTTTTTACATTACCAATAAATTTTCATAAAATATTTCTAAGTAGTCTAATTTTCCTTCTTGCTATTAATCCAAATAACTTTATAACAATATAGAACATTTTTGTGGAATGTGACATAATTTTAAAAGTCAATTTCAGATAATTAATTACGTTCAAAACCTGCTACAAATATTCACTTTCGAATTTCATTGTTGTATTTTGAATTATTTTAGGGATACTGCAATGATTTTGATACGATTTATTGTAAAGGAATCATGAGCGATGACGCTAAATTGACATTTTGTACATTTTTCAATATCGTACCGGAAATGTGTTATTGTCAAAAGATTTGGAACCAAATACTGCATTTGCAAAATCTACGGGTAGACCAACTGTACTTACAGTAAATGTCGTCGATAATATACAGCAACGAATAAATCAAGGTCCTATAAAGTCCGTGTCAGTTGTTTGCTCAAACAGGTATTTTTTTGTTAAGTTCATGCAAATATTTTCAAATTTAGTTTCTGTCTCTAAAATATTTTAACTTTGAAAACTTTATTAGATTAAAGTACAGTTAATATCCTATAATTTTCATTTTGAGGCTTTCACTTGGAATATGTCATAGAATAAAACAATTGCATATATAACTATACAAGGCAACTGTTATGCAGGAATTACTTCCCATATAAATACTTTGGAAGACGATTACAGTACTGTGAGTAGTATTTAGAAAACAAATAATAATTTGTTGGACTTGTTTTTTACTGACGAAGCTTGGGTTCACGTATAAGGTTATGTAAATAGCCAAAATTATAGAACCTGGGCTGCAGAAAATCCTCATAGATTTGTAGAAACTGGTTTACATCCCTTAAAAGTAAGCGTTTGGGTAGTGATGTCCAGAAGACGTAAATTACTGTAACATTTTCGTAATGCCATTTTATCTCTATAATAAAAAAAAAACTGTCTATGTTTATTTTACTCTGTACTTTAAAAAAACTGCTTTTTGCTTTCATGGTAAAAATTTGCAATTTGTTTATTAACAAATGAATTTGATAGTTTTCTCCTTTTAATAAAGTTAAAAGCATTTCAACGAAAAAACAAAAGTATGTTGCGGAAGTATCCAATACTACTAATATGTATTAAGTTTAATATCGACGGTTCAGGTCAATCAATTTTAAAAACATTTTTATTTAATTACGTGTACCCCTTCAACCACTCCACTGAGTTTAGTGGTTTTCATTTTATATTACCAACCGTGAATTGTTGGTTGCCTATGTTCGACGATCATGTGGTTCGTAAACATTTATGAAGATTCTGTATAAGTATATCCTAATTTAACGCAGGATCGAATTTTAATCGAGAGTCAATATATCATTGTTTTTGATAATTATTGTAACTAAACACAATTTTCAGGATAACCGGATAATCATATTTATAGTTACGTCATAGATGTGAACCTATTCAGACATTACTCGAGATGGCCTTGTAATAGGACGATAAAAACAATAAAGAACGCAACTTTATGATTTAAATTCAAGTGTATTAAATACGAGTTTATTTAGAGTACCTATATTTGAGTGAAAATAGGCAGTTTTAGTTCAAATATTATCATATATGTACAGGGTGAGTTAACGCTGTGGCAAAATTGATTTATCGCTAGAATATTATTGAGGCAAAATATATCAAAATAGGTTTGGGTGGCATTTTAAAAATAATTTGACTTATACAGGGTGATTCGGTTTTGAAAGGCTGACCAAAGTTGTATTTTTTTAAATGGAACACCATGTATTTCAGTAGATATTTATATTTTACATGGAATTATGCAATTTTTTTGTAATAGATACTATGTGCCAAGAATCCGCCATTTCCGAGATATTAATATTCTAATACAAAAAATTACATTTTCGGAGTTACACGTGATCGTTGCTAGTATACTCGTTTTTTGAGATACAATATAATCAATAGTCGCACATATTGTACTAGATTCACCGTAAATTCTGAAGTGGTCACTGTTTATAAATGTCATACAGAGTGTTCACAAAATCGTACCAAATGTTATCTTTTCCAAAGGCAAAAATTTTGATTTTTTTTCTAATGGAACACCCTGTATTTTTAAAAAAACCTTCTCAAAATCATGAAGGCTTGCAAAAAATGTAATAAAATTTCCAGGGTCGTATTTAAAAAAAATAAGTTGGTGATGATCCTGGAGAGATGAAACGTTACATATAAAAATTGATTATGCCATTCGATAGAGAGCAAAAAAACAAAAACGAATTTCCAAAATTTCGTTTTTTTTTCAAATATTTCGAAAAGTAATTATGTTAGATCTCGATTTTTTGTGCTTCCATTTAAGCTACTTCCTATCTCTTACCGTTTCCAAGATCCCTGTAGTGAGAAGCGAATTTGTAACAGCCTGTATATAAGCAAAATTACCAAGATGCTTAAAATGAAAATATATTGAATAATTTTACTCAATGGATTCACTCAGCACTTTTCGATCACATAATTATTTACAGTGTACGTACATATAAAAGTAGCTAAAGAAGTCAAAAAAGTAAATATTGCCTTGTAATTTGTTAATGTTATATTAAATACTAACTGGTATTTCCTCAATGAATACACCAATCCAAATTATGCATTAGACGCTTTTTATGGCAAACTGAATAACATTTTTGACTTTTGACTGTATTCCAGTTCCAAGGAAAAAAAATTGTTCAAAGGTCTACCCACCGTGGTTCAATGGAAAAATTATTAAAAATATTAAACAAGAAAGTAATGCACTCAAAAAATATAGGAATACCGGAAATACTACTTTCTTAAACAAGTTTAAATATCTGCGGTCCCAAATAAAACATGTAATAAGCATCTCCTATAAGTTATAACGTACAACATGTAGAAAGCAATATACTGAATGTTGGAAACTATCTAGAGTGTATCCAGTACACAAGAAGGGCAATAAGAATGAATTGGTTAATTACAGGCTAATTTATATTATTTGAAATTTCTCCAAAATATTTGAGATTCTATTACATGGCTTTTTATACAGATCCTTCTTTGGGCTGTTGTCGTAGGAGCAACACGGTTTCATTAAGAGCAGATCCACTGTTACTAACCTTGTCCAAAAAACTCAGTTTATTAGCGAGAAACTTGACAAGATGAAACAAGTCGATGTTATCTATACCGACTTCACTAAAGCTTCTGACAGACTCTACCAGGATCTCTTGCTGTACAAACTAGATGGGTTTGGTATGTCCGAATCACTTTTGCAACTTTTTCAATCATATTTACAAAATAGGTTCAGTTTCTTCAGCATCGTTTCATCAAATATCTGGTGTGCCTCAAGGATCTATACTCGGACCCTTACTCTTTGTTCTTTTTGTAAACGACATCATGGTTGATCTACAAGTACACCATTTAATGTATGCAGATGACCTTAAGCCATTTTGCGAAATAAACACCATTGCCGACTGCTGTATGTTGCAGAATGCGCTTAATGTCATTAGTCTGTGGTGTCTAAATAATAATTTAACGCTAAATGCTTCTAAGTGTAATATCATTACATTCACCAAAAAAAAAAAATCTGTACTATTCGAATATAAATTGGATAATATAATATTGCATAGATCCGATTACAAGACCTTGGAGTTACATTTGACCCTACTTTATCTTTTACAAAACATTCATATAGTCATAATTGCGTCATCTGCTTTCAAGAATATGGGGTTCATAATAAGGAATTCCAAAGGCAGTATTTCTACACTACGATTGCTCTACACTACCTTTATTCGTTCTAAATTAGAATATGCATCAATAGTCTGGAACCCATTTTATGCTAATCAAATTGCAACTGTGGAAAGAGTACAGCGTAGGGTAGGTTTATGAAATCAGATGTGTACTTATTGGATGAGTTTTCCCCATGATCTATTACTTGAACGTTTCAAGTTTCAATATTCATGTCGCTGCTAAAAAAATATCTGTTTTTCAAGTAATGTTTTTGTAAAAAGTTTCACATAATATTTTGGACTGTACAGGTATTTTAAGTAACATTAATATCAAAGTACCACGACTATCAGCTAGAAGTAATAATGTTTTTAGTCTACCCGCAGCACGTAGTAACATCCTAGTAGCATCACCATTGTATCAAATTGTTTACAAGTACAGTGAGACAGAAAATAATGTTGATCTTTTTTGTTGTTTGACTAATGATATAAAAAATGCTTTACTTATGTAGTCATATCTGCCTTTTATAGTTTGTTGCCTTTTTATTTTGTTCTTTATATTTGTATTATTTGTAAGTTTGTACTATTTTTATTTTTTTTTCTCTATTTTTTCACAGTTAATTTTTCTCTCTTTTAACTTTTTTTATATTTTATTATTAGACTTAACATATCGTGTTATTGGGCATCGCCTGTTGGATGTATATTTTAAATAAATAAATAAATAAATAAATAAATAAATAAATAAATAAATAAATAAATAAATAAATTTCGAAGTAAAATAATAGAATACGCCATCAGTTTTTTTTGTGTCTTTAGTTTTTAAGGTAGCCTGAAATCTCAACGAATTTTAACTCTCTCTCTCTGTACATTTCGACAACAGATTTTAATACCCTTATTTATACTTATATCAGCTTTCCTGAAAGGTTCTTATGGAGTGAGAGCATTGAAAAATACTAATCTGGCCTTCGCAATTCCGGTCCTTGTAATATTTTTCCCGGAATGAAACTAGATCAGTTAACTCCCACAAAATAACCGGTTCCCATTCGGTCAAGTTCCAAACGCGTCCTTATGCGCTCATGAATCTTGTCCTTTCTTACTTCTGTTTCAGGAAATTGCCCACCACTTTCATCCGAATTCTTCTCAGATTTCCAGCATTATGCTACTTCACTTACCCAGAAAATTCAACTGTATCGTCCGGCCTCGAAGACGCCCCCACATAAATTGCGCACAACCGAAATACACAGCAGATAAAATTAAATAACAGGCTGTAGGAATTCCCAGCTAAACATTTATTGAGGAAGCGAAATATTTTAATTAAAGCACACGACTGATCCTTTCCTTCCGTTATATTTATAATCGGGTTTCGGCTCAAACGTATTCGTCTTTACGGATAAAAAGCTTTGGACAATTGAATAGAAACAATTTGTTACTATAGAAACCTCATTTAGCAAAGTTTTAATCAAATGAAATTTAGTGCCTAAGTTGCAACTCTATAAGATAAATGGTTTATTAAAAAAATCTAAAATTATGTTGATTTACTGATGCTGGAAAAACGGAAATGAAAATTTATAGGAGTTATTTTTTCATTAAGCAACTGCTTCTGCAATATTATCTTCTCGGAAACACTTTTTCATTAAATATTTACTGCGAGTGGGCCTAAAAACGTCTTATTCTAATCAACTGAAATTGTGATTTTTATTACTGGTTTGGAAAATAATTATTTTTTATCCTTAGCATACAAAATTGTATTCTATATAATTTAAAGGATGACAAATTTGGGAAAGAAATACTCAAAAATGATCAAATTTGGAATTTAAACATTTCTTTTGCAATATAGCTGTATGCAAAGCCAACAATAGCTAATTACGGAATGTCTCAACCTAAAGTAGTCACGTCAAATTTGAAAATAATGCAAAAACATTGAAACATGTAAAGATTGTTCAGGGCAAATCATTTGAAATAAATAGTAAAGTTCCAAATGTAGCAAATTTTGCAAATATCTTAACATTTTAGTGGATGATGAATAACGTGCATGTTAATTATACAGTGTGTCCCCGGATGTACTTGTAATTTCGCATTTTAAGGGAAAAAGTCATTCTTCATAAAAAGTTTTGCTTATCGTGAAAAGTCATCAGCCATCACTTTCAAAATAACATATATATTTAGCAAATAAGGAATCGGGAATTTGTGACAAGAGTATAGTATTAGTTTTTTAAGAGAAATTTAAAAATGTTATTGCAAGAAGTTGTTTATAATGTCAATAGTAGTCCAGATATGAAATTTGGACTTTGTATCTCAAAGTTGATATTTTTGCGGAAATTATGATTAAAATAATTTTATAAATTCAACGAAATCGCATAATTTATTGAATAAAATATTAAAGAAAACTATTCTGTGTTATCCTCCTACAATTACATATTTTTCAATATGTTTTTTTAATTTTTCATAAACTAAGTGAACTGTATCCTCGTTAACTGGGGTTATGTCTGGGGAACGGTCAGGCCATCTTATAGGACCAAATTGTCATATCCATTTATTGTGGAAATGCTGATCTAACCAGTTTCTTACACTAATTGCACTGTGTGCAGGACAACAGTCTTGTTGAAAATACAGATTTCTTCTGTCCTCTAACGGATCTATGTAAATGTTCTGATTTACGTTTGCGTCGAAAAAATATGGTCCAATATTTTTATATAACATATCGCACACCAAACATTTACTTTTTTATATCGTTGACTTTTATTTATAATACGGAAATTTGGATTATCTTCCGACCAGTGCCTACAATATTGGTAACTAACAACTCCATTCGTAGTAAATGTTGACTCGTCGGAAAATAAAATTCTTCTATGGAAAAATCTATCTAACATAATTTGTTCCCCAATTAACATGCAAAATTCTAAATGAAAGGCGTCATCTCCTTCTTCAAGCTTATGTAATCTTACTTGTTTGCAAGGATGTATTTTATTATCTTTCAGAATTCTCTGCAAATTTTACTAACATTTAAATCTAGTGACCTTTTTCTTAGTGATTTCTTCAGTTCATTTCTTTGCGAATTAATTGCAAGCAATGTAGCAGCATTATTTTCATCATGAATTAGTTTCTGTTTTTTTATATCTTTCACATCGAACTTTAAAATCAACTCTCGAACACAATTCACTGAAACATACACCTCGGGATATTTTCTATTTGAAAGTTTAATTGCATATTTATACGATATTTCACCTATACCGTAACATTTAACTAAATAGATTCGTTGTTTTAGAGTCAACATTATTAAAAAGTTCTCTGACAAGGACCTAACTTTTTTATAAATAAATAATAGTGTATGTTGTTATGGATACAACACATAGAATAGTTTTGTTATTATTCAATAAATTTTGCGCTTTCGCAATTATTTTAATCATAATTTGCGCAAAAATATCAACTTTGAAAATTGACGTTCAAATTTCATATCTGAACTACTATTAACATTAAAAACAACTACTTTCAGTAATATTTTCAAATTCCTCTCAAAAAAGTAATAGCGGAGAAGGTCCGAATATGGGCCCCTATTTTATTTTTTATATATTATTAACAAATTTTTTGACAAATACACCTAAAAATTGGGACACGCTTAGTCCAAGAACTCGTCTACAATAATGAGCGAGGCAAAGTTCCGGAAAGATAAAAAATACTGAGATATCAGTTAAAATATGAAAATTGAACAATATCTTGTATGAGGGAAGAGTGTATGGGCCCCTATAAAAATGATGCATAAGTTTAAGTTTAACAAAGAAAACTTTATTTTTAATAAAAAACTTCATATATGATTATACAAAAGAATAATGGCAACAACAGAAATTAGAAAGAAAAATTATTTGCAAAAGTCACAAATGTAATTTTTTTGTTATTTACGCTATCCATAGCCTTTATCATGTCTTCGGAGTTCCATTGTTTTCTTAAATTCTTTGGTAAAAACTTTGGTTTGTTACGTGGCATGGTAAACCTGGAAAAAGAACTGAATTCAAAATTAGGGGAGAATATAGGTCCCGGCCCATATTCGGACCCACAAAAGGCCCATATTATCAGCATTGCATGTTATTCAACAATAGATACCTATTATTTGTAGAGTTTAAGTGAATCAAAATATTTTCTGAACAAAACAAACTGATCTTTATACAAAATATCTAGGTGAATATACAAACATACCTATTCAATAAAAATCGTATAAAACATAATAACAACTTACCTTCAGATAATATTCAGAATTCTAGTAACACATTCACCACCATTTGTTTCTAACAATATAAGAAATCAACTGCACAATTGTTACGGGTCTATTTTGTCGCCCGGTATAGAGACGAATGTAATATAGTTATGGCAATATTTAAAACATTTTTGCACGAACCAGAAATGAACGGTTTGAGGTTGAAATTAAATACGAAAAAAAAAATAAATAAATGGCTTAAGATTTTCTTAAAATAAATAATTAAGTACCTTTAAATTCAGTACATTTCGGCAATATATTATAATCTTAATAGAAACCTTTAAAATACACTTTTATCGCCGTCGAGTATAGGCAAAAAGAGGTTCAGTTTTTCGCACCGAAATAAAATTGACGATTTACTACGAATTCTGTCTTGAAAGATAGCAGTCATTCACGCAGCTTATGGATTTATGTAAATTAAAGTTAATTAAAAGTGTGTTGCATTTTACTGATTAGCGTATCTATCGCTGATAGATAGCAGTGTTAATCTGGATTTGCAATAGTACTGTGCAACATATAAAAATTGCAAGAAAGGCCGCCCAATATCCAAGGTACCTACATACAAGCCATTAATATAACTTTTGTGAGGTGGATTCAATCACCTGCATTAACGTTTATTTCCCTCAACTACGTTCATTTCTAGGCCTTTTTTTATTCCCCGTGTGGCTGCCCTTAATTGCTGGTAATTGCAAAATATACTGTGGAGAGAGAGAGCCCCAATATTACTGCAGTACAATACGAGCCCCAGGCGCGGAGGCGAACGTGCAGGCGACAGACCAGGGCGAAGGTACCAGGACATCCGACCCAGGCGGCGAGGCTTCGCCCGCTTGTAATCCAAAAACATCGGACACAAGGTCTTATTCATTTTTCTACTCATTAATTAGTTAAATTATTGAACTATTATTTTCCCTTAAAGCCTTCTTTGTTCGCTTAGTTACGACTGTAAACCTGACAGTATATATACTAAAAGGGACTTCATTTTGCATATTTACCCTAGAGGTGTCTAGGACACTGTATCTGTTTATGACCACCCCTCTCGGGAGTATTTTGACCTATTGCAGCCATATGTTTGACCAATCTGCTATTCTTGGCTATTTCATGTTTTTTTATAACAATTGTTATTTGATAATTACTTATAATTAAAGTAGTTTGATTATTATACCTTCTTTTTTTTGCTATAATTTCTTGTACTTTTATAACATAGCCTTGGTGCAACCGCAGAGATAGAGACTGCACCTCCACGCCCATCTCCCTGAGCTACTGGACTCTCTGCAACCTTTGCACATTTTGCCATTAAGGCTATTGTATCTGGCAGTCTCGCCGTTTTTTTTTTAGTATGCTACTATACCCAAGAGTGGGTGGACGTAGCACAATGTCGGTAAAACAGTTCGCTACTAGGTAGCTGTCTTTTAAAGTATTATTCAGTGATGCTGCTAGATGTTCTAGTAGGAATAGCCATGGGGCCCATATTAAGTACATGGCCCATATTCGGACCTTCTCTACTTTACTCTTGGCACAAATTCATGTTTCTTTATTTGCTAACCGCTCTGTATGTTATTTCGAAAGTCTGAGTATGGCTGATGACTTTTCACTATAAGAAAAACTTTTTATGAAGAATGACTTTTTTCCATAAAATGCGAAATAAGGTAAATTACAAGCATAGTTAGGTCCATCCGGGGACACACTGTATTGTTAAAAAATCATATTGGATATTATAATTATTATACATGATAAAAATTATCCTTTTACGCCCATTAAGCTTATGTTATGTGATACACTAACATTATCCAGATTAACCTGAAGATGTTTGGTCTGCCTTATTAAAGAAAGATTTACAAACGTTATAAAAATTCAAAACAGCTGTTCACGGTTTTGTTACAATTTACGTAAATATGATCAAATTTCCGGCACATTACATCTAAAGGTAAAGGTAATGAGACTTACTAACAATTAGACTTGGTTCATTTTGCCTACTAACCTACACTACTCTCCACCTTACAAATACAGACATCCATAGGTAAGAAAAATAGTTTCAAATTTTTCTGCTGCATACTGGACTCGAACCTACTACGGTAGGGCGAACCTGTCATGACTCGGCTACCACCTCAACTTACATAAACGACTATAATTGAATTAAAGATTTAATTTCTGTATTTTATTTAGTATCTGCAAAGAAAAGGTTCCTCCTTGGCTTGGTGTTGTACGTAATTGTGCAATTAGATTTCGTGATATATTCTGTCTCTAAACATCGTACTGCGCAATTTAATAAACTTTTAGGTTATTTATTAAAAAAGCAACATAAGAACAGTGTCGTAGCTCAGGGCATAAACGCCTAGAACAGGATTGAATTTTGCGCGCCGCCAAAACTTGTTTTGTAGGAACAGAAACAATACAATCACTGCGACCCCTTGAAGTTTGCGCCTTTAGCAGACGCCCCCGCGGCCAACCCCTAGCTACGACGCTGCATAAAAATAAATTAGCTTAATGTTGTTGAAGTATAATAGTTACTCATTTATGTATATTTTGAAATATTTATTTTAGGAGATGAGCAATATGAACGTGAACAGCACCTCCCCAATTAGTATGTAGTTCTCTCAATATACCATATATGGCATATGCATGTTTTTAGAGTGACATCCAAATAGAACTTATTACTCTTAGTTATTTACCAGATATTGAGGGTGTAATTCAATGACAACTAGAGTATATAGTTGAAGAAATTATTTACCACAATATCGAGAAATGGGTTAAATCAGGCAATTGGGTACTGAAAATTTTATTTAAGCATTAATAAAAGTTACGTAAAAGGAATAATTATAGGAGGAAACTAACACAATCTTGAAATAAAACAAAAACAGAATTCAAATCCAGCCAACAGACAATGTTAAAGATGATTACAACTTCTTGTGTCGTATATGTATGTACGGCAATCTCTGTAACTTTTTCAACTTATGTAAAGGACTAAGTACTTTTATACAGGGTGATTCAGAACTTATCCAAAAAAATTTGGGAATAGATGCGTCATGAGAAATGGCGTCAATATCGTAAAAAAAAATTGTAAAATCTGTAGTCTCTAGCGTCATTTGCAATGCGCGTGGAGAGCCACGTGGCCTCAGCGACCGCCATGCCGGTCGCATTGTGCGAGGTCAGGTTTTACTGTGGACCAGTTTCCAGTGCCGTGCAGAAGTGTATTTTTAAATCATTTTCTAACTGCCTTTTTGATTCTTTTTTACAAAATTGTATCTGTAAGGATCCCCTGTACATCCAGAATTTTTGTTTTGGATAAGTTCTGAATCACCCTGTATTTGATTTCACACACTTTTTTTAGTGACGTCTTTATACTTTAATTTTTAAATTTGAAAATGAGCTACCGTATTGTGGTGGTGAGAGCTGAAAATATTTGGAATTTTTCAATTTTCGTGATTGAAAACATGTTATATTTTGTGTCTCTTACCTTTATTAGACTTAAGCTCCTATTCTTCTTCTACGCACCAGACATCTTTCATCTATTTGGACGCCAGCTCGTATGAGCGAATGTTAGTTCAAATCTGGTCTGCTGCTCTACTACGGGGAAATTCGAGAAAGTGGTATAGCCGGCTATTTTCCGTGCATGTGGATACGTTTTCTCCAATATTTGGCCCTTTGACAATTTTCGACAGCGTCCCTACTTGTAAATTTTTAAAATCATCTAAATTTTTTTCCCTCTTGGTATCCCAGGTAACGCAACACTTTTCCACTATATATACCCACTATTTTAATTGTCATTGTTGCGAGAAACAACTACTCCGAGGGCTATATGCCCCTACCGGCATTGAATTATACTCGCAACACCTAGTGCAACAGCTAGGGTCGTTCGTCAGTTAACCCACCAGGCACAGACCGGTTTCGGACTTATTAGTCCTCATCAGTGTGTCATAGGTGACACAACCGACGAACGAACCAGCTGTTCTTTGAATTTTCAAAGCCGAGAGAGTTGCACTAACCAATGTTGGACAGGAGAAAGCTAATACAATGCGAAACATTGCCTTACTGTCAAAAATGATGTCACCGCCGTTCTTGGTGGTGAAAATTCAAAATATTTGCAATTATTCAATTTTCGTGGTTGGAAACATACATAGGTATTGAATTTTCTAAATAGAGAGAGTTGCACTAACCAAACATAGACAGGACATACATACGTACAATGCGAAAGATCGTCTTACTGTCAAAAATGGTGGTGAGAATTAGAAATATTTGGAGCTATGCAATTTTCGTGGTTGGAAACATACATATTTTTCATACTCGAAAATCTTATAAAGTTTGCATTAATCTAAGACTTCTTTAACTATGAGATCTATGTAAATAAATAAATAAATATGTACCTACTTATCGAAGACAAATAATATAGGTACATTTTCTTCCATAAAATTGACTTCTAATTTAAAATGATTAGATGATAAGAAAAAATATTCTAGTGGAAATAGGTTTACAAAAATTTTTCTCGATGAAAATTTTTCCCTACTTCTTGCGTCCAGGTGCATTTTGAGGTAGAATCTGAACTATTTCCAGAGCAATGATCACTTCTTGGGAACATTAAACTGAAAACAAAATAAAGTAAAGCAATAAGTAAAATAGGTCTTAAATAATAAGCTACAGTCTGAATGTCTGATCTTCAGTAACTTTAAATGAAGATGTATAGAAAGATTTAGATAATTTACACAGTCGTATAACATTATATTTAGGAAGTTGAAACACAAAGCTATATTACGCAACAAATGAAAGTAAGCATGCCTACTGAACAATTAGCACACATGATTGATCTAATTGGTCGATTCAAATCAGGTCATGTAAATTCACACTTTTATTGGTAGATTTACAACAAATATGGTAAAAACACATAATGTATTAGGAATAATACATCGTAAAATATAAAAGTACAACACCAAAGCTAAGAGTACATCGTAAGAAGAGAATATACACTTACACATGTATGTTCAATTCATTTACATTTTTCGGGTATAAAAACCATTGCTGATAGGTAAAAATCCTATGTGAATTTCCACAATTTTTATGAGTGTAGAAAAAGAGTTTCGAATTTTTTTTTTTTCTAGAAAGCTAGATTCGACCGCACTAACAAATTCGTGTTCAATACCATCGAAAATAGGGGGCAGCCAAATTGTATGCATTTTTGAGAGTTTTATTCTATAATAATTTGATACCATAATTACCCAATTTTCTATTACAAACACACAGGTGGATATAACTTATAGAATGTTATATGCATAGTACAACATTATTAAATTTTACAACAACAATATATTAATTTTTTCAGCGATTCTTTTTCCGTGCAAATGATTTTTTCGTTTCACTTATCTTACAATATTTTATTCCTCTACAAAGTCGACAGGAAAATATTAGACATCGCGTCAGGCTTCTCTCAGACGTCTTCGCGCAAAACAAAGCGTAACGAGCACCATTCCAACAGCCCCATTCATGCTACATAACAATACCAAATTCAAATTGGCATTAACTCCTCGGATTGAAATGATCAGACTCCCCCGCTACGACAACTGCCGAACAGGCACAAGGCACACTCGTTCGTATAGTAAATATGACCAAATCCAGTTAGTGGAATTTAGTTACCAATTAGATCGGGGGTAGATGAAACAAACACCCGCCGGATTCTCTGTAAGAGCCGCTCTAGGCCTGGGAAGGCTGGATCGATCGTAGTGAACGTAGAGGGCTCATCCAGTCACACCATCGTAGAATGCCATGAACGCGTATTACTACAGAAAACCCGAGAATTATTCTAATCGAAGTCGAGGGGATGCGCCACTCTACGCTCAAACTAAATGCACATTAAGCCGGTCCCCAAAATAAGACAGAAAACATTCCTTTCAGATTTAACATAAAGTGGTTAGTTACATCAGACTAACAGCTTTTGTCAAATATACAAAATAAGCTTTAATTTTCTCATAATCTCTTTCAGAGTAAGTAAAAATATCTGAATAATTTGAATGTACGTATGGGAAATCTAAAATGAGCTCGATGTTGTGTCATTGTACACTGGAAGAAATGAAGTCATAATTTCCAAGCAAAATTTACTTATTCTACAAATTTTTCTTTTAGTTTACTGAAAAAGTACATCTTTTTCTACTAAATCTACTGATTTAAATGTATTGTTTAGGTTTGTCTTATTTTTTTATTATTATTATTAGTTTTAATAACTAAACAACGGTTAAAATCAATCGTTTTGAATTAGTTTTTGTAGCGTTTTGAATTTTAGGACATTACTTATAATATGTCCTAAATAATTTAGTGAAGCCTTTTTTTTTCATCAAATTTCATTTATTTGCTTGCTGCTGATATTACTTAAGTTAACATATTTGATTCGGTTTTAGATACCAACAACTATTTCCTGGTTAAAGGAAACAATGAAGGATTTCTTGAAGACATTAAAAAAGAACTTTTTTGTGTCAGGGACAAGTTATAAACTTTATTAAAAAAAGTCGAGCAAGTACCTTAAAGCATTTTTTTATTATAGCATTTTAGTTGAAACATTTTATACACTGTGTCCCAAAATGATGGAACAAAATTCATATCTTTTCCAGTTGAAATTTCAAAAAATCGCTGAAACAAGTCAATTAGTAAATAGAGATTGTCACTTTTCTGTAATATTTTCTATTTTGTCATATTTGAGAGTCCTTACCTACATTTTTTAATAGGACGCTCTATATTTTATAGTATAAATAATAGATAGCCCTTCCAAAGACGAATTCAGCGATATAAGCAGAGAACACTATACCAACGAGAAGCGACAGAATCGGCGGTTCCTTTGATGTTTTGTGGTCACGCTAGAGTCGACCGATTTGACAGAAACACAATCGTTTACACTGAGAGAAGTTACACTTTTGAATAGATGTACACTGAACGAACTGCATCAGTATCAAACATTGTTCATATAATACAAGGATAACTGTGGTAAAATGTAGACAAATTAGGTATAATATATAAAAAAAATAAAACAAGATGTTTTACAACTAATATTTTTATTAAACAGATATAATATTTTTCTGCAATATTTGAAATAGTTTTTTAAAAATAGGTACCTGACAATGCAATAACTTCTTTGGGACAATCTTCCACAATTTTTGCCTCTAGCTCTTCTTGCCCATTTCTAAGTTGAGGAAACTGTATAGGTATTCCGTTTGGCAATAAGGTTATTCTTACATTCCCTATACCAATATATTTGGTTTCGAAATAGTGTTCACAAAGCCTATAATTCTTATATACATCCACAATCCTAAGCAATAAATCGAGTCTATTGCAAGTTTCTATCCACACTCGAGCACTGCAAACAAAAAGAAAAATTTTCCTAAAGATATTCTCTATACTTATGCAATACCATATTAAAAGAAAACATACCACATTATTTTTTTAAAATCAAAATGCTTTTTTCTGATTTACAGTTTATAGGTAGGTACTTAAAATAATAATAATAATAATTACCTTTCTAATCCTTACGTAATCTCAAAAGGGTTAATCCTTCACCAGTTTTGGATGAACAATCGCGAAAAGCACAATAATAACCATGCATTTTATTGATTTCAAGTTGATTCTAATTGTAGATGGAAACGAAATACAATACAAATAAATCCACTATCAATTAACATTATACAACACAACTGTCCACCGCCAAAAAACTATTATTCGTTTCTTCTATTTATATTTGGCGGCTCTGACAGGCACTGACAACTGACAACAACACAACCCAATTCGCGCATGCGCATACGAAAACTGTTAACGCAGAAAGCCTTGCTGTCGCTTCTCGTTGATATAGTATTCTCTGATATAAGGTTACAGTTACACCTACCTACTTGTTTGTCATAGCTGTCAAAAAATGGAGGAATTAAATGAAAACAATAATGTAGTACCTATTACTTTTTATTTTATTACAGCAAATGTTCAAAGTGACCTCCATTAATCATTGCACAATGCCCAATTCGGTGTTCAAAGTTATCAATTACATTTTGAATATTATGTGGTGTTATATTTCGAACTTCTTCTCTGATAAGATTTTCCAATCTTTCCATATGTCTGGTCTGTTCACATACACTTTGCTTTTTAGATAACCCCACAAAAAAATCTAGTGGGTTTAAGTCAGGGTAGCGTGGTGGCCATTCAAGCGGCCCTCTTCTGCCTATCCATCGATTTGAAAAAACTTCATTAAGGTAATTTCTTACATCGTGGAGGGGCACCATCTTGTTGGAACCAGACATCACCAGCAGGCATATCGTGCTTATTAGGGTTAGGAAAAATTAATTCCAGGGCTGCAATCAGCTGAAAACGCAAAAAATCCAAATAAATGTCGCCTCTCAAATTGCCCCTCAATAAGGTCACCACAATATGCGATTTCCTACTATTCCAGCCCAAGCATTCACTTTTTCCGGACGTTGTATATGTTTTTCTTGTATCCACTGCGGATTTTCTGGGCTCCAAAATCTAGTATTTTGCCTGCTCATGTTCCGTTTAAGCAAAAACTTGCTTCGTCATTGAAAATTATGTGATTTTTCAAGTTGGGTTGTCTTTCAAATAAATTTCTAATTTCCTCGCAAAACTGTAATCTTCTGTCTGTGTCATCTGCCCATAGTTCTTGTAAGACGTTAACTTTGGAAGGATGCCACTTTAAATACTTCAGAGTTCTGTGAACTGAGGACTTCGATAAGTTGAAGTTGGCTGAGATAGATCTAATGGATGAGTGAAGATTTTCAGTAACGGCGAACATCACATTTTGACGGTCATAATCGCTTACCGTTCTTCTCCTTCCTGATCCAGGTAAATCTTGTATACTTCCGGTTTCTTCAAACTTTTTAGATCTTTACCTATTGTAACTCAACTAATTCTCTGGTCTGGTAAAATAATAAGGGAAATAGTAATGGATTTTATCTCCGCATCCAATAATAATTCAAATTTAAATTCTCTGTTTTTCTCTTAAACGGGCAAGCATTTTTCAAAATAATTTAACAACGAATGAATTGGAACTAAAACGATTCACGTTATACCTAAGGTACTCTGGTGAATTTTTTGTGTTTATCGATGTGTATTTTTTTGAGAAAAAGTAAGTAAGTTTAAAGTAAGTAGAAAAAGATTAATAAAGAGTAGATACGTTTTTTAAAGTACAGGAATGACTATGATTGTTTGAAATAGTCGCCAGTACGATATAAAAGACAATTTTTTACATTTTTACAACTACGACAAAAAACTAGGTATTATCTTATATCGCTGATTTCGTCTTTAGATGGACTATCTATTTATATTACAAAATATAAAGCGTCGGTTATATTACAAAAAAAATGTCGGTAATGTTATAGGTCTGTCAAACATGGCTCAAAAAATTAAAAAAATATTGCCGACAAGTGACAATTTCTATTTACTAATTGACCTGTTTCAGCGATTTTTTAAAATCTGAACTGGAAAAAAAGGATGAATTTTGCTCCAACATTTTGAGAGACAGTGTATTTTGGTTGTACACCACCAAGAACAGTGAAACTAATATTTGAATTTATTTGTGTATATTTTTTTATATGTATTGAATTAAAAAGTATTTAATAATATATAGCAAATAAATTGAATTGTTACGAATTTAGTGAAAAAAAAGTTTTTCTTTTTATAACAATAAAATAATGAATACATTGTGCCGATAACAAGACTATCAGTAGTAATGACAAAGAATATAAAAAAAGCTTAATATAATATTCCCATACAAAATGAAAAAAGTAAAATTTGAAAACTGATGTACCTACCGTCTGTAATTTTTATTTGTACTCATTGATAATAATTATTCTTAATTCGTGAAGCGTTTTCGGTTGTTTAAAACAATNAAGCCTTGCTGTCGCTTCTCGTTGATATAGTATTCTCTGATATAAGGTTACAGTTACACCTACCTACTTGTTTGTCATAGCTGTCAAAAAATGGAGGAATTAAATGAAAACAATAATGTAGTACCTATTACTTTTTATTTTATTACAGCAAATGTTCAAAGTGACCTCCATTAATCATTGCACAATGCCCAATTCGGTGTTCAAAGTTATCAATTACATTTTGAATATTATGTGGTGTTATATTTCGAACTTCTTCTCTGATAAGATTTTCCAATCTTTCCATATGTCTGGTCTGTTCACATACACTTTGCTTTTTAGATAACCCCACAAAAAAATCTAGTGGGTTTAAGTCAGGGTAGCGTGGTGGCCATTCAAGCGGCCCTCTTCTGCCTATCCATCGATTTGAAAAAACTTCATTAAGGTAATTTCTTACATCGTGGAGGGGCACCATCTTGTTGGAACCAGACATCACCAGCAGGCATATCGTGCTTATTAGGGTTAGGAAAAATTAATTCCAGGGCTGCAATCAGCTGAAAACGCAAAAAATCCAAATAAATGTCGCCTCTCAAATTGCCCTCAATAAGGTCACCACAGTATGCGATTTCCTACTATTCCAGCCCAAACATTCACTATTTCCGGACGTTGTATATGTTTTTCTTGTATCCACTGCGGATTTTCTGGGCTCCAAAATATAGTATTTTGCCTGCTCATGTTCCGTTTAAGCAAAAACTTGCTTCGTCATTGAAAATTATGTGATTTTTCAAGTTGGGTTGTCTTTCAAATAAATTTCTAATTTCCTCGCAAAACTGTAATCTTCTGTCTGTGTCATCTGCCCATAGTTCTTGTAAGACGTTAACTTTGGAAGGATGCCACTTTAAAGACTTCAGAGTTCTGTGAACTGAGGACTTCGATAAGTTGAAGTTGGCTGAGATAGATCTAATGGAAGAGTGAAGATTTGTAGTAACTGCGAGCATCGCATTTTGACGGTCATNTACAACTGGACAGGGTCACCCCCTTTTTTATAAAAAAAAAATCTACACCACTGTATTTTTTACCAACTATTGTAACGAATTTATATTCTAATGCACAAAATACGTAAAAAAGGTAACTTGAATTTTTTCCCTAAAGTTCACCGTTCTCAAGTTATTCATATCAATACAATCTTCTTGTGGCAGACACTTCTAACCATAATAATATTACATGAATATTTATGTTTATGCTTAAAAGTAAGTGCAATTTGTAAGCACATCAACAAAATTCTTTGCACTCATCGCCTTTCATCTTTTTGGATTAAAATAATAATTGGAAAATCACGACAAAGGAATGGAAGGCGCAGAAATGAAATTTTAAAAGCATTTGATGACAATTCTCGGCTAAGTACACGAAGAACGTCTCGGCAACTTGGGGTGAGTAAATCCAAAATTTGAAAAGTTCTACGTAAGGATGGCAGAAAACTGTACCATTTACAACCTGTGCAAAATTTACTTCCGGGAGATGCAGAGAGACGCCTGAATTTTTATCAGTGGTTGTTTGAATTCTTACTAGAAATACTTTGGACTGATGAGGCTACGTTCACAAGGCGAGGGGTAGTGAATTTTCACAATCTGGATATTTGGTCACAAGAAAATCCTCATGAAATTCGGAGTCATTTCTAAACTTTCTAGAAGACCATCTATTTGAATTATTAGAGGATGTTCCATTAAATATACGACAAAATAGCTGGATACAAATGGACGGTACTACTGCGCATTTTAGGAGAATAAAGCTAGAATGGCTTAATGAAAATTATATGAGATGATGGATAGGTAAAAGACCAAATGCCAATGTCAACCATGATGGTGCAGAGGGGCCAGTGTCTTGGCCAGGCAGATTGACAGATCTAAACTTCCTGGACTTCTATATTTGTGGTGACCTACCTGAAAAGTTTACTCTACTCCAATCCAATAGATACTAGACCACAACTGCTGCAGCGATTAGAAGACGGATATAATGAATTAAAAGAAAACCACCACATGATATTAGCTTATTAGTTCCATTAATAGATGTCAGAAATGTATCAATGTGGGTGGTTCGCATTTTAAACAATTGCTGTAAATATGTAACGTTAATTTTGTTTCTTATTTAGTTGTTGTTGCTTGGTAAATGTATTTTTATTATTATTTTGATTTAAATTGTTCTTATTTGTACAGATAATGCCTCCAGGGAAAACTAAAACACACCAGGAACACTACCTCACAAATGATGTGGAAAGAATTTTGTTGATGTGCTTACAAATTGCACTTACTTTTAAGCATAAACATAAATATTTTTGTAATATTATGATTTGAAGTGTCTGCCAGAAGGGGATTGTATTTGTATGAATAACTTGAAAATGGTGAACCTTAGGGAAAAATTCAAGTCACCTTTTTTACGTATTTAGTGCATTAGAATATAAATCCGTTACAGTAACTTATAAAAAATACAGTGGCGTAGGTTTTTTATATAAAAAGGGGGTGACTCCTGTCCAGTTGTACACCACTAGTTAAACCTTTAGAGCTCATATTTCTGAGATATAAACAAAAAATATATTTTTTTTTAACAACTTCAACACCCTGTATCTCTAAAACGAGGCCGTTCCAGACCTATGTTTATAAAGCAAACTCCTATTATTTTAAAGAGATCTCTCTGTCCTCGAAGTTTTCTGCATAAAATTCAGACCAGCCTGTATAAATAATCAATATTTAAAGAAAATAATCTAAAAGAATCTTTCTACATATATCGGAATAAAAACATAACAAATATTCTTATAGTCCTACATATATATATCTTCCCACTTTCACTTTATCGAAGTATAAAGAAAACTAAATGTATGGGGGAACAGGCCCCGATCTAAGACTTGAAAAAGTAACATATGTGGCCTTTAGGAACTTTTCATTTTTCAATTTTTAAGAGCCTCAGTTTATTAATAATGTAAAATTAGGTAACAAAACCCACCTTAATCTTGTCTGTTAAAAGTTATTACCCTTTAATATTCAGAAAATGCTCTTAACTTGCCTTTCCTTTTACTCGGGTACATAAAATATATGTTGCAGCGAAAAGGATCAGTGGTAAATTTTACGAGAAAGCATAGATAGCTAGCTGATTCAGTGATAAATTTAGCTTCTTAAAAGGTTCCAACCCATGGTTTCGAATTAATAGCTGGAATAATTTAACAGAAGCCGTTTAGATACTATACGTAAACTCTACTAATAAATTATTGCTTTTTGTCGAACTGTTTCTTTTAATTATTAAATGTATTACAGTCGCAGCTAACTATTATTTACCTTTATAAGAATGTCTTTAATATTTTCCCAAAATATTCTGACAGCTTATACTTATACCATTCAGATTTGTAATTGCTAAAACAATGTTATTTTTTATCTTAAATTTTGAAAACATTTGTGAAAATATCTGTCACTGAATGAACTCTGGTTTGTATTGAACATATACAAATACTATATAATATACAGGGTGCTACAAAATGACTTTTAAAAAACTTGAGAGATTGTAGAGGATGAAATTCGGAACATTTTGCAATAAGAAACCTTTAGCCGGAAATGTGAAATAAGGTTTATATAGCACTATGCACTTTTTACGTATTCGGTAGGCTAAATGAATCACGAGAATACTGTAGTTTCTGTTTGGTTCAAAATCAGGGTGTCCCATGCTTTGAACTGGTTGGTCATGGAATAGAAGTAGGTGCTCACAGTACAAACCCGCCACACACTCATTTGCTCTATATAATGCACGTGTGGGCAATTTCACGTGTGCTTGTTCTTGCACTGGCAGCGACATGTTCCATAACGTCTACTTCAAATTCAGGGGTCCGTGTTCTTCTCCTTGCACCTGCCTGATGTGTATCAGCTTCCTTACTCCCTCAGTCGACGATCAACATTGATGAATAATGGGTTTAGTGGGAAGTTGTCACTTTGCCTACGAGCTACGAGCTGCAACGGCATTCCCGCGAGTTTCACCATAACACAAATGCATACATATCAGCAAGTTCTCCAAATGTGTAATTTTCCTCCAGTCAGAACTTTACTACAGCACGTAATGTACGATAAGCAGGCAACAGTGCACTAACTCATGTTGACTGACTGTGTGTATACAGCACAGCGCCAGTGGATGGAAGGGGTGAACTGAAGGACGAGAAACACTAAATAAACAACTTCCTGTACACAGGCTCAGGTAGACTACTGTAGTTATGTGTTTACATTCATCCATCCGCAGCAATAACATAACGTCAATGGATGGAAAAGTAGCTACCCAAGTAGGTCAAACATCTCCTAGTGCTGCAAACACTTTATTTCAAATTTCTGGCTATAGGTTCCTTATTCCTGTGTAGTTACCATATTAGCGTAATGAGAAAAAATATCACTTAGAAGCAAAGGATGTTAATGCGATTGAGCGAAATTCCTTAACAATACAAAATTTTACTTGATCTGACTTACAAGTTTGATTTGAAAAACCACGATATGAGAATATTCAAAAGTATCCCAACCAACACAATAAAATGTCATCATTCTATTTCCTCCATATCGATCTATTTTATATTTTTAAACGATCTGCATTCCTGTTATTATCTCAAACAATTAATTAATATCCGCATTCTAATCCATTACATTTGAACACACCTGAACGTCAAAAATCTGCAATGCAATATCTCAGCAACGAAATATTATATCATCACAAGGTTGGTGGACCAGTCATTCACCAAGGACTATCAATCAGAGGACTAGAACCTAGAACATAAGTGTCACAGAACTAAGTGCCAGTGACGGCAGTGACTTTAAAGTGACACTTGGTGTGGTGGTTTAACTGGAAAGGTCTAGCATGGTTTTGTGCAAACTGATTCTAATAGTATGATGTTTACAAAATATGTAGGATGGGACAGAAAGGCCTCCGCGCTCTACTTGGAGTGACAGTAGATATCGCCATATCAGAACCGTAAGTGATCTTTAAGTGAATAAAGTACATGGTGCACGGGTACCAGAGTCGTGAACATTCAGATTGTAAGCACCAGTACGACGTCCGCTCTTCAAAAATCTCATTCTCGAAATTCTTCTACCGGTTCTATTGCAACCTGGAAAGAGTACAACAGCGATCTAGGCAGTCACATCCAAGTTAAGGAAATGAAAGGCAAATTGTTGCCAAGATACCTTCTACAGATGAATATACAGGGTGGCCAAATGAAAACGAAACAGAGCCATTTTCAAGATTGTAGAAAAACTCTTACAATTCTCTTCACAACAGACTTTATATTTTATAATTCCGCCCAATACTTTGAAAAAAATTAACATTTTAAAATTTAAATTATGTTTAGTTGCTTACTTACTACTTAGTTGATTAAATGTTCAAACTGATGACCGCCCGCTTCCNAACCAACACAATAAAATGTCATCATTCTATTTCCTCCATATCAATCTATTTTATATTTTTAAACGATCTGCATTCCTGTTATTATCTCAAACAATTAATTAATATCCGCATTCTAATCCATTACACTTGAACACACCTGAACGTCAAAAATCTGCAATGCAATATCTCAGCAACGAAATATTATATCATCACAAGGTTGGTGGACCAGTCATTCACCAAGGACTATCAATCAGAGGACTAGAACCTAGAACATAAGTGTCACAGAACTAAGTGCCAGTGACGGCAGTGACTTTAAAGTGACACTTGGTGTGGTGGTTTAACTGGAAAGGTCTAGCATGGTTTTGTGCAAACTGATTCTAATAGTATGATGTTTACAAAATATGTAGGATGGGACAGAAAGGCCTCCGCGCTCTACTTGGAGTGACAGTAGATATCGCCATATCAGAACCGTAAGTGATCTTTAAGTGAATAAAGTACATGGTGCACGGGTACCAGAGTCGTGAACATTCAGATTGTAAGCACCAGTACGACGTCCGCTCTTCAAAAATCTCATTCTCGAAATTCTTCTACCGGTTCTATTGCAACCTGGAAAGAGTACAACAGCGATCTAGGCAGTCACATCCAAGTTAAGGAAATGAAAGGCAAATTGTTGCCAAGATACCTTCTACAGATGAATATACAGGGTGGCCAAATGAAAACGAAACAGAGCCATTTTCAAGATTGTAGAAAAACTCTTACAATTCTCTTCACAACAGACTTTATATTTTATAATTCCGCCCAATACTTTGAAAAAAATTAACATTTTAAAATTTAAATTATGTTTAGTTGCTTACTTACTACTTAGTTGATTAAATGTTCAAACTGATGACCGCCCGCTTCCATACAAGAATAAAGATTTTGTTCGAAACGTTCGCGCACATTCCGAAGCATTTCCGGAGTGATTCGACGGCATTCGTCGACGATTCTTTGACGCAAATCTTCCAGCGACGCTGGCTGTGTTTTATAGATTTTACTTTTTAGGTATCCCCACAAAAAGAAATCAAGGGGCGATAAATCCGGTGATCGTGGAGGCCACTCAATGCTGCCTCTTCTCCCAATCCAATTCCGTAGAAAACGTTGGTCCAAATACTGACGGACAATTAACGCATAATGCGGAGGAGCACCGTCCTGTTGAAAAATCAAATGATCTTCATCATACTCTGGAACATTTTCAATAATATCAGTCAAGGCAGGGTCAATAGCGTCTTCCAGTAATTGCAAATACATTTGGCCAGTCAAATTACCAGGTAGAAAAAAAGGACCCACCAGCCGGTCACCGAAAATTCCAGCCCATACATTTAATTTTTCCGGTTGCTGTGTATGCACCTCGTGAAAAACTCTTGGGTTTGAATCGGACCAATAGCGGCAATTGTGACGATTTACCGTCCCGTTCAAGAAAAAACTGCATTCATCAGAAAAACAGATGTTAAAAAGGAACTGTGGATCGTTCCCTGCTCGCTCACTCATTATTTCGCAAAATTGCAAACGGCGGTCATAATCATCCTCATGAAGTTCCTGGACTAAATGTATTTTGTATGGATGGAATTTATTCTTCTTCAATATGGTTTGTATGCTAGTTCGAGTGATCCCAGACACAGATGTCAGCTGCCTCGTACTTAATGTAGGATCAAGATGAACTTTCCCAAAACTGCAACTTCACTAGCTTCATTAACTATAGGTTTTTCAATTTCTCGTTTTTTATTGGCTACGTTCCCTTGAAATTGTTTTACTAGCTCTAAAACATACTTCCTCCTGACATGTCAATCTTGATGGTGTTCATTAAACAGCTGAGCTGTACTATTCGCACATTTATTGTTCATAAAGTAAAGCGAAATAATATCTACCCTTTCCGCAATGGAATAAACTATAGTGTTTAATTTTCAAAAACACAGTTAAATAAACTACCAACCAACGCTTCCAAATAATACTAGAAAATAATTTGGAATACACTAATTTTACGTTCATTGTGTGTGTATAGCATTATTTCTGTTTTTTTACAATTGTGTTTTTTTACGAAAGTGATAACAAATCGCCAAAAAACAATGTAACGCAAGAAATACTATATTTATACCAATGGCGTACTTAACTCCAATGACTGACATTTTTAACGTTACTAATTGTTTGTACATAAGTTTCAACTTTATAATTAACATTCTTAATAAGTATTGGGCGGAATTATAAAATTTAAAGTCTGTTGTAAAGAAAATTGTAAGAGTTTTCAAAAGAAATATTACTCAACCCCCAATGCCATTTAAATATTCCGGGGTGATGCTTACCTTTGCTTGGGGGTGAAATTGGCGGAGTCAAAAATACCAGTAAAGAATGTCCCCTTTTAATCTAAAATCGACGGGTTTGGGCGTTTTTCTACAATCTTGACGCAGTTTCTGAAAATGGCTCTGTTTCGTTTTCATTTGGCCACCCTGTATAAGTAGTCTCGGTGTTTCTGCATCTACAAGAAATGTATTAGATAAAACGTCCAATATTCCCACTAAGGAACAAGTTGGCATATGCTTCAGATTTGTTGATGATACAATATCCTGTGGACTAAAGCTCTATCTAGTGAATAGTCTAGATATTGATTAAAAATGAAAAAATATGACTTTCTGACTTATATATTGTATTCTCGCTCATGTTTCTTTAAACATTTATTGTTTGTCCATAATTCAAATCTATACAGTATTTTGCTTATTTTGATTAAAAAATATTGTGGGACGTTAATCATTCAATGTTTTCCATATGTAGCAAGTATTAACCGACCCTCTAAGAATTTATTCCATCCTGTAAGTTAGTGATTGGGTATTTTTAAGGGAACCGCTCCAGAGCGCCTATTTGAAATTACTGAAGTATCAAAAGTCTTTCAGCTTCGGTAGTGGGCTGCTGCTTCTGTCCTGCAAATGGTTAATTAATAAAATTACACATAAAGTAGCAAGGCGCGCTGAAGGCGTGCGTAAACAAGTACAAAATCAAAGCCTGGTTAAATGATGTAATTATCCAATGAGCCGTGGAGAGAATATGGAACGGCAACATTGTTGTAAATTGTTCGCAACTCCCAAGAGTCAACAATTCTAGCAAAGTTATGTTACCCGAAATATGTAATTAAGGCATTAATTGGCAAAGTACGAGCCTCGGAAGATGTCACTCGAAGAAATTTATATTGCTTTGGTAAGGAGAAAGTAATTAATAAATAATAGGAGCGTGTTCCTGCAAAAGATACACGATTTCGTAAAAGTTCCCCATATTGTGCATATAGAAACGCCTTTACTGAAAACTAAGGTAATTACTAAAATATGGAGACCCTCCCAAATATAGGCACTTTCCTTTATATCTATTATGAACTAGATCGGTGTCTTCTATAAAATTGTGTAAAAGGAGCCCGTTTGTATTTTCACAATGACAAAAGTTTTGCTATATTCATTATCAGAATTTAGCGATACTCTTGGTACAACTATAAATGTATGTGGACAAAAGCATTACTAAGATTCATAGTTTAACGAATGAACGTCAAGATAAAGCAGAACACTGACTGGTATAACAATAATACGCTTAACCTTAATCAAGAATAAACACAGACTTTAAATTTTATAATTCCGCCCAATACTTAAAAAAAATACATTTTAAAATTTAAATTATGTTTAGTTGATACTTAGTTGATTAAATGTTCAAACTGATGACCGCCCACTTCCATACAAGAATAAAGATTTTGTTCGAAACGTTGGCGCACATTCCGAAGCATTTCCGGAGTGATTCGACGGCATTCGTCGACGATTCTTTGACGCAAATCTTCCAGCGACGCTGGCTGTGTTTTATAGATTTTACTTTTTAGGTATCCCCACAAAAAGAAATCAAGGGGCGATAAATCCGGTGATCGTGGAGGCCACTCAATGCTGCCTCTTCTCCCAATCCAATTCCGTAGAAAACGTTGGTCCAAATACTGACGGACAATTAACGCATAATGCGGAGGAGCACCGTCCTGTTGAAAAATCAAATGATCTTCATCATACTCTGGAACATTTTCAATAATATCAGTCAAGGCAGGGTCAATAGCGTCTTCCAGTAATTGCAAATACATTTGGCCAGTCAAATTACCAGGTAGAAAAAAAGGACCCACCAGCCGGTCACCGAAAATTCCAGCCCATACATTTAATTTTTCCGGTTGCTGTGTATGCACCTCGTGAAAAACTCTTGGGTTTGAATCGGACCAATAGCGGCAATTGTGACGATTTACCGTCCCGTTCAAGAAAAAACTGCATTCATCAGAAAAACAGATGTTAAAAAGGAACTGTGGATCGTTCCCTGCTCGCTCACTCATTATTTCGCAAAATTGCAAACGGCGGTCATAATCATCCTCATGAAGTTCCTGGACTAAATGTATTTTGTATGGATGGAATTTATTCTTCTTCAAAATGGTTTGTATGCTAGTTCGATTGATCCCAGACACAGATGCCAGCTGCCTCGTACTTAATGTAGGATCAAGATGAACTTGTCCCAAAACTGCAACTTCACTAGCTTCATTAACTATAGGTTTTTCAATTTCTCGTTTTTTATTGGCTACGTTCCCTGTCTCTTGAAATTTTTTTACTAACTCTAGAACATACTTCCTCCTGACATGTCGATCTTGATGTTGTTCATTAAATAGCTGAGCTGTTCTATTCGCACATTTATTGTTCATAAAGTAAAGCGAAATGATATCTACCCTTTCCGCAATGGAATAAACCATAGTGTTTAATTTTCAAAAACACAATTAAATAAACTACCAACCAACGCTTCCAAATAATACTAGAAAATAATTTGGAATCCACTAATTTTACGTTCATTGTGTGTGTATAGCATTCATTTCTGTTTTTTACAATTGTGTTTCTTTTTACGAAAGTGATAACAAATCGCCAAAAACCAATGTACGCAAGAAATACTAAATTTATACCATTGGCGTACTTAACTCGAATGACTGACATTTTTACCGTTATTAATTGCTTCAATTTTAAAATCAAAATTCTTAATAATTATGAAATTTAAAGTCTGTTGTAAAGAGAATTGTAAGAGCTTTCAAAAGATTATTAAACGAGATACGAGAGAACAATAAAGATTAAATTACTCAACCCCCAATACTATTTAAATATTTTGGGGTGATGCTTACCCTTGTTTGGGGGTGAAAGTGGCGGAGTCAAAAATACCAGCAAAGAATTGAATCACAAATCGAGTCTGAGCGTTTTTCTACAATCTTGACGCAGTTCCTGAAAATAGCTCTGTTTCGTTTTCATTTGGCCACCCTTTATAACATATACTTTATAGCTCATCCACAGAATGTCTTTATATAATTGAAACCATAGATAATATATTCAGTAAGTAATACACTTAACAAATTAAAAATAATTATCTATTGGTAGCTTAATTTTATAAAGATGTGTGTATTTTTATTATTGGTACCCTACAAAGGAATTTACATATATTAGCATTTCTTAAGTTTTTATTTCTTGCTTTAGGAATACTTATATGAACTTGCGAAGGACATCTTCTTAAAACGGCCATAAATATTGCAATTATATCAGCCTAATGAGCACTGAAAAAGCGTTTATTGTGTATAACCATGTTGTCATTAAATCGACATCTTCGGGGCGTCGGACTGCAAAAACTTCTCAAGAATTTTGTCGGACAATAAGATACTTTCATTTCAAATCTTATTACCAAACCCTCCCAGAAAAATCAGCTTGCTGGTTGTCACGAACCATAATGTCACCAAATCGACATATTTGGGGTGGGGGACAAACTTAAAAATACCCAACATTTTTGTCGGACAAATTTTTTGGGGGTTTAAAAAGAATATATCTTTCATTTAAACTAAAAAAAAAGTGCTGGTCATAACATTCCATGTCTATGCCAAATTGACATGTTTTCCTGAAAATGACGTGAAAACTTACCACTGTTGAATTTTCCTCGTAGTCAAATATCTTGGGAGACTCATCAAACTTAAGCTGCACGCAAAGTTACAGCTTGCTGGTAATCATTTTTTTCTTTGTACGTGGGCCCGTGGACCATAATACCTGGCCTGGTTAAACAATATTTAGATAGGTATACGGTATATTTCTAGGTATGTTTCTAATCACAGTTTGTATAACTTTAATTTATGATTGTTATATAAAAGTACTTTGGTTACAGGTACAAAAATATTCATGTTTTTTTAGTTTAGTTTTTACACTTTTTACTAGTATTAGTAGTATTAAGACCGTAATATCGAGGCGCAATTAAATTTTTCGTCTTATAAGAACAAAAGTATATTATACACACGTCAAATGCAAGAATTAATAGTCAAATTCTACAAAAAATAAAACTAGTATAACTAAAATAAACATTAATAAACCATGAATTTAAAAGCCTAGAAATAAAGTAGAATGATTAATTTTATTTACTCAATGGATAAATATAGTAATAATAAAGCAAATAAACAAAAAATCATGCAAATATATTATGTCAAAATCATAATAGTATTAAGAACGTGCTTCAATAAATATTTTTTTTAAATTTTTTTGGTATAAAATAGAATTTAAGTTTCTTATGTTATGATAATATACTAAAAAATTGAATTCCTTTATAATCAATTCCTTTTTTAGTCTTCAGAAGTCGAAAAAACTTATTGTCGAGGTCTTTTTTCTACATCTGTGGAATTTGTGTAGATTATACTGAATAAAAAGAAGACATTAAAATATGAAGTATATGGAAACATAATAATATTTAAATCAATAAAGAAATTTCTATATTAAAAACCAAATTCATAATTTAGATCTAAACACTAACCAATATGTCAAGATAGCATTCGAGAACAATTTTCGCTAACTTTGATTCGTCAACATTACTAGATGAACATAGTTAGCTAACAGTGTTCGCGTCAGTGTGTGCCCGGGTAATATCTACCTATTTAAGCTAATAAAAAATATTAAGATCATTTCATAAAACATTTGCATGCGTTGCTTATAATTCTTAATTCATAGGCTGCTCGGTAGTGTTATTTTAGTAGGTTCAAAATACCGGACAAAAATGTTTTAAACAAAAATATTAAATAAAAGTTATTGATTTTGATGCGTGGTTAAAATTTCTGAGGCACCCTCTATATAGTAGATTGTGGGCTACTCATTATTTACGAGGATACAATTTTCTATTTTTATTTTCAATATAAGTAAACGTGTATACTAACTTAAATATAGAAAGACGTTTGCTTGACTCATTTAAGCACAGGATCATTTTATTTTCACATCCAAAATATCAATTAATAATTTTTATAAAAATGATCCTTTCTTACTTATATCTACTTATGTACATAAAGGATTTAAACAGCTCTCTATGTTACAGCTTAAGGACCGAAGGAAAGTAGAAAATTATTTAACAGACATTGAATTACCTTTTGAACCCACTTCAGATAATATCTTTTTGAGCTCGATGAAAAATCTTTAAACGTTGGCGTGAAGATTTTCTCTGTAAATGTCTTGAAATGCTCAGTCCTCCCGTTTTAAAGCTTGCCTTTCAGCGAATGGATAAATTCAACATTTACTTCTAAATAGAGGACTCAATTTGATACGTTGGTAGTTCTGAAGGGTATGATAACCTTATTACATTCATATAAATGGATAGAATTTTCAAGCAGCTTAGCAATTCTTAATCAGTCAATACTTTTATCGTTATATGAAATTTAATATTAAAAACGAAGAGTATATTTCGTACATGAAGTCAGTTACAATAAGCCAGTATTTCATTGTCAGTGTACTTGAAAGCATAGTTAGATAGCACGTTCCAAAAACGTGTACTTAGTCAATAATCGAATAATCTCTGTTTTGAGTTTTGAGAATTCTTGAATTTGAAACGTTTTTAACTAATCCACAATAAAAAAAGAACCTCTTTTAAATCTATTTTTCGAATTTATAATTTATTTTATAGTTATATTTAAAATTTATCAAAAAATCACTTCCAAATATTGCATAGGATTTTATTTCACTTGTCGCATCTCTTTACTAACTGCGAAATCACATCCCTCCCGAAATTTGCCTGCAATCTTTTATCAGTGCATTTATTCTACAAAGGAAAATAAGTAAAAAATATTTTTCAGAAACCGTTAAAAAAGCAATGAAATCTGAAACAAATACATGTTGCTATTAAGTTTTTAATTTAATGACCAAAAATAATTTTTATATTTTATTTAGGCGGTTATGTCTAATTTTGCTCTAATTTTCTTCTTGAGCCTTGCTGACGCTGAATTATTATCTCTTTTCTCCGGGTTGATAATTGATACCCAGAGTTAAAATACCAATATTTTTTTCTTGATTGCATAATTTGCATATTGACTACGATACATAACGTAAACTGTAGGATTACGATAACAACTAAAACGAAACAAAATTCCGTCGTCCAGGTTGGTGACGTATAACGGGTTGCATTCTACAGGGGCATATTTTTACCGAACATGTCTTGTAAGTGGACTTATCCACCCTCTGATATAAAAGTTAAAAGACTAAACTATTTTAAACTGGCTCCAGATGAAGCGGCCACTCGCCAAACATTTGACAAACATAAATGTGTCAAATATTATAAAATCATTTGGCCAAAAGTTGTGTCTATATTTATCGTATACATACATATGTGAAAAATAGCGTATGTCAAATATCTCCTCAAATATTTCTAAAATGTTACACTAAGAATAGTTACAGTTTGTGTATACTTGTGTGTCTTGTAGAATGTAGAGAAACCACGAATTCCTGCCAAATCATTTGACCAACAATGTTCTAAAAACCTTGAAAAATAGTTACTTGCAAACCTAATGTCAAGGAAAACCAGAAAAATAATATTAACGACAATGAGTGATCAACAAAATAAATTCAGCTATTTTGCTAAGCTTCCCTAAGCTATTTATAAACTGTTACATTTTAATAACGTAAATTACTATTTTTAACGGTCAGTTTTCATTGCATATACAGATCCTTCATAAATGTTTACAAGCCACGTGACCAGTAATTTTGTTTGGAACAGTAATTCTATTTCCTTCACGTTGACAAATTTCGGTAAAATTAAAACAATAAGATCAAGATTACGTTAAAACACTATATTCTGTTTCACCGGCTGTGATTGGTGTAATTTTTCACGAGATTTAACCAATCAGCAATCGCGTTATATTGACGTAACGGTTTGTCATTGTTCATTGGAAACGAATCATTAATATTGGTGACACCAAGATTTAGGGAATTTAGGGAATTTTGTGAATTTTGTTGGGTTGCCTAATCTCGGCAGTTGAGTGGCTGTGTGTGGAATGTATGGTCACAAATTCTGTTTTGCTTATCTTCAGCGTGTAACAAATTCCAAGTCAATTTTTCTTGAAAAAGGTGAAATATTTCGAATTAATATAATTTAAATTTCAATCTTTTTTTACGAATGTAGAGAAATTACGAATTTCAGTCAAATCATTTGAATTAATGAAAAATCATTAAAAAAACATGAATATCGTTTATTAAGAAATTTTGTATGAAATTTTATTGAATTCAAATGAAATGAAAAAAATGGAATACCAACATTATTCCAAAAATCTACAACAAAAGTAATGTTAGAGGTTAGAGGCAACGTTTGACCAATACTATAAATTTTTTCATTCTCTAATTATAAATAAAAACTTTTTATTCAACTATTACAACTGTTACATTATAATAACATAATATTACTATTATTAGCGATCAGTTTTCAGCTTATATTTTCTTGTTATACAGGGTGTTTCTAAAATAGGGTTCCAAACTTCTGCTGCGTTTATAACTCATTAAAATAAGCCAAAAAGTTCCTATTAACAAGTGCCCTAAAACGCACCCTTAGGAAGTTATATGCCCTTAAAAGAGTTCAAACAAAACTGTTTTTTTTGTTACTAACAAAACGGTCGCAAATAAATAGAAAAAAATTTATGGGTCTCACTTAACTTTTTACGCTAAATAACATGGGCTACTCCGTTTTTCGACATGCAAATCATATGCGTCCCATTTAGGTTGGTGAAGGGGGTTTTCGGGCCATAATTTTTTTTATTTCAATTTTTTTACAATTTTCTCTACAGATTTATAAAATCTTAACAATTTTACGTAAAAAAATATTATCTTTGTCCAAATCGATATTTCCAATGGTTTTCGAGTAAATTGAGTTTGAAAATTTTAATCCCATTATTTTCTATTTCACATTTAGCTATTGTCTGCAGTAGTAACAGTAGTAATTAGTTCTTTAATTAGTAAGTGTAACTCTAAATTTAAATAGTCTTAGTTTATGTCCTAAATTATTTATTAAATGATCGGATCCTTCATAACTGCAATTTATTTGAAAAAAAAAACCAGTTTTGTTTGAGCCCGCCCTTTTAAGGGCATATAACTTCCTATGGGTGCGTTTTAGAGCACATGTTAATAGGAACTTTTTGGATTATTTTAATGAGTTATAAACGCAGCAGAAGTTTGGAACCCTATTTTAGAAACACCCTGTATAAAATGATTATCACTTGTTTTCAAAGCATATATGTATGGACTGTGTGGTCACAAGTTCCGTTTCACGTATCATCGGCATGTAACATAAATTATTCTAAATCATTTTTTTTTCAAGAAGGTACAACACTTGGAACATAAGGGTACTTTTTTGTCTTAAATTTTTCAAAAGATTCAAATACAAAAAATTTAACACAATATTTAACCATATTCTAGATCTGATTGTTTTATTTCGAGCTGTTTTGGACATATCCAGAAAAAAAACTTTCACGATACATTTTTAAGGGGATCTAGCGATCTAGCCCTTCCCTTAAGAGGTATTTATCCCTTTTTTTGTTGGGACACTATATTACAATTTTTAAAACTAACAATAAAGTAAACTCCCGGCCTTTTTCTAGGATGAGCAAGCTTAGTTTTTGTTTTTGTGAGCACTCAAATCAAATTTTAAAAAATCGGCCCGTATGAATTGGGATGTAATCAAACTAAATATCATGGCACTATCGTCGAAGCTAATAATTATTGTTAGCGCAGCCGTAAATATTAATTAGTGCACAATGCTAACTGGATAAATCAAGTCCTTGTAGAGGAAGAGTAGATTGTATTAACTCGACGTGATATAGTTAAATTTCATGTAAACTGACAATTTAAGTCAATTACATACACGCAGAATACATGAAATTGACTGTTGCGTTCGAGTACCACATTGTTATGCGCCGGCAATCTACACAGCAAACAGGGAGGTTAGGCTAATTTCTCATTCGGCCTTAATCCGCAGATGATTGATTATCAGCATTCATGTTTATGTCAGAAACACATGCGGGAAATATGCACCGGATACAATGGGATGATTATTATATTATTTCATGTACCGGATATCGCGACCCTTCGCGACAGAGAACTGTATCGGGTGATTTTATGAAAAAAGCGATGCCAGTTCATCGCAGAGTATGATTCAAATATTTTATTCAAAGCAATCAATAAAAATCCCAATATATTATAAAGTCGTTTGAGAAAATTTAGTCCAGGAACTTTTATTGTAGGTATCAAATTTTGAGATATCAAATTGCCTAAATTATATTAGCCCAGTCATTTATAGACATGAAAGAGCCTGTTTCGGGAAAAAAATACTATTAGAAGTTTCTCTGCGGAATATTGTTCGGAAACCTGTTATAAATGATATATCAAAAAATTAACTCGAGGCTAGTTGGGAAACTTTGTTTTAACAGTGGTCAAAGTTATGGAAAAGTGGTTTTTTGACTCACGTAAAAAAGCTATTATTCATAGCGAAAAAAAGTTTATACAAAAAAGGTAGGTATTAAATAAGCCTATAAAATGAAAAAAGTCCGATTAAATTCCGATAATTTGTTTATGCACAAGAGCTCAAAAATGGTCGAAAATTGCCGTTTTTTTCAATTGCTAATAATTAATGCAATTTTCATCGCAGACACTTGTAATTCAGGATTTTTGAGGCTTTTTACACCCTTAATAAGTGGTAAAAATTTCAGCCCGAAAGCTTCATTGGTTTGGCGTTGGCGGAATTTGTTATCTAAGAAGATGCTATTTTCAATTCATTTTTCCCAAGCTCACAGGCGTTGTAGGGTTTTGATCATTAGTTGTTTTTGTACCTAAATAGTTGTATTGACATATGCATTTACTGAGAATTTAGTTTTTCAAATTTAATTTGTTTAAAATTGACTGAAAAAATGTTAATATTTATTAAATTGTTAAGATAGGTAATTATTATAAAATAAAATAGTAACCTCTTTACTTTAGTTTTCTTCGAATTTAAAAAAAAATCGTTGTTGTAAGTTGATTAGAAGCTGAGATAATTTTTTTTATTTATTTAATCGCAGTGACCTTAATTATTAATATTAAGAGCCGAAATTTGGAGAGAGTATACATTAAGAGCTATATTTTCATGTCCTACATTAACATTAAGGTGAATTCAACTATTTAATTTCGAAAAAGAAGATAGCGGCGATGCGTTCTATTACTTGGTCTAGCGAACGAGTGGGGAAGGCGAGGCTTAGCATGCGCGCTTAACGATGTAATAAATATTAACATTTTTTCAGTCATTTTTAAACAAATTAAATTTGAAAAATTAAATTATCAGTAAATGCATATGTCAATACAACTATTTAGGTACAAAAACAACTAATGATCGAAACCCTACAACGCCTGTGAGCTTGGGAAAAATGAATTGAAAATAGCATCTTCTTAGATAACAAATTCCGCCAACGCCAAGCTAATGAAGTTTTTGGGCTGAAATTTTTACCACTTATTAAGGGTGCAAAAAGCTTCAAAAATCCTGAATTACAAGTGTCTGCGATGAAAATTGCATTAATTATTAGCAATTGAAAAAAGCGGACAATTTCGACCATTTTTGAGCTCTTGCGCATAAACAAATTATCGGAATTTAATCGGACTTGTCTTATTTTACAGATTTATTTAATACCTACCTTTTTTTTATAAACCTTATTTTCTCTATGAATAACAGTTTTTTTACGCCGGTTGAAAGAAACGCGGAATTTCATACTTGGAAAATAGATTTTATTAAATAAAAAGTTGATAAAGTTTTTACATGTTTTTAAAAGGTAGACATTATTGCCATTAAATATGAAAAAGAATTTCGAACAGATGTCCTTCGCGACTCATTTGGCATACCCGACTTCTTCTAAGAAAATTCTGGATCACGTTTTCGCGTACCTTATAGCTGAATTTCGTTGATAACTACGAATTTCTACTTCTAATTCAGGAATTGTATTCATTTGAACAGAATCAACTTTGGACTTTACAAAATCCCCACAGCAAAAGGTCGCATGACGTAAGATCGTGTGATCTTGGTGGCCAAGTCACTTCATTGTTACTTGAGATGAGTCGTTCATTAAAATTCTGCCGTAACAAGTGGATAATTTCAAGTGCCGTATGGCAGGTGGCACCATCCTGCTGGAACTACAGGTCAACAAAATCTATGCCATCCAAATGAGGCCACAAAAAGTTCAATAGTATACCTTGTTATCGTTCTCCATTGACAATCAGTGCGTTTCCAGCCTGTCACTCTTTGAGTTTACAGTGGCCGTTCTTGAATGACCCGAGGATTGTCTCTGCCCCAAATTCTACAGTTTTGCTTGTTCACAACCTCTAAGATGGTCGTCTGGTCAGGCTAGCTGAATCTTGAATGGGTGCAGATGAAGATCTTTTGATAAAACTCGCTGCATTGTGCCTTTTGAAATGTTTAATTGCAGTGACCGACGGAGTACTGGGGTTACGGTCATTTCCGTTACATTATCACTCACCATAGCAACATTTTCGGTTGAACAGCCAGTACGAGGCCGTCCTGTTTTTTATTGTCTGCAACCGAACCTGTTTATTCAAATTTGGCAACTAATCTTTTCACAATTGTTTAACATTCGGGGTGTTCCTTCTACCGAAAATTCCACGCAATTTGCGCACAGTCTCAGCTACACAATCTCCGTATTTGTAATGAATTTTCACAATCTTTACTCGCTCATGCATCGTATAGCGCCACATTTTGTCTACCTGCAACGTGTTTACTACGACATGTGATCCTGCACACAATCCTATCAGCTTTTACTTTTGGGACATCCTTTATATTCATTATCCGTATAGGAGTAAATTATGTACATCAATTGTATATCAAATTGTTATAGGTATAAGTTTGCTATACGATTTATCGAAAATATAACAGGTGGATAAAATTACGCAACAGAGTTATTTGGCAATTGCCTACGTTTGGTAGATAGATCTAAACTTCGTCTAAATTGGATTTTAAATAGTTAATTAATGAACAGATTTGGATCTATTCTATTTGGGAAAAAACTCGCCTATTCATAGTATTTCTATTCACATATTCAGTTATTTATTTTCTCTGTCTATTACATTTCAATTTGAGTATATATTGATTATCTGTGGTCTATGGTCATCATAGACCTAGTAAACTTTGCTCAGCCCTCCGAAAACGAATCACCCTGTATAAGTCAAATTATTTTTAACCTGCGATTCCATTGCGCGAGAATGATTCGCGAGTCGATGTTTCATTTACAAAGGCAAAATGTTTCGCGAATTAGGTATAAATTAGGTGAGCTGCCAGTTTTCGCGAGGCAAGCATGTCGTTCATATCTCCGACTTCAGCGCCAGCATTGGCGGTCATTGGCTTTATGTGGGGATTAAAAAGAAAAAAACCAAAGAAAACATCGATGGTGGACCAATAAAATATTTCGTTGGCGATTGCAAAGTGGAAACCAGCTTCTAAGGGATATTTTTCCTTCCAGGCTGTCCAGGTAGATCCATTTTTATGCTCATCTCTTTCCATGCATCCTCCCTTTTCCTTTTGTTATGATAAGCTTTTTCTTTCGCATCCTACAAAAATTAGTAGGTCTGATAAAGCTGGATCAGACGAATGTACTCGTCTTGATTCATTGTGCGTTTGTACGACGCGAAACTAACACAGCGAAACACTTTGATTCACTCTCAAAAACCGACTGGCGATCCGCTCGCAGCGCAACATCCTCGCGCAAACGAATTTGTGGCGCGCAACAGGTTTTCACGACGCGAATCTAGTTTCGCGAAACAGTTGCGCGAGTCAATTTCGCGCAATGAAATCGCTTAGAATGTGTATTTCTCGCCTCCCCACTCGAACCTATTTTGAAATATTTTTCCTCAATTATATTCTAGTGATAAATCAACTTTGCCACAACGTTCACCTTGTATAATAAAATATCTTTGACTTTAAATTTCTAATTATTACATTCCTCCGTTAATACCTCCAATCTGTACAGAAATTCCATATAAACAAATAGTGCTTATGCTTTCATTCATTAATAATAATTAAAATTACTGGTGCAAATATGTAGGTATTGTTAATAGAAGATAAATCGAATTTAATTCAGTTTGAGCTAAGATAAAGAATTCTTAATACCACAAGTGTAGTTTTACTCATAGAATTAATATATCTACACTTTTTTAATGGAATTTTTTTTTCTTCTAATCCCTATATTATTTTTTAAAGTCTCTGTAGATCAGAAATTCGTCGGCTGTCTCTTCCGCCATTCATCTGAGTATAATTAAAAACCTAATCCATAATTTTTGAAAATTTTTAACTTAACCATACTTTCAGTGTAGCCACCTTAGAGCATATACTACTGGAGGCAGCGTCTCAGTGGCCGAAAGTGTAGCGGAGGTTTAGAGAGAGAGAGAGCGGCAACAAGGGTATTTGCTATCTCTCTCTAACAGCATGTTGCAAGTTGCATGTTGTTAGAAAGAGATAGCATATCTCCTATACCCCTCTCTCTGTAAACCTCCGCTACACTTTCGGCCACTGGGGCGCTGCCTCCAGTAGTATATGCTCTAAGGTTGCCACCATACATAAATGTAGTTAAAATCATTTTAACTTAAAACAGGAATACGGCCCAACAGAAAAACGGGGTAAGTAATCGAGTATAGCTAGCTGATTGGTTGAATTAAATGTAGCGCGCTACAGCCGAAGTTCTGTGAACGAAGCATAAGCCCGCATTAGCTCTATCTCTCTCGCACACGTCTGTGCGATTGCCGTTTATACAGGGGGTAACGTAAAGGTTGGGAATAAATTAAACGGTGGATTCTTTACTTTAAAAAATAAATTTTTGTCATATGAAGTTATGCTCTACGGGTTTTCTTTTTCAAGCTACAGGGCGCTAAAAAATTTCAAAAGATTTAGTTTTTCTCCAATAACTTTCGAACATTAGAAGATAATGGAATGAAATTTCATTCATAGCCTAATTTGATAATCGCCTAGTAACAGAAAAAAGATTGGCTTTGTAAGTTACTCAGTGGCGTGTGTACGTATTACACCGTAAGGTTTTTCGAAGATTTCCATTTTTCAATGGGAAAAAATGGTATTTACAACACGTTTATTTACGGAAAAGTGATGAGAGCTAGGAATAAAACGCAAGAGGGTAATTTTGTTTAAAATAAAAAGTGGATCATAAAAAATTTTTTAAAAAATGTTACCACCAGGGGCTTACCACAATTTTCTTCGAAAAACCTTACGCTATAGTTCGTATGCACGCCACTGAGTAACTTACAAAGCCATTCTTTTTTCATTTACTAGGGGATTATCATATTAAGCTTTGGATAAAATTTCATTCCATTATCTTCTAATGTTCGAAAGTTATTGGAGAAAACCTAAATTTTTTTAAATTTTTTAGCGCCCTGTAGCTTGGAAAAGAAAACCCGTAGAGCGTAACTTCATGTGACAAAATATTATTTTTTAAACTAAAGAATCCACTGTTTAATTTATTCCCAACCTTTACGTTACACCCTGTATAGGCAAAATAATAGTTGGGCGGGTCCAGTAGTTTATAAAGTCGATGGTGGTTATCATAGACCTATATATAGGTCTAGGTAGTTTATACAGTCTATGGCATGGCATAGATTAAATACACAACACAAAGTCTATGGTGGTCATTAGTCTGCTGTGTTCTGTTCTGTGTTATTGAAAAAAATAAATACTCAAATCTTTTAGCCTATGCATTTGCACGTTACATTTAATTTTTGACTATTTAAACATTGCAATGTGATTTCCAGTATTATAGTTACAATACTTTATACTAAACAGCATAATATTCTGTTTTTTCATGTGATTTAGTATAATTTTTGTCAGTTTCTGTTTAGAAATTGGGTGCCTATCTGATATCTGTTTATGTGGGTGTGTCTCCTTATTACCTTAAGCTGTTCAAAATAACATAAACATGGTATCAGTTTTACAAAAGTTTGGATTACCCCTTTTTATAATTTTAATATCCTTCCGTAAGTTCAAATATCTGTTTGGTAACATGATATAAATTTTTTCAATTCACTTACTGCATTTTAAAAATTTTTTTAATTTCAGTTACAAAATGTTCAGCATACAATTGTTCAGTGCCTTTAATTGTGAGAGGAGCCTGGTTTTCCTGGGAAAATGGAAGAAATACACTTACTGAATTAGATGCAACTACTATGACTCGAAGGGGTGTTTGTGTAGCAATGAAACATGATTTCCACGTGAATTATACTATGGTATTCAAAAGAGATTCATGTTTCACTTGTATCAAATTTGTTGTAAGGACAGTAAATATCTTGGACAAAATGGAAAGTAAGTAACAACGATGAGTCAGTCGATGAGTCACAGAATAATTAATTTTTAAATGTTCTAAGATTGTATTAATTTTTAGCTAGTTGCATTAATCTACCTGAAAGTGAGGCTACAGTGGAGAATGTTTGCAGAGTATTAGATTCGCATCAACAACTAATAACATTATTTTCTGAAAATTATGTACCAGTCAATTGTCGATCTTCTTTAGAAGGTGTGTGGAATTTTGCATACCAAAATCGATTTAAATTTACTGGCGAATGTCGACATCCAGATGCACAAATTCGTTCTTGCCAAACTGCAGGATCCCAGTTTCTTATCACTAATCAAAAATTTAATATCACTTATAAAAAATGTGAGGGAATGACTGGAACTTTTGATGGAGGTAGGTTATGAATTTGCATATATTTTACATATTTGACAAATTTTGTTTTAGTTGTCGAATATAGTTGTTTGGGAGATTGGTTTGTTGGCAAGAACCACTACTTTGCAGTGGCCAATACGAAGGAATCTCGTAAAGATGAAAAATATAGATGCTTTCTTAAAAATAGAGATGACGACTTATACATCGGTGTTTCAATAACTGCCGAGTGCAACACTTTGAAAACTGTTGAGAAAAGTCCTGAAAGATTACGCATAACTCCGGGTAAGTTACACAATAATTAGTTTTATTGAAAGTTGAATGTATAGTACCGGCAGTTTTTGAAATTTTTCTATATTGCTGCAGGGTTCCATTTTTCTCGAAGTATTTTAATTTCTTTTTTCCATTGCATTTTTCCAACATTAAACTTTTCCACAAGTTTTAGGACACTTCAATTATGTTGCTTGCCATAAAACCATTAGTTAATTTCAAGTTGTTTGTGTGATTTAGGGAAACATTAGGTAGTAGGTATATAAATTAAAGTATAATTTTTATGTTAGTGAAATCGGAAGTTGTGGAACCCGGATGTCGCTTGCCACAAAATTTTACAGGACAATGGATCAACACTGCAAACATAGATGCTGACATTTTTATAAATGAAACTCACATTATTGAAACGTGGTATCCTGACGAAGGTCGGTACAGGAGAACAATTTATGTTTGCCGAGAACAAAGAGATTCGCGGGTTATGATGGCACGATTAACTGTAGATGGATGGTAAGTATAGAACGGTTTTTAATTGTGATGCATACAAATTGCTATTGTTATACAAGTGTGCAGTTTGACATAAGCGAAATTTTTCAGTCAAAAAGATTACATCTGCTTTGATTTTGTACCTCAACACCACAACGTTATTCGGTACAGAAGGGGCATAGCAGTGATCAAAGATGATTTCAGTACAGTATGTTCTTGGGTCCAGTTCCAAAATCAGGCAAAGTGGAAGTATGACCTGTATTTGAAAAAAAATCCTGTTCCCATTAGGTGTCCGGTAGCAGGAAAGTTTAATTTTACTCAAAAGGGAGACGTTCCGTTTGTTACTCGGTATTATATTTTACACACACTGTAATTCTAAGGTTTTAATGGGTTTTAATTTTAGTATCATTGGTGGAGTTACCGACAGCCCTCGTCCTAATATTTACTGCAAACAGAACATTTCCGATTTTTCGGTGTGCGATTCCGAACAAAAGGAAATTGCTATTGATGAGAACTATTGCCTTTCAGTTGATCATCTTGGAAGACCTGTTGATATTTACAGTAAGTACAATTTTCTAAAAAGATTCTAGGAAGGAGTGGTGGTTGAATTTGGACGATATTTTGGGGGTAATCACATTCCAAAAAATATACAGATATTACAGAAATCCCGTGATTTGGGGGGATTGTCCTGCAATCACTACGATTGCCAGCAATAGCTTTAAATGATTTTTTTGTTGCAATTTCTATCTATTTCATATCACATACCCCACATCTAAATCGAATAGTTTTTGAGGTTCTACAAGAATACGAACATCATCTCAGGTATAGTCAAGAAGTCGATGGACGTCAATTTGAACAAATGCTGAAATAATTTTTTGCATAAAATTGAATTGATATGTTTATTAAAAATTAATCGTAATAGATAAAGACAAATTTTATTTTATTGCAACAAAACTATGATTTTCTGAAAAATAGTAAGTTTAGATATACGGTACTCGAAACATAATAAAAAATTTGCATTGCAACTAAAAAAAAATAGGCTTTCCATTTAGAAAAATTAAGTTTGATTGAACCACCACATACATGAAATTTAATGTAAAAATCCGTTATTGTACTAAAAAAAATGGTGGATCCAAGACTTCCAAGAAAAAAAAATTGCATTTGAAGTGAAATTATTCCAACCTTTACTTGCTTATTTTATATACAGTGTGTTCAAATGTAATCCGAGACAATTTAACATTGTTCCGCATCTGACCAGGGGAAGGTAAGGAAGTCGGATTTTTGTAATTTTTGATATTTATGGTACGTGTAGTTTGCACCTTGAATAAGAATTTTCCGAAGTAGTTTGACGCAACGTTCTTAAATTTCCGAGATAATCGATTTTAAAGTTTTACCTAATAGCTAAATCCACGAGATGTGACACATTCTTCAACTGGGAGCGTGGCCTAATTGGTAGCATTTGGGATTGACAGTCACGAGACTGCTGGTTCGAGTCCGTTGCGTGACATTTTTTTATTTCTTTTCAAAACGCACTATCTGGTTTTTTATTATTTCTTTCATCTCAAAAATTATGAACAAACGAAATATTATAATAAATACTTATGTATATGTAGGAATATTCTTCAAATATTTCATTAAAATGCACAATTGGTTGATAAACAATATTTATTATGAATTAATAATAAAGTTTCTTTAAAAAAACAAACGAGGTCAGGTAGGTTTTTTATTTTATTTTTAGTATTTGACATTTTACACAGAGTGACATTAGCCAGAATGGTAGCTATCATAAAAAAATGGGAAGCAGAAATTTTTTAAGCATCTAGCTTCCTTTCTTTTTCTTTTTCTGATCTCGAAAATTATGAACAAACCAAATATTATGAGAACTGTATGTAGGAATATTCTTCAAGTGTTTAATTAACATTTTGAGCTAGGTTGTGTGGGTCGTCCACCGTGATTAAAAAAACCGCTTACAGAACACACCTGCTCGGGCATAAAAAGTTTCGGTAAATTTCACAAAGGGTAGAGAAGCATCGAAACTTTCTCTAACAATCTTTCAAAATGTTAACGAAATTTGCTTCGACGTCGATATTTTGAAAACAAAATGCACCTGTAAAAACAACATTTACACGACGTGCTAGATGCTTAAAAAATTTCTGCTTCCCACGTTTCTATGATAAAATCATTCTGGCTAATGTCACACTGCGTAAAATGTCAAATACTAAAAATAAAATAAAAAACCTATCTGACCTCGTTTGTTTTTTTAAAGAAACTTTATTATTAATTCATAATAAATATTGTTTATCAACCAATTGTGCATTTTAATGAAATATTTGAAGAATATTCCTACATATTCATAAGTATTTATTATAATATTTCGTTTGTTCATAATTTTCGAGATGAAAAAAATAATAAAAAACATATGGTGCGTTTAAAAAAAAAAAAATGACACGCCACGGACTCGAACCAGCGATATCGTGACTGTCAGGACTGAATGCTACCAATTAGGCTACGCTTCCAGTTGAAGAATGTGTCACATCTAGTGGATTTAGCTGTCAGGTAAAACTTCAAAATCAATTATCTCGGTAATTTACGAATGTTGCGTCGAACTACTTTGGAAAACTCGTATTCAAGGTCCAAACTACACGTACCATAAATATCAAAAATTACAAAAATCCGACTACCTTACCTTCTCCTTGTGAAACCTGAAAACTGCAAATTTCGTGAATTTATTCCATTAACTATAAAACCTTGAGTTTACTGAAATAGAAAAAAAAATTATTTTAGATTAATTATATAAAAAATGTGGGAAAACCATGAGAACTCGTGAGTGACTGAAAAGGTTTTTCAGTGTGACTTAAGGTTAGTCTGGGATCTCAATGACTTTTCAAGAATTTTTTTTGAATTGCACAATTTATTTGTAAGTCGCAACCTTTTTATACATTAAAATACATATTTTCTTACAAAAAATGTGTTTACATTTTTTTTATGACAAATCTCTGGTACAGCCGCCTGAAGTTAGCCCTGTTTTGTGGTGGCTGACATGATCTCTCAACTTTTGATCATCCGTAAACAAATATTCACATTAGTAAAAAGTAGACTTGTCTATATCGTCTGGACTTGTAATAAAAAAAATTAATAAAATGGCAAGCTTTCAAAATTTTCGACATCTTTTTTTTAACTTAAATTGTTTAAAAATGGTATTAAATATTAGTGAATAATTATAATGCCGCTTCAAACCATAACTATATATGTAGGTTTATAATAAACCTTGTGAATTTGAGCTTCATTTTTTTTTTTTCTAGAATGTCAGCCTGGTCGAAAAACATTGTTTCGAGGAAAACACGTTCAAAGTTCATATACCGTTTCTTCAATAAATAGTCTCCCTGTGTCAATTATGTCTTCTCTATATATTACACCTTCAGCTTCTTCAAAAGTATAGTCTTCTAATTTGACATTCATAAGGGCCACCCTGAGCTCCTTAGAAGTTTCTGTGCTGCGCATATCAGCAACTCCATGAATGACATGCTAGTTGAGCGCTCGGTGCATCCTTACTCTTGTCGCATTTTTTGACCTGTTCTCGATTTTCCAACCTAAATAATGGTTTCTACAACATTTTTTTACTATATTTACTACAAGAATCTGCAGTTTTTACGAAAATATATTTAAAAAAAAGAAATCCCAGATCTTGACCGTTTTTCACATTGATTTATTAATCAAAAGTGGGTTATAAATGCTAAAGGTTACTATACTTAATGGTTCAGAAAGACTGCTATCTGCAGCAAGGCAAAAAAGGGCCAGCATTTTGCCTTTTCCTTCCAGATTAGTGCACGTCTTTATATCATTTTTGGTCACCATTTGTGAATCACCATGTATAATCTACAGTTTTTTGTTAGTTATTAATTAATTGTAATTTAAATTTGAAGCCTTATGTTAATAATTATTCAGGCACTCATTTTGGTAATAAAATTAGGTGTGCACCACCTGCTTTCAATAAACCATATTAAATAAACGTCTGCTGAGAATCACAACCTGCACCGCAGTCATGGTTTAAGTTTTGATAATCGCAGACAAGGCTGTAGGATTTTAGGCATGATTGAGGGCAATTTCTGTGCGATTACAGTAATTACATAGGATTACGAACAATTTCCTGCACAAATGTACATGCATTGCAGAGAGTGGTTGTTTACACCCTTGATCTAAGCCTACATAAATTTCACATAAAAAACTTTGACATTTATTTTTATAAACTTATGCGTAATGAATTAAATTTTGGCTTCGGTGGTTTTTAGGCGATCCCGATTATAAAATGAAGTGTATTGGTTATTGGAAAGAAAATCTAAAATCCTATCTAGTTACTTACGATGAACTGGATCCTTTGTCCAAATATCATTGCTGGGTTTATCAGAGATCTGATTTAAATAGGGTTTTAATGTCGCAAGGTGAGTAGAATCACAAATAATAATTTTTTGGAACCAGTGAAATAAAAATTATACAATACCGAATTAAATTTTTGTAGCTATTGGATCGTTCTGCGATTTGAAACAAGATGTTACTTCGTGGAATTATACAGAGGGCGCAACTGTCTCTATCGAAATGCAGGAATACGAGAGGGAACGTAAGTGAATTTGATTTATATTCTATGTACCTAAAACTTTTTGATATATTCTTGATATGAACAATTTCAATTATTTTTTAACTTTTTCCAATTCAAGAATTTCTGAACTATTGTACAGGGTTTCTGAATTAATTGGACAAACTTATAATTTGAATTTGGGTGGTCAAAAAAAGTTACTTGACTGACTTCTACAAATAGTACTAATTTCAATTGTACTTCTATAGATACGAGTCCCTTTTTCCCAATACATAGAGTTTTGGTAATCATTGACTACATTGACTACATTCGATAGGATTTGTTAGAAAAATGTTTTTGAATTTAATTGAATTATTTCGGGATATTATGATAAAAAAATATACAATGTAAACTCTTCTTAACAAATCTTAAGGGACCGGGATTTTTTTTCATTATAAAGCGTTTTTCTTATATGTAGGAAGAAGGAAAAATAACCAAATTTCACCAATTACAATAATTTCCAATTTTATTATGTACTTTCAATAGGTAATTAAATTATTCTCAAACACATATATTCTGTTAACATTGCCAGACGTTTTTTGCTATGCCAATATTTGTTTTGTATTTTCTTAAGTATTTTTTGCATGTGGAACCATCTTCATGAAACAATAAGAATTTTTCGATGAGTTTGGCGGCATCAAGTGCTTGTTGAACCAACTGGTGATGGTTCAACAAGCACTTCGTCCACTTGTTCATCTTCATTATCTTCATTTGGTTCCTCTTTACTTTTTGACACTGAATCAATAATGTCTTCATCAGTGAGTGAAGCGGTTGTGGCCAGGTCCTGATCTATATTTTCATATGTTTGTAAATCTTCGCAGAAATGATTCGGTTGTATGCTGAACTGTTTAATCCAATCACTCAGTGGTAGATTGTCCTCAATACCAAACTGCTCTGTTTGACTGTTACATAGTCCCTTGTAACGAAAAGAATGCTGCATGGTTGCTGCTGTTACTTCTTTCCAGGCTTTCGATATGAAATTTACTGCATGTAGTATATTAATCGAGGTCTTGCCGTCAGTTTCGATCAGTTCCATCAACAATTTCCCCTTTCCCCAATTTAGTGACCCTTTAGACTTTTAATCACACTCTGATCCATCGGCTGCAAGATACTGGTTGTATTTGCTGGGAAAAATGCTAACTCTATGTTTCGAAGATTGGTTATAAAAGGGTGAGCAGGGCAGTTGTCTACTACAAGTAAGATTTTCTGTCCCTTTAATTCAGCATCCCATTTTCTAACTTCTTCAAAGAACTGCGGTGTCATCCAAGCTGACTTGTTTGCTTTATACAGAGTGTTCAAAAAGTTTGGAACCCCCTCCCCCCTCTATCTCAGAAAATACTGCTCAAACAAAAAAATACTTAGGACAAAAGTTGCAGGGTTTTGAGTGAGCAAGCCAATGGTGACCTTGAGCATGACCTTGACCATGAACACGAAGTCAAGTTGAAAATTTTAAATAGAACCGTATACTTTTGGCCCCGGAAATGGTAAGAGCAGAAAATTTTACGTTCGAATGTGACCATGGCCATAACCTTCAAGGTCATTTAAAGGTCAACCTGGAAATTTTAAATGGAACTGTATATTTTTGACCCTGGAAATGGAAAAAATGGAAATTTTTGCGTTCGGATATGACGTTGACCATGACCTTCAGGTCGTTCACAGGTTTACGGTTCCATTCAAAATTTTCAGGTTGACCTTTAATGTCTTTGAAGGTCATGGTCACATTTGAACTCTTAGTCACATTGGAACGTAAAAATTTCCGCTCTTATCATTCCCGTGGTCAAAAGCATACAGTTCCATTTAAAATTTTCAACTTGACCTCTAAATGACCTTCAAGGTCATGGTCAAGGTCACCGTTGGATTGCTCACTCAAAACCCTGCAACTTTTGTCCTAATCTAATCATTTAAAAGCTTCCTCTTTTCCGTGCCACTCATATTGGCAGCTACTAGAATGGTAATATGCTCTTTAGAGAGTTTTCCTCCCACACATTTTTGGCCTTTGAATTTAAAAGTTTTGTCAGGTGCCATCTTAAAAAAGTCCCATTTCATCAGCATTGAAAATGTCATTTTGTGAGTACTTATCCATTAATTTACGCCATACGTTATTAATCCAGTCGTTAGTCACATTCATATCGACATCTCGCGCCTCTCCATTCATTTTACCATAGGTAATGTTATGACGGTGCTTAAATTTTCCAAGCCAATCTTCTGATGCTTTAAAGTTAGTAATGCCTAGTCGTTCGGCAAACTTCTCAGCCTTGGCTTTAACAATTGGTCCCGAGATTGGTACATTATTCTGGCGCTGATTGTTAAACCACGACAACATTGCTTGATCTAAGTCTTCGAATTTTGGCTTCCTTAATTTTTTAGTAGACACTCCCTGCAGTTCTGCCTGTAGAATTGCTTCTTTGTTTTTCCAAATGGTAGCAACAGTAGATGGACTGGGACCTAAATGTCTTCCAACATCACTTTTCTTTTCTCCTTTTTCTATCGCACGTATCAAACAAACTTTTTGTTAACACATAATGCTTTTCTTTTACTGGCCACCTTGACAGTTTCAAAGTTGGTTTATGACTGATAATACACAATAGGTGCCTAGTGTGCTTAGTAACTGAGACCAAAATTTCCTAGAAACAATGTAATCCAAGTGTAATGGCACACGTGTTCGAGGCAATTAACAATAACAAAATCAAGGCAGTTGTTTACGACCTCAGGATATCTTTCTTAGAAATTTCGTCACCTCAAAGGTTTAGTCGGAACCTTTTCTAAGCTGATTATGAAAACAATTACACTATTAAATAGTTCTGTAAATATTTGCTGGTGTCTGAATATGAACATATTTCTTCGTAATAGAGAATGGCTGTTGCGCTATAAAGAGTGTATTAATGTATGAGTTTTGACATAAACCAACCAAATTGACCTAATTTCTATGTTATAGGAAGTTTTTCGTTATAACGAACGATGTTATAAACAGTTTACACTGTACCTGTTTTTGAAAATAAAATTTCTATGCCTTTGACTTTTTTAGAGTTTTCATGATTACATTATGTCTAAAATCAGTCGTAGAAAAAAAGGTCTCATGAATGTTTTTACAAAATGAGTAATTTAAACATTTTTTATTGGTTTATTGGCGAGTCCATTTTATAAATAAAATAGATAAAATATTTTTCCTTAGTAGTGACCATATATCCAAAACCAGCAAATTTGTATCTTTAATTAGACGAATCATTAGACCAAATTTCTAAACTCCGCAACACAGGTCTTTTTATAGTTTTTATAGTTTTTTTTTATTACTTTGACCATCTGAATTCAAATTTTAAATGTGACCAATTATCTCTGAATTACCCTGTATAAGTGATAAAATATTTAGCTATTGTTATTAAAAGTGGTAAAACATTTCATCGGCTTTTAGGCGATCAGTGTCCCATGCACTTTGATGATGGCACCAATCCATGGTTGGACACTGAAAATTCACTTCAAGTGTTCCACTTCGGTTATTACAGTGAAGGGTCAACTTTATTATTGAGGACTTCTATAAGAGTGGTCTTAATATCAGTTTTGGTCACTGTTTATTTCTTGTAATTCACATCAACATGTAGTTATATAAGGGTTAATTTGATGCAATTTTGCAAGTTACTGTTAGATATCTCTTTATAAGGTTGTTATCATGATTTTTTAATAAGCACTGAACATGTTGTACAAATGTGTTTACATTTTAGAGATATATTGACAGACATATCAAAATATTAAATAAGTACAGGGTATCCAAGAAAGGTTGGGACGTTACTGCAGTGTGAATATTTAAAAGTAGAATGGCAATTTATGAAAGTACTTTATTGAATAAGTTATAACAATATTTAAACTACAAAATGAAATATTCATTTATAATTTATTTTCATCTATGTGGCCAGCTGTAACTCTACTAACAGCCTGACAGTAATTTTTTCAACTAACGTTCCTCAATTTTATTCCAAGCCTCTTGCAAATGTTGCCATAAATTGGATCGAAAAGTCAAAGCACGTTTGCCATAGAATACTACAGAGCTGTGGTGTGTCCCTACGAAATTGAGGAACGTTAGTTGAAAAAATTACTCCAGAGAATGCCCAGAATCTGTCAGGCTGTCATCAGAGCTAAAGGTGGCCACATAGATGAAAATACATTATAAATTAATGTCTTGTTTAATAAATGACGATTCGTTTGTATTTTATAGTTTAAATGTTATAACTTATTCAATAAAGTATTTTCATAAATTGTCATTCTACTTTTAAATAGTTCCAGAATAAATTCAAAATTCCCGCTGCTTCCAAACTTTCTAATGGTAGTGTATATTATGAAACATTTTAGAAATTGTGTTCATATTAACTTTTTCTTATTTTGATGCATAGAATTGCTCCACCAAATATAAAAATTAAATCCTCAAACACCCTGTATTCAGTGTCGACGATATATCTGTTTTACTTATAATATCTAGCAGGCAGGGTTAGGAGATTAAAATTTCACAGTAGACAAAAATTATTTAGAAAATAATACTGTATATATTATTCTCTGATATTTTAAATAATACATTACACTCGAACAAACAAGCACTTTTAGAGTGATATTAAAAAACATTGCTTCATAATACCACATTCAACAACCATATCTTAATGCACACATTGACTTTTACATTTAGGTATGTTAGGTCTACATCATCTTTTTTGGGTCCAAGAAGTTTGTAGTTGGTATCGCAACTTTTCCTAGGACATCCTGTATATATATTTAATTATAAATTAGAAATGGGTCACAATGTTCTAATTCTATAGGAATTTTGAACTGAATATAGGAAAATTAGGAAATTTTCAGTACTAAAAACGTGAAGAATTTCATTGATTTTAGTAGATTCTAGCATCATTTTTTTAACAGTTTTTATTTACCAATTTTTGTCAATAGTTAAAAATATTGTAAAAGCTCTATGCCATGTTTAGATCAATTACAGATTTAAAAAGTATATTTCATTCAGTCAATATTTCTAAGTCGATACTACTGAAAATTACCTAATGTCCTTTTCCGTGTCAAATAATAGATCTGAACATATAGATTAATTGATCTGATTTATCAATGACAGCTTTTTTTGACAGAGTAAAATGACTAGTCCATTTGAAAATCTCTATCTATCTTTAAGTTTTATACTCTTTGTTAACAATACTTATTTTATTTAGTTGTAAAGCTAGCACCAAATGAAGATTACACTCCATGAAATTTTTACTGCACAGTGGTATTTCATTATATATTTTTTATATAACTGTTTTTAAGATATTTTTTAATGTGTCCGTCCATTTTGAAACTTTATAGTTTTTTTATATTTGATTAAATGTAAATTCTACACTTTCTACAGTTTCATTTATTTTCAACATTACCTAAAAAAAGAGGAGCTGGCGGATAAAATTGTTATATAACCTTTTTGGTGGATCTAGATTGATTGAAACTTGTTAAGTTTTTTTTTTTTTAGGGGTTTTGGTTGGCCTTTTTGGGGGGCTTGCGGTACGGGTGAGCCTATGCTTATACCCGGGGTTTTCTTTGCGTTCCCACCTTTCCTTAATTTATTTTGGGCAACTTAATTTTGTTTTTTTTGATTGAATTTTTTCCTTTTTTTGGTCGCATATATTTTTCGTGTTTAATGTGCGGCAAGTAATTTTTATTCGAATAAAAGTCTATTTATTCATTTAGAGCTTGTAAAATTATGGGTAAAATGTGGCAACATTGCACGTCAGTGTCGCGTAGTGGTAAAAGGTAAAAGGCGGGTCTACTGTCAACAGTGTCAACTACTGTCAATTGTGCTTATCGCGTATACCGTAAACATGAATGAGCATCCAAGATACAAAGGAAAAGTAATGACTGAAAAGCAATATAAAAGGCGTATGAAACAGAGGTAGAATGTGCAAACCAAGAATACATTTGATTACTGATTATTATCAAGAAGCTCAGTGTATGGTAGTGGGACATCACCTTTTCGAGTTGAAAGTTATGCTAGAACATCTGTACTGTTTATTTTGCAGAGATTGTTTCAATTTTTATTTCAAATTGCTATTATATTGTATTAGATCATGATAAATTTATTTAATATTAATTGTTGCTATATTTTCGACAGGAATAATTTTATAGTAATCGAGCTATTCAAATGTAGCTCATCAATCGAACAGTTAAATACAGAGTACAGGGTTGCCATATTTCTATTCATTGGATCGGATGTTTGTTAAAATTTGTAAATGTGTAAGTGCATATTTTTATTGTTTTTAATAATATTTAATTCTTTAATTACAATTTTATTTTCCTGATTCTAATCATTTTTGAGGGCAATATTCACGTTTGATGAAAAGTTTTTTCCCAATTCCCATAAGAGCCTGTGTACAGGGTGGTCCCGAGATAATGGGCCAAAATTCATGGGTAGATTCCCGAAGCAAAAATATTGCAATTTAACCGAACTTACCTTTGTACAAAAGTTGATAGTTAAAGAGATACAGAGTGTTAAATGTAAAATATTATTTTAGTTTATTTTCATTCATTTCTTAATAAATGCAAATATCTACACAACATTTTGGGATTTGGGATTCTTTGGATAGAGGAATTGAAATTTGTTCACATTTTGGTTATAGTTTATAGAGGGTGCCAGCTGCCGTAGATTGAAGTTGTTGGAAACGACATAACTTTTTTGTACTTCAAGGTATCTCATATTTGGTATCAAATTCTTATTTTCCAACTTTTTTTACACAAAAAAGGTATACTTTATGAAAGTAGCTGTCTCGCACCGTTTTTGAGATATTTGGCTTTGAAACTTCCAATGCTAATAGTTGAAATAATTAAAATAATTTAGAAATGTCAAAAACAAGGATTTATTTAGAATTAAAAATTGTAATGAGCAGTAAAATAGTAAACATTACTAAAAAATATGCCTTTTTGACAATAATTACTCAAAATGTCCACCTCTAGCTTCAATACATTTATCAATACGTTTATTAAAAAATTGTCTTACTTTAAAGTATAAATCCTGAATGCGAAATGACTTTGCAGCATTTAAAACCTGCTACTAAAGTTCTTTTCAAGTGTTTATAGTTTCTCCATAAACAACTGGTTTCATGTAACTCCAAAAACGAAGCATTCTATCTCACATTTATGTATACGAGTATACAATTTAATGTGTAAGCTAAGATGTAATTTTAATTAGATACGAATAATACTTAATAGAAATTAGCATACAAATGACAGCAATAAGACAAGTGGAAGACGTCAATTATTTGATTTTCGTCCAAATTCTACTTAAGAAACTTTACGNCCGATCCTAATCATTTTTAAGGGTAATATTCACATTTGATGAAAAGTTTTTTCCCAACTCCCATAAGAGCGTAATTTTTAATATCACTTCAAAAAAACTACGTTGACAATCGATCTGATATTTTTACAGAAGGCAGTTTGCATAATTATTAACAGATTTCAATTGCTTTGAAAACTTTCATATCATTTTTTTTTCGGTATTGAACCTCCTTAAAAAGGGTGCCCTGAAGTGACAGATAATTACAAGCCTGTAAATGTTTCATCTGAATTCAGTAAGGTGTTTGAGTATGCATTTTTGGATCAACTTCTGACTTTTCGTCAAGAGTGTGACATTTTAACTGACAATCAACATGGATTTTTAAAAGAATAATTCAACGTTCAGTTCTCTGTTTTTATGAAGAGCGTATTACGTGGGGGAATCATCAATTTTTTTTTTTCAAATATAAATATTTAATTTTTAACTCTATTGTCGATAGGCTAACCAGTGATGTATTTTCCATCGTTATTTATGACCTCTGTACTTCAACAAGTTTTTTGATATCTCTTCTGTATAGGTCCTCCAGTTTTGACCTTAAAAACTCATCCAACCAAACTCGTAACTTGTTAAAAGAATCACTTCGTAAGGAATTTGATAAAGAACAGAAAAGGTGAAAATCAGAAGTCACGAGATCGGGAGAGCAAGGTGGGTTGGGCAGAACTTCACAATTCGACTTCCGAAAGGCTGTTTTGGTCATACTGGCGATATGTGGTTACGCATTGTCATGTTACAAAGGCACATATCGTTGATCAGGTCCTTTTTGTCGGATAGCCATGTGGAGTCACCGTAGTTGTTGAATATAGAGTTCTGCATTGATGGCTTGATTGTTTGGTAACAGTTCGTAATAAATAATCCCTTTCCAATCCCTCCAGACGCATGATATTGTCTTTCGAGGATGAAGTTCTGGTCTTATTCATGGAGTTGCTTATTTTTTTTAGGCTTAACCATTCTTTCCGCTGTTTCTTATGACAACATGTTGATCAATGAGGACGGAGCAAACTAGTGGCAATTGCGGAGCATTAATTCTTATTGTTTTTGTTCAAAATATGTGGGACCCAAGCGCCATGTCTGAGCTTTTCCCATCGAATGCAGATGATTTACTATTGTTTTGTGATTACATCTCATCGTCTGAGCCAATTCCCTTGTTAATTATCTTGGATTTTCCTGAAGGAGTCGATTCATCAAATTGAGCAGGGCATCTATTCCTGTCTTTAAGATTGAAATCACCTTTAAAACCATCGACGGGCGGTTCGTTCATTAATCGCATCAACATATACAACACAACTCAGTCAAATGTGAGTCCATCTCAAATTATGATCTATGTATAAAAATGAATTATGATTCTGATGCTGAAAATACTCCAGTAATACAAAACAAGAAAATGTTATGATATGGAAATACTCCCAAGAGATTAGAAAAAAATTTACTAGTTAACAAAAAAGAAACAGTTTATACAGTAAGTAGCAATTTCTATATTAAAAATGTGTGACCATAGAAAAAATATAATATGCAATTTGCAGAAACGCTAATAATTTATCACTTGTTTGAATTTTTCTTTTCAAACTCAAGAAAGGACCTCACACTTTTCTTATGGGAAATGGGTATCGGCCAATTTTTTTGAAACTTTGCAGGTTGATAGTTCTTAACATGTAGATCAAAAGTCTCAATGGGCACAAAGCCCCAAATCCATCCCTACCCCCCCAAAACTGCCTCCAAGTAGCGGGGGCGATTTAACTGATTTCTGCATGTAAAACAATTTATTTTTTTTATCAACCCAACAATGACCCCAAACAACCACATATTTGATTAACAAACTGCCCCACTTGACTAAATCTAAAGAAAAGTTTGTATGTGATTTTTTATTTTTTTGAAAAAGTAATATTCAAGCTCTAAAACGCTGTTAAACTTAACACACGTGTATATCTACAGCTATCATACGTATACTCTGTGTTAAACTTTGGTGGCGTTTTAAGGCTAAAACATTGATTTTTCGAAAAAACAATAGTTTTTTTTAGATTTCATCGAAATAAACAACTTTTATTTGAAACTTTTTTTCATAAAATGACAAGTAAACTCCCCCCTACTTGGAGGCAGTTTTTGGGGAGGAAGGGGTGGATTTAGGGCTTTGTGCCCATTGAGACTTTTGATCTACATGTTAAGAACTATCAACTTGCGAAGTTTAAAAAAAATTGGCCGAAACCCAATTCCCATAAGAAAAGTGCGAGGTCCTTTGCACTTTTCAGCACTTGCAACATAATAATATACTATACTAAGACATTGCAGTCATTAATTGATTACATTGGTACACTATTTAGTATGTTTATTAATATACAAATATCAAATATTGATAAAACATACTTAAGGGGTTATACCACATTAGGGTTGATTTTCTGGCATTTTTCACGAATTATTTTGAGTGGACAAATTGATTATGATTTGATTAAACTTTGACATTATTTTATTAACATTTTGAACTACATTTTTAAGTTATTTGTGCTAAAAATGCCAAAATTATGGGCTTTGTCCACCGAAGGTCATCGTCCGAGTTGGTTGTTCACAGGAAATGTGGAGGTCGCAATTTTGATCTGACTCTGAAAGCAAAATGGTTGTTTTCCTGCACTATTAATATGTTTTCTCATTGCAGGTAATAATAGTGAAAATTAAATTTTGACAAGTGTTTGAAAAAAATTTATCAATTTTCAACATTTTTTTTTTCACTTATTTTGAATAAAAAACACCCTTAAAATTATGCCAAAATCATTTCAATTGTTGGTTAATGTTCTTTGTAATTTCATAAACATATTTTTCAATTTTCATAATGATCGGTTCATAACTTTTCGAACTAGAGTTCCCGTGAATTAAAAAAAATGTTTCGAGAAAGATGAGTTTAAAAAAATAATTTTCGAAGGTTAGCAATTTGAGCTATCGATAATATAGAGTGGTAACCGATCAATCAGTGATTCCAGCACCATATAATAGTCGTTCTTCCTAATTCCATCATTATGAGTTTACATGTTCATTTCTTACTTAATAACTGAACAAGCGCTCTACCTGCTGTGTGTCTGAACGCTGACCTTAGGGGCGTTCAGTTGTAGGCTCATAAAGTCCGAACGAACTAGAATTTCGTTCTGAAATTTCGGCAATTTATTGAATACTAATTTAAGCAGTAAAAGAAAATCAGTTGGACTTTTTCAACCTTCTAATGTGGTTTCCTCCTTAATGTAGTATTTATCTCAATATTTTTTATAGTAGATATTAAGGACGGGATTTTGTACAAAAAATATCGCCCAGCGTGAGTCACGAAACGGGACCCCGGCAGGTGCTGTTGTAGCGGCCAACGCTTCAAGTCTAATAATTCCGCTGCACCGGATATTNAATTTAATGCAACAGCATTGGAAGTTTCAAAGCCAAATATCTCGAAAACGGTGCTAGATAGCTACTTTAATAAAGTACACCTTTTTTCTGTGAAAAAAGTTGAAAAATAATAATTTGTTATCAAAGATGAGATACCTTAAAGTACAAAAAAGTTATGTCGTTTTTAACACATTTAATCTACTGCAGCTAGCGCCCTCTATGAACTTTAACCAAAATGTGAACAGATTTCATTTCTTCTACTCAAAGAATTCCAATCCTCAAAATTTTGTGAGGATATTTGCATTTGTTAAGGAATAAATTAAAAAAACTGAAATAATATTTTACATTTAACACCCTGTATCTCTTTAACTATAAACTCTTGGACTAAGGTAAGTTCGGCTAAATCGCAATATTTTTACTTGGGGAATCTACCCATGAATTTTGGCCCATTACCTCGGGACCACCCTGTATATGAGCGTAATTTTTAATATCATTTTTCAAAAAAACTACGTTGACAATCGTTCTGATATTTTTACAGGAGGTAGTTTGCATAATTATTAACAGATTTCAATTGCTTTGAAAACTTTCATACCATTTTTTTTCAGTATTGAACCTCCTTAAAAAGGGTGCCCGTTTTGGTCATACTGGCGATATGTGGTTGCACATTGTCATGTTGCTAAAGAATGTATCACTGATCAGGTCTTTTTTGTTGAAGAGCCACGTGAAGTCGCCGTAGTTGTTGGACATAGAGTTCTGCATTGATGGTTTGATTGCTTGGTAAGAGTTCGTAGTTAAGAATCCCTTTCGAATCGCACCAGAAGCATAATATTGTCTTTCGAGGATGAAGTTCTGGTCTTGTTCATGGAGTTTGTTTTTTTTGGGCTTAACCATTCTCTCCGCTGTTTCAAGTTCACATACAAACACCATTTTTCATCATCAATGACAATACGATAGAGAAAATGTTCCTTATAACCATGTGTTGATCAGTGCCGACAGAGCAAACCAGCGGCAATTGCGAAGCGTTGATTCTTATTGTTTTTGTTCAAAATTTGTGGGACCAAATCACCATGTCTTTGGACTTTTCCCATCGAATGCAGATGATTTACTACTGTTTGATTGGATTTCATCGCCTGAGCCAATTCCCTTGTTAATTATCTTGGATTTTCGTGAAGGTGTTGATTCAATTCCTCTTCATCAAATTGAACAGGGCATACAGAATGATTCATATCTTTAAAATTGAAATCAACTTTAAAACGTGAAAACCATTTGTGGTTCATGTTCGTTCATTAATCGCATCATCATATTCAACACAACTCGGACAAATGTCAGTCCATGTCAAATTGTTATCTATGTATAAAAATGAAGAACGATTCTGACGCTGAAAATACTCTATTAAAAAATTACAAAACAAGAAAATATTAATTATGATATGGAAATGGAGATTAGAAAAAAATTACTAGTTAACAAAAAAAAACAGTTTATACAGTAATTAGCAATTTCTGTATTCAAAATGTGTGACCGAAGAAAAAAATAATATGCAATTTGGGCAGAAATGCTAATAATTTATCACTTGTTTGAATTTTGCTTTTCAAACTCGAGAAACTTGCACTTTTCAGCACTTGCAACATAATAATATACTAAGACATTGCAGTCATTAATTGATTACATTAGTACATTATTTTTATTAATATATAAATATCAAATGTTAATAAAACATACTTAAGGGGGGACAGGGGCGGCCTTAACCATTACAAGGCTCCAGCCGGCAGACTTTGCGAGGCTTCGGGCTGCAGATCTTTACGAGGCCCCTGGCGGCAGATCTTTGCGAGGCCCTTGTTCTTTATGAAATGTAGATACGTAAAACGAATGTACGAGTAGATATTTCTGATGATTTAAGAGAAATGCAAGTTATAAATTTTGAGTGTTCAAACATTAAAAGATTTTTAAAAGTTAACAAACACGAAGACGAAAAATTTTTAATAATGGTAAAATAAGGTACAAGATTCAAATATTTTTACAAGCTCTTATTTAACTTGCCTTGTTAGTATGGGTCAAATCTTGCAACTGAATTATAAAACAGTTTTCCCCAACTGATTGAGCTGAAATTTTGCATACACTTTTAGTTTGGATAACAATGCATGGTTAGTTAAGTGACGTCATTCTAAATCCAATATGGGGGACTCCCAAAGATGACAGACCAATTATTTTTTATGCAAAGCTATGATATGGGTATCAAATGTAAGGGTGTACTGAGAAGAATACAAAAATAAAATGACGTCACTAAAAGCTAGGTTTTTTTTAAAAAAAATTGTACATGAACTTATTCAATTATGTTTTACAATCCAATTATAAAAAATATTATTATCCACTGATAAATTAATTGATTTTGATATCGATCATTAAATAAATTTAAATGAGAAATATTATTTAGGCACCTTTTATTATTATTAATATATTTACTATGAATTAACAAACTTTATTTTATTGTCATATACCTATACAGGGTGTGCCATTTAACACTCCTGCTGCCGATATCTCTGAAATGAAGAAATTTATTTTAGTTCTTGAAATTGGGGTTGTTAGGTCCCTCGAATAGCTTCAAATTGTAGTTATAATTTTTAGTTCAAATCTTTCTGTATAGATAGCGTGGCATATTAAAAAATTCTTTGTTCCCTGGAACGTGGATATAGAGTCCATCTGAAAGCGATAAATTTTGAGTAATTTTTGTAATATAAAGTTTTTCCCTATATTTATTTGTTTTTGAGATATGTCGACTTCAATACGCAATGTATGATATAACAGGAAAATCTATTATTTTATTTAAATCACAGACAAAATATTCTTTTAAAATATTGTTATAATGGCTTTATTCACACCACATACTAACTAAAAAATCATAAATTATAAAAAAACAAATGATCAACTACAGAAAAAAAATTATGCAATGATAAATCGTATAACTAGTATACTTAAATTGAAAGACGCAAACTGATAAAACTGTAATTATTGGAAAACTAATGATTCATCTGTCATTGTTTTATTTTAAACAAATGACGAGCCACCTATGACTGCATTTTTTAATAACATTTTATAAAATACGGTTCATCTTTGCACCTTATAAGATTTACCAATGTACAATTTTTTTTTCTGTGGTTGATCATTCGTTTTTTATATAATTTATTGTTTGTTAGTTAGTATGTGATGTGAATAAAGCTATTATAACAATATTTTAAAAGAATATTTTGTGTGATTTGAATAAAATAATAAATTTTCCTGTTATACCATACATCGCGTATTGAAATCGACATATCTCGAAAACAACTAAATATAGGAAAAAACTTTATATTACAAAAAATACTTAAAATTTAACGATCGTTCCAGGGAACAAAAAAAAATTTAGTATCGCCACGCCATTTATATAGAAAGATTTGAAATAACAATTCTAACTATAATTTGAAGCTATTCGAGGGACTTAACAACCCCAATTTCCAGAACTAAAATAAATTTCTTCATTTTGGAGATATTGACAGCGGGAATGTTAAATGGCACACCCTGTATATCTACCTAATAGCTAAGGATAAAATAAAGTTATAAATATAAACTTTTCTTTACTCAAGTTGTTGCACGAGGCCCTTGTAAGTGAGGCCCCAGGCGATTGCCCTGCTCGCCACCCCCTAAGACCGCCTCTGAGGGGGGATATTACATTAAAGGGGGCTGATTTTCAGGCATTTTTCATGAATTTTTTTGAGTGGGACAAATTGATTAGAATTTGATTAAATTTTGACGTTATTTTGTTAACAATTTGAACTGATTTAATAATTTTTTCAAGTCATTTGTGCTAAAGTTATGGGCTTTGTCCCCGAAATGTGGAGGTCGCAACTTTGATCTGAAAGTCTGGAAGAAAAATGGTTTTTTTCCTTCACTATTAAATGTTTTCTAATATGAACCTCATTGCAGGTAAAAAATTTTAACAAGCGTTTGAAAAAAATGTATCAATTTTCAAAATTTTTTTTTCACTTATTTTGAATAAAAAAATATTATCATCCCAATTGTTGGTTCATGTTCTTTGTAATTTCATAAACATACTTTTAATTGTCATAATGATCGGTTCATACTTTTTCAACTCAAGTTGCTGTGAATTAAAAAAATGTTGTTTCGAGAAAGACGAGTTAAAAAATAATTTTTGAGTTACCAATTTGAGCTATTAATAATATGAGTGCTTACCGATCAATCAGCGACTCCAGCATCATATAACAGTCCTTCTACCTCTGAACAAGCGCTCTACCCCACCTGCTGTGCGTTCGAGCGTTGACCCAATAGGCATTCAGTTTTAGGCTCATAAAATCCGAACAAACTGGAATTTCGTTCTGAAATTTCGGCAGTTTATTGAATACTAATTTAAGCAAAAAAAGAAAATCGGATTTTTTTCAACCTTCTAATGTGGTTTCCCCTTAATGTATAGTATTTATCTCAATATTTTTTATAGTAGATATTAAGTACAAATTAGGGAAATGTGAAGTAAACATAAAAACACAGTATTTTGCAGAAGTATTAAATTTTATTATTAAATACATTACAATAAATCTAAAAAAGATTATATAACTGCAAAAAATAATGTGCAACTTAAATAAAACGTGCTATAGGTACTTTTACTAAATGTAGGTACTGTTTACATGCAAAAGCTAAAACTAACAATCACATCCCGCACATATTCATTTCAAGATATTTTTATCAGATTTCAGTAGGTATTTGTTAACAATTAACTATTTATGTAAAAGAAATGCTGTGTTACATAGGTAAGCAACTAAAGACATATCCATTAGAGGACAGGTTGTTTGTAGTATTGTTGGAAATCTAAGGAATAGGTATTTGAAAAATATTAGAAAATAAAAACAATATAAATTTGCAAATAATACAAATAAAATATACTTCTAAGTAGAGGTGCAGTAAAGATGGAAAATTTCTAAGGATCATAAAATCATCAGTGTTTGGTATTTTCACATAAATTTGTGTATCCAAATTCAAATAGAAACCGAATAATTTGTACAAATTTTAATTTTGCAATTAAATCTTGTGAGATCTGGGACTATAAACTGATTTCAATAAATTTTACATACAATAGACAGCAAAAGTATTCGTACAGGAGAGCATGCGGAGGCACAACAGTCTGTTATCACATAAACACATGATGGCATGATGGCCAGTAGTGGATGGATTACTTACCACAACACATCTTTAGTATTGTTATTAATAATGGAAAGTTCAGAAGCTAGTAGGAAATAAACACATTAACTGTACAAACAAAGATGGTATATGCAAAAGTATTCGTACATCATTTTTAGTAAGCAGGCATTAGCATGATGGTAGTTGACGGATCTCTTTTTACATTGTAGTACTCTGGAAGTAGTTCAGCTTACAGTTTACATGCGTATGATTAACGTTTTTCGTGATGTCTGGATGGAAAGAAAAAGAAACGAAAATTGCCAAGAGAAATATAATATCAAGATTATGCAGCCAACAGAAATAATGATTTCAGATAATGATCAGCAATAGCAAAGGCTATCAACGGAAACCATTCAACTGTTTAGTATGTTATCAAGAAATTTGGTAACTAAAACAACATTGAAAATAAAAGTAGAAGCAGACATATTGGAAATAATCCATGATTAAATGCACCTGCAATAACCAGGGAAGTAGAAGGCTTCAATAAAAGTTTGTCCGGATACAATTCACAGGGTACTTAAACGTGCTAACCTGAAATTGTGCATCACCCATCAGAAGCTGTACATTATTGCTACAAATAGCAAATTTTAGATTTTGAAAAATAGTATATAATTGAAAATCCTGATTTCTGGAATAGTCATTTTCTCCCATGAATCGAAATTTAATATATTTGGATCCGGCGGACAAAGAAAACCAAATGAAGAGCTGAATCCCAACAATTTGCAATCTATTGTGGAACATGAAGGACAAGAAGTCATGATATGGGGCTGTATGTTTAGCAAAGGTGTTGGAAATTAGTAATAATAGAGGGTATAATGGATGTGTACTAGTGTGCATCCTGAAAGAAAAATTTAAAACAAAACGCCAATTTGCTTAGAATGGGAAATGATTACAATCCCCAGCAGGACAACCCAAAGCATAGAGCTTACATACTATGTCAGTGAATGGCATTCAATATATTGAGAATTTATAGGTCAAACTTGAAAAACGTGTACGAAAATGTAATATAACTAGTACAAGCCAATTGAAAACCATACTGCATGACGAATGGAAGATGCATGGGCTCTGATTTGACCCAGAAATTAGTAGCTTCTATGCCACGCTCTCTAAAATTTTTTTTTTTAAATCTGATGGATATCCAACCAAATATTAAATGTGTAAATTCCCTACAATACATATTTGGTGCTTCATAATTTCACAACTGTACAAATACTATTACAATATACACGGTGTTCCGAAATTAATGCAACAAAATTTAGTCACAGTTTCTTACGACAAATTTAGGGGATCAGTGTTTTTTATTTTTGCCAAGTGGCCCCCCCTCTTTCGGAGTTACAGACAGCCCCCTGAAATCCGTCCCTAAGAATAATCTTTTTTTTTATAGCTCAGAATCCTGTTGTACGAGAATGACTAAATTTGATACACAGGGATTTTATGACATGTGGAATCTGATGATGCACACTTTTTGGGGGGGGAACCCCCTTAAGACAATTTTTCGTGGACCCCCTTGTCTTTAGACCCAAAAGAATTTGGTCTCATTTAAATTCTTTAAAATTATTAATCTGCCAGAAAGTCATTAAATTTAGAAACTTTTTTGTCTCTCGATACTCTTTTCGTAAAACGCAAAGTTTCCGAGAAAAATGTCAAAATGCGATCGAATGCATATCGTGATTCGCCATTTTCCTCAAAAACATTGTGTTTTACGAAAAAAATATCGAGACAAAAAAGTTTCTAAATTCAATGGCTTTCTAGTTAACTAATAATTTTTAAGAAATTTAAATTTGCGACCAAATTTTTTTGGTTCCAAAGACAAGGGAGCCCACGAAAAAGTGTCTTAAGGCAGTTCCCTGCCAAAAAGCGTAGCACTATCAGATTATGAAACCTATCATGTGAATGTCATAAAACCCCTGAGTACCAAATTTAGTGATTCTCGTAAAACAGCGTTCTGAGATATAAAGAAGACTATTCTTAGGGGATGATTTCAAGGGGCTGTAACTCCAAGAGGGGGCAATTTGGTAAAACGAAAAAATACGGGTCCCCTAAATTTGCCATAAGAATCTATGACCAAATTTTGTTGCATTAATTTTGGGACACCCTGTATATTTGGTGCTTGGCAAGTTCTTTTAATTTTCCATTCTTTATTAATGCTTTTTTTTTATTAGGTATGAGGGTGTAGAGGTCCTAAACCCACAATGACTTAATAAAAGTGTTGTTTATGTTTGTGTTTTATTTACATCGATACAGATCTATTGAGTGTTGCATGCTTTCCTGTACAAATTTCTTGGCCACTGTATTTCTAAATACCTTTCGAAATTCAAATAGATCAGAATACCGAAGTGTTTAAAATAAATAATGCATATCCTTGAAAAAAAAGCTACATTTTGTAAAATAATGTGAAATAGTCTCCAATATTGCCTATTATACAACAGCTAATTGTTGCGCTTTGCTTTTTATGTTGATTTTACGTTTAGTTAGTCCTTAATGTATCTTGTTTTTCTAAAAGTAAAAAACACATTATATAATTTCTTTAATCGTGAATTAAAGGGAAGTATATCTATAATGATAGTCGACCAACAAACAGTCCTTATTTTCTAACTACTTCCATCGAACAATGAGCAGTCTGAATGTTAATAAATATTCCTAAATTGATTCATTATACTTATCGATTATTCAATTCTAAAAAAAGAGAAACAAAACATACTTGAGCTATTATTAGATCTACACAATGAATTTTGAAGATCAGTAATCTTTTTGGCTGCAAAGAGACGGAGAACATTATTAAGAGATATTTCTTCTATTCTATTTTTTTCTTGAAAAATATCTTTAGACACCCCATACTATTAACACAGAAAATAATATTTGTATTGTTGAAAAATAAGGCAGTTTCAACAAACCCCCATTTATCCTAGCCTAATTTAATTTATGCATCAATAAATAACGATTTTAACTAAAACAACTAAGTTTAACAGTAAGTCAACAAAACTTTCAAACTGAACAATTCAATTTGATTATGCTCCCGACACATCAGTAGAAAATCATCAGTATAAATAATAACTGGTAATATATCAAAGGAAATAAATAATACAGGTACAGTTACTATTAATAATATTAAAGTAATTATTTATACTTTGGTACTGTTTTGTTTTCATGGTTTATTTAAGCAATGTTGAAGCGAACACATTTTTCTGTTATTCTTTACCAGAAACCGGAAGATTTTCCACCTGGAGGGTTCCGTACGCGAATACATGATTTTCTCTCGACATCAAGGTCCTCTGAAAAATACAAAGTACTATTAATATATTAATTTCTTTAGGGATAACATTTAGTTTTTTATTCAATGTTATCTTGAACATTATAACAAATTTCAGAACTAGATTCTACAATGAAAATTGGTGAGGATAGTTCAAGTTCAAATCAACAGAGATCCAAGAATCAGGGTGTTGAAGATAAAAAAAATAAACTCAGTTGTACTTATACCTTAGAAACCTAATAATTAATAACCCTTTCGCTGCGCGAAAGTTTACCGCGGGCGTTTATACTCGTCTGGAGCAGTTAGACTACTTATATTTTTACATTATGTTGTGTTAAATTAAATTAAAATATGTTTAAAGGTTTCAAAATAATTGTAATAGTTTTGTTATTAATATTTTATAAAGTATCCATCACTACGCTCCTCAATCTCAAACTTGTTGCTGTTGTCGCTCTTCGATAAATTTTCTTCCAGTCTTCTGTCAATTTTCTAGATATTTTTACGATTTTATTTTAAATAAAATACAATATATCAACAGCCGTATTAAATAGAAACTAAAAAAGAGATGAACAAATCTTGGCATTATTACCAGTACCTTCTTCCATAAAAATAATTGCCATAATCGCTATGAGCTCCGCCCACAAAAATTTCCTATACCAATTGCAGCAACCGAGTCACTAATGCGCATAGTTGCGCATATATACGGTTTGAGCAGCCTGATCCAGTTTAACTATTCAAGCGAATTAATTCGTCTGGAGCAGTGAGAGTTAAAGGAGATATACGGCTGACTGAAAAAAATGGTAAATTTAGAATATGTAGACTATATACTGCTAATAAAAGTGATCTCTTGTTTCTGTTGAAAACGAAGTGTCGAAAATTTTTATTTGAACTACCTTCCAACTTTTCCTTTTTTCAATTTCAACTGTTTGAGGTGAAAATTTGATATGCTGGAGTATGGAAATACAATGAAGATATTTTATTTATTTGTACCATTTCAATAGGTTGCACCATATTGTAGTATAATAGGGATGTGTCCTTAAGTAAAATTCTATAGGAATGTATTAATATAAGTACGTTTAATAATAATATGTCTTGTTTCTTATAATTACATGCTTCATTCGAAAATCCTCAAAATAATAATAAAGTGTGAGATGAATGACGTCCTGTATTGGCTAAAGTAAAATTTACGAATTTCAATAAAATGTTTAGTCAATGACAGTCAATATAACAACAGTGTAAATTTACAATACACTAGATTTAATCACAAGGAAACACAAATGCAATTAACTTACTTTGGAAATATAGAATTCATTGTGTATACGCCTTTATAGTTGCTAGAGTTGCAACACTGTCAATCTACAATACACTGGATTTAATCGCAAGAAAATTTTAAGTGTAAGTATCTTGATCGAGCATTGACAGTTCAATTATTTACTTTTTGCGAATTATTATCAGCCGAAAATGCAACATTTTACGAATGTAGAGCTAGCAGATATTCATAATACCCATTTCTGGTCAGACGAAAATCCACGGGCAATACGCACAAATTTTCAAAATAGATTATTTGCAATAAATGTGGACAAGAACTTTTGGAGGACCAAGCTACTTAGACCAATTCAGTTTCCCGTTTGTCTGAATGCAGAAGGATACTTAAACTTTCTGCAAAATGATGTAAGAGAACTATTGGATGATACACTGTTAAATGTACGATTAACGTTACACTATCAACAACATAATGTTATAAATTGGTTAATCGACCATTTTCCTGGTAGGTGGATAGGTGGATTCCATGGCCACCTCGATCTGGAGACCTAAATCCTTTAGATTACTTTCTGTGGGGTAGGATGAAGGCTGTAGTTTACGCTACAGAAATAAATCCTTTGGAAGAATTACAACAGAGGATTCATTTGGCTGCGAATCAAACCAGACAAAATAATTTTAAAGTTTTGTGGTCTTTGCAGACAATTCGACGTCGAGCTGAAAGATGTATTCAGCAAAATTGAATTCTTTTTGATAATTTGCTATAAAAATTACTATTGAAATAAAGATAAGTTTTATTAATAGTGTGGTTTTCAATTATCTTTATTAGTTTGTAATGAACCGGTATTGATGTTAAGTTTTGTGTAAGAGTTTTGCTATTTATTTCTTTAATTAACTTAATTGGCAAGAGCAATTATTGTCCGCGAGTCGAGCTGAACCGTCCGTTTGCCCCACTCTGACGAGTGCCGCGCGCATAATCCCACCAAGACTCCTGGTCAGTTAAGGGGGGATTGTGGCAATAAAACAACCGTGCCTGGACGAAAACAGGCAGTTCAGATCCTGAACTCGAAGAGCTCCAGCTCCAGCCCTGAGGACCACCCCGAGGACCTGACACCGACCCAGAGACCGCCATCCGAACCGAAGGAGTTAGCCACCAGGAGCAGCGACCCGGAATAAGTAAGCAAATTGTATTTCCTGATCTTTACTTGTCCTGATATTGGTATAAGTCCTGCCGAGTTTTGAACTCTATTTTGAACTAAGTGCTGTCCGGTGCGGCGGCGGCGTTATCAGGCGGAGGTTGACTGTGCATAACATCGCCTTCGTTTTGAGGAACGTAGCTAGGGCACATTAACTGAAACCGCTGGTTGACTGTGCATAACATCGCCAGTGGAAGACGTTAGGTGCTGGCCAAACCGTGACAGATAGACCCAGGAAGTTGGCTGTGCATAACACCGCTTTCAGGAGACATCTGTCGTATACAGTACGTGGTGCGGCAGCGGCGTTGTCTGGCGGCGGGTTGACTGTGCATAACATCGCCCTCGTTTTGACGAACGTTGCGGGGTACCTTGACTGAAACTGCTGGTTGACTGTGCATAACATCGCCAGCGGAAGACGTTAAGTGCCAGCCGTACCGACGGATAGACCCAGGGAGTTGGCTGTGCATAACACCGCTTCCAGGAGAAATCTGTCACCGGCCGCGCGTCCGAACGTGCACTCGAATAGACTTTGCCTCCCGTCACCCAAACTATTCCTGTACCTGATCACCGTTTGCTTATTTATGCCATTTGTGTATTGCTTGCTTCGCTTCCTCCTTGGCTGGTATTAACTCCGCATATTTCCGTTGCATTTGCTAGAAACCGCCGACGATATTTATTTGTAGCATTAGAGTAGCCCGTAATCTATTTTTCTTTGTTTCAGAGCCATTTGGAATCGGCATATTTGTTGATTATTTATTACTCTGATTTGCTAACTGTGTTTTTCTTTCTAGCACCGACCGAAATTAAAACCGAATACCGTTGGCGTACCGTTTCTTATAGTATTAGATTGTTTATTGTAAAAATAAACTAACCGCCTAATACTGCATTTGCCTACCATACCGATTTTTGTGTCCTGACCACCGATATTTTAGTATGTTCTAATTTTGTAATTCTTTACAGCGCCGGAAAACCGAATAGGCATTTTTAATCCCGTGATATATAATTGCTCTAACCAATTCTATTTTTATTCCCACCGTTTGTACATTATTTGTACATTTCTAATTTTAGTTGTTTATAATAACTGTAATAAGAATCTGTTTTACTTTTGTTTGTTTGTTTCAAGTTCAATAGGCCTGATTAATAAATCTAGTAAATATAATTCCCGTTTGTATTCATTCTTAACACCGATAAGATTGATAAATTCCGCTCAGTAAAAAGTCGCACTATCTTTTTGTGACCTACACTGATAAGACCGTTTATTTTGAAAGGAAAATAACACTACACTCAGAGAACTACTTTGCTTGAAATTAAGAGAAATATAACAGACCCCTGGAATTAAACTTTCTTCACTGCAGCTATCCCGAGTACTTACTCTAAACCGAGGGTAGGTTTCACGTGGAGTTTCCCCCACGTAACCGATTGGGAAACTGGCGCCCGAGACAAAAACCGAACAAAAAGATTCAATCCGGAGTACGTTCCTGTGACGTCACTCACCACCGCCGGCTGCCAACCACCGCTGCCGATAAACTAGTAGTCGAGGGTCGTCACAAAATTAGGCGTCCAAATATGGACGTCAGTGACGTCAATAAATCTAGAAAATTAGAATTTGAAATTGTGAATTAAGATTCTGTTTAGAGTTGGTAGTATACCGGGGGCGGCCACAAGTAACGTCTGAACCGAACCGTCACCACCGCAAAATCAAAGCCAAGTAAATAAAGTACGTTACAAAAATTTGGCGCCAGAGCAAAAGGGACGTTACAAGTTTATTGTATTACCTTTTAATAATTTCAATTGTTTTTTTTTAACTTTGTCAAATAATAATTTACTAAAAATAATAAATTTCTGTGAAAATAACAATTCGCAAAAAGTAAAATAACTGAACTGTCAATGCAAATGACGCCAAACGCGTTTTTGTTCTTCACAACCCGATACGATAGAAAATCTTGACAATTTCGATTCCCGGTGATTAACACATGTAACATTATTTTTAAACGGATTTTCACAAAAATGGATCATTGTACCAATATGGACCAAGAGTATCTTTTTTTACTAAAAAACTGAAATTTCATACTTTTTAGTCAAAAGTAACAAAGTCAAAGCATAAAAAAGTTATGGTAAATTTTTCCTCCCTTCCCCCAAGTGTTGGAACGTATGTAATGGAAACTTGCAAATTTCGTTTTAATAGCGGACTATGAGCACGTAAGAGTTAAGCTAGTTACCAAATTTCGTAAATTTATCCCAACTTATTTCAGTTATTTAGAAAAATCCATCATCAGAGTATATAAAGAAATAGTAATGTTTTTCTACTTAGAACACTGTAGAAATATTGTCCTTTAATTTCGAGACGCCCTGTATATATATTTTGACAAACAACTTGTATATTTTTCAAATTTGAACAAAGTGCTGCATTAAAATTACAGTATGGCCAAAAGAGTCTAAAGAGTTTCTTGATAGCATACTTTTTTCTTCCTTATTATTACAGATAGATCTATTATGCTTTATCTGTAATATTAAGAAAGCACTCTAGTCATATATTGAAAATATACAGGGTATTCTGTTAAAAAAAATATGTCACAAAATTAACTGGTAGAATATTGCCGCCTCATTTTAAATTATACATTAACATTATGAAAGTGCTGTGAGGATTATAATATACGTACCACTGATAGAAAATGTTGACTGTTGAATATTTCTCTGCCCTTCTGGTCTAGCTCCTCTGCATGAAGGAGTGCTTACTGCTGAATCAGGTAAAGTAGGAGTAGGACATAAAGTATCGTCTTCTAAATGTACCTAAAAAAATTAATTTATTAAGGTAATCTCCTTTTCATTAAATGTTTTGAAAGATTAAGGGCCAATTGTGTTGTCAATATTATGATTTTCATAAGTATTGTAAACACTACTTTACAGTCCAAGAAAATATACTAAAAACCACTCTTAGTCTCCAAACTATTGCTTAAAATACTTGTGAAATGCATAAAGTATTATTTTGTGATACAAATACAGATTAAAATTTAAACGATTAGATCCAGTTTCAATGTACCTTTTTCACATAAAATAAATTAACGGTATTAATGTGTACAATGCAACATATTTTTTTCCCACTACTTTTTGTCACTAAACATTAAACAAAATAGATTAAATCCAATAAACGAATAAGGACAAAGCCACGTTGTCAAGTCCATCAATCCAATTGTAAGTAAAATATGAAATTTTTTCTATTAATGTAATTTTAAGAATTTAACAACGAATTTGCTTTTTATTTGACTGGGATGTAAATATAATTTTGTTTCCAGCTTATGAACTAATGAAAAAGGTCTATTTGTTCTTTCAGCTAAAATGTTTTTGTTAAAAATTAAGATTTTTTTCAATGAGTAGTAATTACCGTATGTATCCTTTGTAACTGATCCACTTCATCGTCTACCCCATTTTTCTCAGCTCTTAATGACGCAAGTTTCTCTGGATCATATATGTAAGGTGCAAAAGTTGGAGTTTCAACAAAATGTCCATGCCCTTCAACAACACGCAACTGACCTTCATCCACACACACTCTTCCATTGACGATCACGTATTGGGGTACCCCATGACATTGCATACCCTAACATAAAAAAAATTATCAAATCTTTCATCAAAACATGTGTACATTAAAATCTTGTGACTTATTATTTACCTCAAAAATATTAAAATCTACAGCTTGGTGATGTGTTGTAACCGATATAGTTCTGATTGCAACAGGGTCCCAAATCACTATGTCTGCATCCGATCCAACAGCAATGCAACCTTTTCTTGGGTACAAATTAAATATTTTTGCAGCATTTGTACTGGTTACGGCTACAAATGTAGTGGGATCGAGAATACCAGTATGCACACCCTTTTCCCAGATAACAGACATTCTGTCTTCTACGCCGTTTACCCCATTTGGAATTTTTCTAAAATCATTTTTTCCTAATTCCTTCTGCGACTTATTAAAAGTACAATTGTCACTGCCAGTTACTTGAAGAACACCCCTACATCAGAAAAATTACGTTGAATATACTTAAAAATTAATTTAAAACGTATATATTCTACATATTTACAAATGCATTTCTAAAATTATGATTATTTAGCCTGTAAACCATTTTTGAACGTCAAAATTTTGAATTTACAATTAAACTGATACAATTTTTTACCTTTTAAGCATCGACTATACAATAATTTCTCTGTTAAACATTTTCTTGAAGTACCTATCTCGATTTACAAGCTACATAATAAATAAAAAACAAATGAATTTCAAAAAATTTTTTTATAAAATAGAAATTAAGAACACGTACCTGGAACTTATAATATCTCAAAATTGCAAATATTAAGCCCAATATAATTAACTTTCCTTAATTTTTTTGTATTCAAAATCTAATAACACGAGATTATTCTCAAAATCCCCATTCCAATTTCTATTCACTTTTAAATTGTATATAAAAATTAAGAAATGTAACAACATTCCAGATATATTTTAATTTATTACAATAATTATACTATTTCTGATTCTTTTTTTTTCTAAATTTAAAAAGANATAAATTATAGGTAAAAATAGGTACAGTGAATTAATTTTTTATAGAAATATTTTTAATAAAACCTTTTTAATACAAAAAAAAACAAAAATATATAAATATCTAAAAAAATAAAGAAATTCAACGAAAATTAGGTAGAACATAATCTTTTCGGATTTTTTGAAAATTTGTCGTCCACTTTATTAATAAAATCTTCATGGTTGTCAAAAATAAGCTTTCTGTGTATACTCATCATTGCTAGGCCATTGAGACGATTTTGTACCATAGTATATTTCTCAGCCAGGTTTTTATTCTTCTGTTCTTCTATTTTTCATTCCCCCTATATAAAATTGGTACGTTACATATATAGCTTTAGTTGCACCGCAAACTTTTATTCTGATTCCGATAGATAAAAATTGATTTTTTTTTTTAATTTAAAGCTAAATTTTTAAAATATGAAAATGTATTACGTTTTAGCATAAAATTTTATATTTTTTCATTCTCTTGTCAATAAATATTTATACTGATTTTTTACAATTTTTTTGAAAAAAAAAAATAAGTACCTAGTGTATTAGTTTTCAAAATTAAAGTTTACGTATATAAAATATTTTATTAAAAATTTCCAATATATTTTCTTAGCTGAAAGAATTTTTGTACTATTTTCGAATTTCTAGAGGGGGCAGCTGCTCCCCCTTGTCCAGGCCCTTGTTTATCATAAATATTAAAATCCAATATTTGATTTTAGTAACTTGTACAAGTTACTGGCATCCTCTGCAACCTGGTTTAAGGTCTACATATTTAATAAAAAAATATTTGAATTTAATTTGTTTTCTGTTTTAGTTAATGGCTTGTATATCTATAAATTGGGTTTACCTGTGTATATTTGTTTTTGCTATAAATGGCTTATGTAAAAATAACAAAAATGTTTTTGATCCTCAGATCAATTTTTTGCAAATAAAATAGATAAAAATAATTAATAATAATTCTTGTTGATTAATAAAAGTAATGTTACTAAATTTTAGTACACTGTACCTAAGTTACTGCAGTAAATGTAATAAAGTAGGTATTAAAAATGTTTGCCTTATACTATATATAAAATGCTCATCCAACTATGATACAACTAATGTCACAAAATAAGTCAGGAGTTAATTTTAAAAAGTTCTTGTAAATGTGTGCACAAAAGCTTTCCTTTTAAGACAGAAATAGAATGTGTATACACTCTGTATGTTGAATGATATATGTTTTATGAAATTACATGATTTAAACGCTATGATGCATATTAGGTACTTTACATTTGAACTTTTCTAAAGGAAACATCTGGAGATTTATACACGTCACAATACATGTATGATGACAACTTTTGAAATCAGTTTATATTAGGTACAAGTAGGTAGGTATATAGAATTAAAAAAATTGCCATATTATGTAACTAAGAGCATCGAATTTAGGAAGCTGTGTATAGGTACTAATTTCAGATATTTCAAAGAATGTATTACTTATTTTCTTACACAATATAAACCAAAAGATACATAAAAATTCTTCTAATATCTCTTTAATATGTGAACCAACTGAAATATGGCAAAAGGGGTCAAGTAGTAAATATAATGTATTTAGGTACTTTAATTTACATAATTAAATTTGCAGTTCCTGACAAATTGCAAAATAAGCTGGTGAAGTCATCATTCTGTTAAAATGCTATCCCTAATTTCTTTATCATTATAAGGAAATTAAGGTTTTTAGTAGGTAGCTCTATTGTAAGAATCGATAGGATTGTTCGTTCCTATAAAATAGAATTGAAATTTTAATTTTGAAGGACAAAACCAATTTTGTGTGTGCTTTCTTTTCCTCATGTCCTCTTTAATACCTTTGTATAATGAAGATTTACAAAACCGTTTTTTTAACTGGTTAGCCAGAAAGCGTACCTTCTTATTCTTAAGTAAATCTAAAGTTTTAAATATGTCTGTAGTTATTTCTGGTTTTTTAAATGTCTAATAAAATTCTTCAGCTGTGAATACAATGGGTATTTCTAAATTTAGTATTACTAAACATATTTAAAAAAAGTGGGTTATAATTAATAGGTATAAATTAAAATGAGATCACCAGTTCACCTCATTGACAGGAAAGGTTAATATAATTATACTAACTTGAAGTAAATTATATTATTAAGTATTTACAACCAAAAAACGTTTTTGATACATGCAGGGTATAACTTTAAGTAGGGCAATCATTTCATATTTTTACTAAAAAGTGTCTTTTACTATTATTTTGAAGCACTATGTTTAATTTGTGAATCTCAGTGTCAATGACCTTCAACATCTAGTTTAGGTATATTACATAATATCCCATCTGACGTGACAAAATTCAAAGTGGAATTGTGTGCAATGTTTTGTATAGTATAAATGTACATTATAATTTTTTTTATTTTAGTGTTTGTTAGTGATGATATGGTGTGTTTGAGTGTCTTCATTGTTAAAATATCTGTGTGACATGAAATCAACATGCACTTATACAAAATTCCAGTTGGCTATGTGCTCTTGGAAAGTGTGGTTGTTTGAGGTTACAGTATCCTATTGAAAAAAAGTAATGTGTTTTTAAATAGGTATATGTATAGGGTAGACTCTGAACCAATATGACCCCCTTCAAAGTTACGCCCTGAATAACTGTAGATATGGCTTAATTACATTGCTAACCTACAGCAATTGTAAAATATCAACGCCTATGACTAAGGGAAAATTTTTATTGCAAAAACATGTTTTCATTGACTTCTTTTATATTACCATATTAACCACTAACTATTATATTAATAAAATTATTTAGTTGACTTTTTTTTATGTTGCCATTTTCTAACTTATAAGAAATTCGTATTCTATAGTTTGTTACTAAAAAGTGTTAAAGCTTGAATAACCTGAGTTTTGAATCTAGCAGATGGAATTAATATATTCGTAAAATGAGTTGTTTAATTCTATATACAAAATGTTAGTGGTTAATTCACACTTACGATGACAACAAAGCCAAAAGTCGGGATGAGTCAGTATTAGAACGAATTGGTGGTGAAGTGATCATGTTGGCATTAAGGGGTTCTCCGGTAATGCCTACAGAAGAAGCTTCGATCTCTCCAAATACCTTCTGACCGCTGGAGCGTTTTGTACTGATAATCTCTCCAGACTTTTCTGATGTAATGTGTGCCAAATAAAGTGGAGCATTTACCTATATTTAAAATTATGTAAAGGAGTACGAGAACTTTGATGGGTTAGTAAATTGGAAATCGTAGTTGCCACACAGAAGGGGTTATTCGGGATGCAATTCAACAGTGCAAACAAAACAAACAAAACAAAGAAAAGACTTACTGTGCTAAGAAATTCATTAAACTTAAAGGTGTTGTGGGGTCCGGTCTTAGAGGAGGACTAAGGACGTGGCCGGCCGAGTGATGGAAGCATTCGTGTTTGTAATGAGAACCATCTGTACCAAGAGCTGCTACTAATGTCTCACCATACACTCGGGTACCACGTTTGCATGCTTGATCTAAAATTTCTGCAGCTGATTTACTCATCACATGCACTACATACAACGGATTATCTACCTATAACCACACAACTTAAAATAAAAAAAAAAGAAAAAGGACATAAATAATTGTTTACTATTTAGTCCATCAGGGCTAACAATTTATCATTTTAATGGTTTAATGTATTAACTGGGGCATCCCACAATTAATAAGATATACAACAACTCTAAATAGGCACCAAAATATTATAATTTAACTTAATTTACTTTAATTTAAAAGTTGACATTAAGAGATATACAAGACTCAAGTTTTTTTTTTTTTGTAGTAACTAAGGTAGTTCATAAGTTAGTTATTTAAAAATTGCCAAAGGTTTTTTGTAGGACAAATAGTATTTTAATAGATTCACTTATGCTCTGATATATTCATCCACCTTTATCTTTTTTGCCCTCAGGTATTTGACAGTTTCAATTAAAGATTCATATCTCTTCATTATGATTACATAAAAAGATTCTTTAATTTCTTTAAATGGCATATACTATAGGTACCCCTGGAAAAATAGGCTCTTCCCATAGTATAGTTTACGGATGGCGCCAAAATGGCTAGAGGAATGGGTGCAGGAACATCTGGACTCAAACCTAGAAGGAAATGAGAAAGCGGATGAACATCTCAGTGTGGTCAGGTGGGCTTTGGGCAAATGAATGAATGAGTCACAACATAGGAAATATTAAGCTGCAAAACCAGGGCAAAGCCATATGAAAGAACATATGAAGTGTCCTNTGCCAGGTGTCCCGGGTTGGGTCAAGCCAACACAGGTCTTCCAGCTTGGTATCCCATAGATACCAGAATTAAAAAATTTTAAGATGCATCAAACACTTCATGAAACATGCGTTACCAGCTCTTGAACTAATATGGCTTAATTACATTGCTAACCTACAGCAATTGTAAAATATCAACGCCTATGACTAAGGGAAATTTTTTATTGCAAAAACATGTTTTCATTGACTTCTTTTATATTACCATATTAACCACTAACTATTATATTAATAAAATTATTTAGTTGACTTTTTTTTATGTTGCCATTTTCTAACTTATAAGAAATTCGTATTCTATAGTTTGTTACTAAAAAGTGTTAAAGCTTGAATAACCTGAGTTTTGAATCTAGCAGATGGAATTAATATATTCGTAAAATGAGTTGTTTAATTCTATATACAAAATGTTAGTGGTTAATTCACACTTACGATGACAACAAAGCCAAAAGTCGGGATGAGTCAGTATTAGAACGAATTGGTGGTGAAGTGATCATGTTGGCATTAAGGGGTTCTCCGGTAATGCCTACAGAAGAAGCTTCGATCTCTCCAAATACCTTCTGACCGCTGGAGCGTTTTGTACTGATAATCTCTCCAGACTTTTCTGATGTAATGTGTGCCAAATAAAGTGGAGCATTTACCTATATTTAAAATTATGTAAAGGAGTACGAGAACTTTGATGGGTTAGTAAATTGGAAATCGTAGTTGCCACACAGAAGGGGTTATTCGGGATGCAATTCAACAGTGCAAACAAAACAAACAAAACAAAGAAAAGACTTACTGTGCTAAGAAATTCATTAAACTTAAAGGTGTTGTGGGGTCCGGTCTTAGAGGAGGACTAAGGACGTGGCCGGCCGAGTGATGGAAGCATTCGTGTTTGTAATGAGAACCATCTGTACCAAGAGCTGCTACTAATGTCTCACCATACACTCGGGTACCACGTTTGCATGCTTGATCTAAAATTTCTGCAGCTGATTTACTCATCACATGCACTACATACAACGGATTATCTACCTATAACCACACAACTTAAAATAAAAAAAAAAGAAAAAGGACATAAATAATTGTTTACTATTTAGTCCATCAGGGCTAACAATTTATCATTTTAATGGTTTAATGTATTAACTGGGGCATCCCACAATTAATAAGATATACAACAACTCTAAATAGGCACCAAAATATTATAATTTAACTTAATTTACTTTAATTTAAAAGTTGACATTAAGAGATATACAAGACTCAAGTTTTTTTTTTTTTGTAGTAACTAAGGTAGTTCATAAGTTAGTTATTTAAAAATTGCCAAAGGTTTTTTGTAGGACAAATAGTATTTTAATAGATTCACTTATGCTCTGATATATTCATCCACCTTTATCTTTTTTGCCCTCAGGTATTTGACAGTTTCAATTAAAGATTCATATCTCTTCATTATGATTACATAAAAAGATTCTTTAATTTCTTTAAATGGCATATACTATAGGTACCCCTGGAAAAATAGGCTCTTCCCATAGTATAGTTTACGGATGGCGCCAAAATGGCTAGAGGAATGGGTGCAGGAACATCTGGACTCAAACCTAGAAGGAAATGAGAAAGCGGATGAACATCTCAGTGTGGTCAGGTGGGCTTTGGGCAAATGAATGAATGAGTCACAACATAGGAAATATTAAGCTGCAAAACCAGGGCAAAGCCATATGAAAGAACGTATGAAGTGTCCTGTGCAGAAAAGAATAAATAAGTTGCTGAGCTTGAATAGAATACGGCTCAGGAAAGTGATGGGACTTATAATGGGACACTTTTACTTTAGGAAACATGTATACAGGACAGGCTACGGCTTATATATAGTCCGGTTTGCTCAGGATGTGACTTAGCGGATTAAACTTCTCTGTATATCTTGAGAATTTGCACGTAGCAGAATGATGCTCCTGGGAAAACCCTTTTTGGGTCTCAAGGAGCTGAGATAAGTTTTGGCAGAGAAGCTTTTAGACTTAATTAAAAGAACAAAGCTTCTTGCTGAATAGGTTTGAACAGTGGGACGGACAATATGCCTGATAAAACCGTGGTGCTATGGGACTTGAATAGAACCTAACCACAGAAATAAGAAGAAAGCACTTAACCAACAAAATACTGAGTTATTAATGGTTGTTGAGAGATATGTCTCTCGCTCTAAAGCATCAACAATTGCCATGGACGCCTGTGAACTGACAATGTCAAAATCGTAATCTGATGAAATTAAGGCACTATAACACCAGTGAAATTGTTGCTGTTAAATAAATTTCAATTTTTTATCAATACTTTAAAAAATGTTACGTCAAACAATTAATAGAAAAATTGTGATTTTTGTCCCTGTGTATTCCTCTGTATCTATCTCAATGTCAACCTTCCGACCAAAGTAAGTTTGATTAAATATTAATACTTTGCAGTCTCTCAGATAGCTATTCTGTGTCTCATTAATTCTGGAATGTCCTGCATCTCCATATTTACTCTTTACTTAATTACAGAATAGCCAAGAGATACAAGTTTGCTCTCTAGTGCAACTCTGAAAATCATTAGCCCAAAATGACATTCTCCAGCAAGCAGCTTAAAGAACTTAAAGAATAATGGTATATAAAGCAGACACTCTATTCTACAGAATGAATACTCACTTGTCAAGCAAAAATTAAAACTAAAAGTAAAAAACAATTCCTTTAAATAATTTAAATTTGAATTCTTAATTACGTTCAATATTTGTGATAGGTTGGTTCCAATAATTTTTCAGTTGCTGCTAATACTTTTTGTCTATAACTTTTGATATGAGTATTTGTAATTTCCTTCATAAAAAATAATTCTGTGGCAATTGCTATTGTAGGGAAAAACAATTTATCACAATTTATACTACCTACACCTACTGATATAAAGTATGAGTAGTTCCATTAAACATTTAGATAGATATATAAAATATTCGGCAAGAGCGAGTAAAAACATTAATAATGTAGTAAAAAAATACTATATTTATGAAATTATAAAGAATTTTAATAACTAAACCTGAGAGCAAACCGATTTGAAAAAGATAAGGATTTTATTGTTATGCACGTATTTTCACAATAAAAATATTTTTGTCATGAAGATAAGTTTAATACCTAAATAAACAAAAGCAAATTATTTATATTTCAACAAATTTAATTTAGATTGAGTTTTTTAAACTATGTATGTATATATTTTTTATTTTTTAATACTAGTTCTTGAATAGGTACTTTAAGTTGTTAGCAATTCAAACAAATTTCCCAAATTCTCTTCAAATGAAGTCTTGTACAGGGTCCTTCACATAACATGTTACCCTTCTTATATTATTTACATTTCTGTCTAGGACAACATGCACGATAAAGATCAGTTTTATTAAATTTTCCTTCTTCAAAGAAATATGTTTGTTGACTGTGATTTTAGAATCATTTCCATTTTTTAATTATCATGATATATACATAACATATATTTGCTTTGATGGTATTGTACAAAATTTTATTGGTTTATTTACTGGGCTTCCACAATGGACAAAGTCAAAATTGCCATGAAACCAGCACACATTTATGTTTTTCCGAAGTTATTCAACAAATCTTTAAATATAATTTTAAGAAAAAAAATTTATACGAGGTTTTTGTCAAAAAGTAACCGGAATTTTTAAATTACACGTGTTGTATCTTGTCTATCGAGTTGACTTTCATTTGTGTATTGGTAGCCCTGTCAGACGCATACCTGTCAATTTTTAGGCAGCTGCCACGATTAATTTGTGTTTAGCGAGCGCATGAGTAAGACATATCTCAGTGTTTTTGTCGATTTTTTGTGTGGTGAAATGTCAGGTCAGAGATATGTCCGATATTTTGTGTTAAAAACAGAATTAAGTACAGAGAATATCACAGCCACTAATTTATCAATGGTACAAATATTTTCAGGAAGCCTAAGAAGACATTGAAGATGAGGCAAAATCTGGTCAAATGTGAAGGTCCTTCTAACAGTTTTCTTCAGCTATAATGGAATAATTCGTCTCGAATTTTTACTGCTGTACAGTTAACAACAAGTACAAGTTTTGAGCAATTTGCGTGAAGCAGGAGAAGACAATAACACAAAGAGACAACTCGTGGATTTTGTTCCACGACAACATATTGGCACATACCACTTTGCATATCCAACAGTTATTGGCGAAACACAACACCCTATTCTTCGGACATGACCCCTGTGACTTTTTCCTATTTTCTAAACTCAAAAGGACACTCAAAGGACAACATTTTTCAACAACAGATGAGATAAAGGCAAAATCGCAAACCGTGCTCAAGGCGATATCACCAGAGTTTCTCAAACTGAAAACTACATAGGCATAAGTACTCGTATATAATATCACACGGGGGACTACTTTGTAGGGAATAGGATAAAAATTGAAGAATAAATATTTTCTGAGAAAAATAACAATTCCCGTTAGGTACTTTTTGAACAAACCTCGTATTATAAAAGGTGTTCTAAATAAGGATATTTTTTTATTAAAGTTTTCTTGTAATTTTAAAGATCTGCAAGAAGTCCTAATTTAATCTCAATGTAGATGATCTTTCTATGACAGATTTTGAAAGATAAAGTACACAAAGAAAATTTTAATAATTTATATGACCTAAGAAAGAAAATATTGAATAGAGTACTATTAATAAAGTGGGTAACATGGCGTTACGAAAAAAGTATTTGGTTTGTATGTCTGTCAACGGTATATAAAACATTTTTTGTAGTAAGATATTTTTTCTTAATAGAGAGAACTTAAAAACTTGTTCGGTAAATTTAAGAGTGGAAAATATACTAATGCAGTGGTTACATGGCTACTAGTATGTGCAGAATCAGCAAGTAAACCAACATATTGTTGAAGTTCAATATAGGTATTTCATTGATATTGCAAGAAATTTTTTTAAAACTGTGGTCTTTGCCATTATTTTCTAGATGGAAAAGTAAAAAAGATAAAGGGGTTAGAATGTTATGTGAATGGCCTGACCAATGTAACCGTATTTATTCAAAAAAATTAGCAATGAAAATAAANTTTCTTAATAGAGAGAACTTAAAAACTTGTTCGGTAAATTTAAGAGTGGAAAATATACTAATGCAGTGGTTACATGGCTACTAGTATGTGCAGAATCAGGAAGTAAACCAAAATATTGTTGTAACTCAATATATTTCATTTATATTACAAGAAATTTTTTTAATACTGTGGTCTGCCATTATTTTCTAGATGGAAAAGTAAAAATGATAAAGGGGTTAAAATGTTATGTGAATGACCCTGACCAATGTAACCGTATTTATTAAAAAAAAATAGCAATGAAAATAAATTTTTATTCTAATTTAGTTTCCATGTAAGGTACAAATAAGGTATATTCAAAAATAGTTAAAAAAAGTTCTGAACGATAGCATACCTAGATAGGTGATGCTGGTGAGAATTTATAGAAATTATTATTATTACTTAGAAATTTCAATTATCTTTAATTTATTGCCAAATGCTTAAAATTAATCTTACTCGTTAAATTGAATTTATTAAGGAATAAAAATTGTTTGGCCAAATTAATTTTAACAATTTACAAAATTTTACCTTGGAAAAGAATTAATTTGCATTATAATTTGCCTAATTTAAATGAATTTTTAATGTGTCCCTGAGTATCTAGATATAATTTTGAATAATGAATTCGGTTAATTGAAAATGATTATATGTATGTGAAAAAAAATATTGCTGCAGTTATAAAATTTAATTATTGTTAACTTTAGAACAGGGTAGGTAAATAAATTTTAATACTATGTAGGGTTGCAGTATAACATGCACTATTGCTTATCTAACAGACTGACCTGTTTCGCAATGACGCAGGCCCTGTTAACTGCTTCAGCTTCAACCTCTTCAGGTCTGGACAACTCGTGTCCTTCTGGTCCCGTAATACCTTTGGCCAATAGTTTTTCTGCATTCTTTGCAATCACAAGCCCATTCTCTGCATGCACTTGTGCGAGAGCTCCTAATTTTTGGCACTGATCAAAAGCACTGTAGAGTTCGGCGTCATTTAACATAAAATCGTAGGCCATAAACATCTTGAAGGAATTAACACCATGCTCCTTGCATAGTATTTCCATTTCCTTCTTTACTTGTTCTGACCAATAGGGCAGGCAGACGTGGAGACTATAGTCACAGCACACTTTACCGTCTGCTTTCTGTCGGTATTCATAATAAGCATCAATAAGAGATTCGCCCTTCTTGGGAAACACAAAATCAACTGTAAAAATTCATGGTTTTTATAGTAACAGGCAATTAAATAGGTAAGTTACATTTATCGATTTAGTTGATTTCATTCATTCTGGGTAATTTGTTAGAACTTGACAATAGTTTAAAGATATATTAGCCTAACATGCATAATCACCTGTAAAATATCCCATTGTAATGTCTCTGAAATACTATTCAATAATAGTCAGGTGATAGATTGAGAAAGATCACAAAGACATTTATCATATGTATGTTCTTCGATATTCCCATATGTTTTGTTTAATTTTTTAATTCAATGACTTGGTTGGCAAGTACCATGTTAAATAAGACTGATGCAAAAGTGTAAGATGGGCAACTTTTATTCCTCAAGAATACGAGCCCTTAAAACTAGGGTGGGAAAAGACTCTCACTTCATTATCTCCAAACTATTATTTCATTGATCACGACACACCATCCTGTTGAAGACTATAGAGTTTCCATTTAGATATCATCTTGTCATACCTGGTAGTAATGATTCATCAAGAATTTCCTGGTATTTTTTGGCATTTGGTACCACACACAGAGTACAAAATTCCCAATCCCAAAATTCTAGTAACTTTACCGCAATCAATTTTTTGTAAAAATTAACAAAATTCCATATTACAACAATATAAAAGCAATACAAACTGCAGTGGATTTTCACTTCAGTTTCATAAGCTGTGCTATACTTCAGTTTCAACTTGTCAACACACCCACTATTTTGGGTCAGCTCTTATTACCTCTGTTCATGAACTTGCTCATTGGTACCTTAATACCGAGTAATATTTATACAGTTCAGCATATTTCAACATTAAATTGCCAAAAGAAATTGTACAATTTGAGAAACAATAATTTGAAATAACATAAAATATGTTTAGATATGGAGCTTTAAAATTTAAAAAATCCTTGTACACATATAAGTAATAGAACAAGTTTCTGAAAAGAAAGTGTTTGGTCCAACATATAGGGTGTCAGAAGTTTGACTGCCATTACTTCAGCATGAGATAGAGTAATCATAAATGAACAAAAAAGTTGTATATTACGGAGGCGTAAGATTAACAGTTTTCAAAATACAGCGAGTATTAGTATTGGGAAGTTTTATCACAACGTGACAACAACGCTTAACCTAACGCTACACAGTTAATGCATTCCACGTGTGGACGCGGCAGACTTGTCCTACGGAAAAAATGTAAACAATTAAGTATTGTGAAACATTTAGTAAATTTCAAGACAATTGTTTTCCAGTTTTTAAATATATAAAATAAAATGTATCGATTTTGTAGTATAAAGATAGTGTGCTTAAATTTTAGCTCGATTTTTTTAGTAATTATGAATCTTTTAAAATAGGAACTTAACTTCTAACCAAATTATGAATTTGAAATATATGTAATTAAAGTACCAAAAGATTCACGTCATCCAAATAATCATACATATTAAAAATAATTTAGGTAGGTATTTACCGAAAAGCAAAATTCAGTAATTTTTGAACTCACAAGTACAAAACAAACTACAACATATTCGTATGCTCCAAATGCCCATCACTATTTTCGATGCACGCACGACACCTCCAAATCCAATTTTCGCGCACTTGCTGAAAAACACCTCAAGAAAAGGAAATAGTGGTGCGCAAAAAACACTCAAGCAAGGTCCAATTCCAGATACCAACTGAATTGCGTATTGCTGGACAGTTTAGTATCTCGTGTTATCCGCCGCGCCGTTGTCACATTGCTCGATATGAATTTTATCGAATTTTAAATTTATTACAACGCTAACTATTTTTTAGAATTAAGCATAAAGAAGTTCAAAAAGTGATAAATATTGTATTTTATGGTATTCTATGCACACAATTATGTCAATATTCCTTAATTAATCGAACTTTTGTACATCAAGATGAAGATTATGATAATATTTTTCTCGGAAATGGTTGAGTTTTGGATCATATAAGGTTTTTTGTTTATGTTAATGTATTCTATTGTCTGTTAAAATTAAGGCAGTCAAACTTCTGTATAGTTGTTATGGTTCATATTATTGTGATCTACTAATGGTATTGAACAGGAAAATATGAATGTATGTACAAATTTTCCAGTAAAAAGGGGAGAATTTTGCGCAAAAGTCGTTTTCATTCATACCATTTAGCACATAAGGGAAGTTTGTGGATGATTCTTGGAATGTACAAAACATGCAATATTTTTTAATGGACTAGACTGTGGAAGACGATATTAGGAATTATCATAGTACCATAAAAATGTTAAGTTTTACGATCACTTACTAACAATGAAGTTTTTGATAAATCTTAGGGCTGTACCATAACATGATCCCATGATTTACCAGCAGGCCTCATATGCACAGGCACAGATCCTTAAAATATAAGGTTTGCTTTATGGAAGCAGACGGTTCAGGTACAATGAAGCACTTCCGTGTTTTAACAAAGAAGTTCATGGCTTTTGGTACTGAATGTTATATAACTGTTTGGATTAGGCTGTGGTGATTTAACTTCTAGGATTCAGATCTTATACTGGGGATATATGACTAATTTGTTATACATTCAACTAATTAATAGTGAACGAGATCTAGTACAAGCAGACATAAACAATAATGCCATAAATATAATCTGTGAGCAACGGAACAACATTGATCACAAACAACAATTTCTTATTCGCCAATTCCGACTACTGTGTTGAAACTGGAACATTTTTACTAAGTGTTCCTATCCTATATAATCTTAAGCAAATATTCATATGAATCTTTTGTGAATCTTTTACTTTACGGTATTTCTTTTTTTGGTGGAAAACTATCCATTTTATTTTTACCATGTTCAAATAAATCACCCTGTATGTCTGAGAACCTACATAATATCACACTAATATTGAAGCAAATAAATATCGTCGTCTACTTACTGATCATTGTGGTACCACCAGCTACAGCTGCTTTTGTTCCATTGTAGAAATCATCGACACTTTTGGTGCCCATGAATTCAAATTCAAAGTGAGTGTGAGGATCAATACCACCGGGCAACACATACTTGCCTCTGGCATCGATCACCCTGGTTCCTCCTGGAATGATGAGATTCTTTCCAATCTGCTTGATGATGCCATCTTCAACGTAAATGTCTTCATCGGTGATTTCCTCATCACTGACCACTTTACCGTTTTTGATTAAAAGTCGATTTTGTGAGCTCTGAAAATAAAAAGTAGTCTTAAGTATACATTTTTTTGTTTATTTTATAAAATCTAATTTAAATTGTAATAAGTTTACCCGTGACTAAGCAGTTTGCAGCATGTCTAATTTTATCTTGTATGTTTATTTCACTTTATATTTTTCTTGTACTTTTTTATATCATGTATTGTTCTTTGATATTTTTTAACAAAACTTACTAATGCAGGTAATTTTTAACTACAACCCTTTATTTGTCCTTTAAGTGGACATATCCTGTTTAGACAAAAATGAATTTGAATTATAATAAAAACAGCTTGTTATGTAAATGTTATTATATTATGTTATGTAAATGTTATTTACATGTCCATTTTTATATACTTTATTAAAAGTACAGTAAATACGTATATTTGTCATCGATCATATTTTTACTCATGATTCATGATGTTATATGCATTTGCACAAAATTAACGACAGACAGGAAGGATGTGTATGCCTTTTAAGAAGTGTAAATATCAACTAACAAGTGGAACTGAAATATTTATTTATATGTTTTAATTTCATTATAAACATATTGCTAATAGATTAGGAACATAAATCTATTTACAGAAACTCAATAAACAATATTTAAAAATAAGTTTTACACAATTATTAATGAATATTCTATTAGAACAAATGTTAATTTATATAAATTATGTAAAAAATAATAAATAAAATAATCTTTGATTATGCTGCTATATTTAGGGTACGAAAAAAATCATAAAGATTAGGATTTCATAAAGCAATAATAATTTTTATAGGGTTTTCATTTATATTTTGACACCTAGATAAAGATAGCAGAATAACATATATTTTATGTAGATGTGGTGTGAAAATAGTATGGTGTGCTCGTCAGCTGGCTCGATTTCGTCTTGTCTGCGCATGACGTCACCTGAGACCAACTCAAACGTGTATGAATGTAGTACAAATTTGTACTACACTCACACCACGGCAGCTATAATATATATAAAAAGATAATTTAAGTGTACGTAAAACCTAAAACATGTACCTAATTTCCACATTTACATTTCGTATGAATTGTGTTTAGTCAGATTAAGTATGTAGGATCTAAATGTGATCGCAATCTTAAAGATTGTCTCAAGTGTAAAATCGTAAGAAACGTTAACCGTCATATTAAAATGTGAAGATATTTGGGCTGAAACAGCTCTGGACTATCGGGTACAACAGAAATTTGCATATCCATGCCAATATGTCATGATTTCGCCAATCTTGCTCTCAAGTGACGTGCGTGAGCACACCATTCACACATGTAAAGAAACGTTTTTGAGCGTTTTCTGTACCTACTTTTGGTTTAATGAAAATAAGTAAATATAAAAAAATTAGAAACAAAGCGAATTGAATTTTTTTAAAGCACTAATTTTCGCATATTTGGATAGAATGCTCTCTAGAATTAGACTCTCGTTTCGCAAGCCTCCTGCACTCGTCTCATCAATGTGTGTCCAGACCTTTAATAAATCTAAATCTCATTCTTCTAATATTAATAGAGATATGACAAAGAGGATACCATAAGTCTAACGTGGTAGTAAAAGATTATTCGTTTTAAGCAAATAATAAGTTCCACACATGTTTATGGAATAATCTTATGGCCATATGTCTCTTATTATTAGAAAATAAACTTATCAAACCATATACCAATGAAATTCTAAGAAACAGTAAAAATAATATATGAAAAATCCAAAACTAACTTTTGCTTATGTTTATAAGTATAAAATACATTTCTAGCTATAGATCGTCAGAATTGACGCTAATTAATTATTAACAAATACTATTAGGATCAAAATTGATTTATATATATAATATGGAGTTATTGCATTTGGTTAGTTTTATTTAATTAGTTTACCTACTTAAAAGCTAATGTTTAAAAATTTAATAGATTCTATTCCAGTCTCTATATTTTTTTATACTATTAGTCGCTATAAGTTTTTTTAAGTAGTCGTAATCCAATTATGGAAGCTAGTAGTACTTATTTGCTTTGAAACGTTGTATGTACACGACAGGTGCAATAATTTTTTTCTAAACTTTCCCTACTGAGACAATTAATAACTGTAACACCTGCCTTAATTAATTAAATATATAGTATAGAATCAACCAGGTACCCGTTATGGACCTATTAAGAAACAGTAGGTATCCAATTTATTTCAACATTTAAATCCTTTACTCTGTTTTGTTATGTTTGTAAATCTTACCGGAGACATTTTTATTTTCAATTTAAGTATTTTCTTGTATCTATTAACATTGAACTAGGTACTTATTTTATGCTAATATACTCGATTCTAAATTTACCTCGAAATTTATTTTAAGAATTTTCCTAAATTTACTGTATTTTCTAATAATAACTTTATGTATAAAACTTTGCTTTCTTGCATTTAATATATTCTAATTATAGACAGACCATAGCGTGGCAAAAGCGCACCGACTACAAATACACAAAATATTGCACTACTTAAATTTATTTCCATAAACCTTAGATTAGACATTTCGTGTTTCGATGAATTTAACTGAATTTCATTTCCTCCAATATTTCAGCTAAAATGAAAAAGTCTTGTCATAGCAAACACGCAAAATTTATCGATTGTACGTCTGCAAGGTACCAGACTGTGTGAGTTTGTTATATAAAATAAGCATTGCGGGATATACATCTAACAAGCACACTGAATCATGTGCTATTTTGCTTTGGCATGACTAAAGAGAACACCAAACTGTAAACAAGTTATTTAATGACAATTTTCCCACAATACATATGTATGAGTACAAGAACCCTAACCAGTAAATTGAACGATGTGAACCACACACTTTGTAGGAGGACTTTTTTTATTTTCTTCAATGCCATAACTTTATTTTTGACTGAAAATGTATAGACAAGTACTTGTTCTGAAAAGTGTCACAAGTGTCCTTCTAAAAGCAATATACACCGATAACCAATATCCAATATCAACCAATATACAGGGTGATAGAAGTTTGACTGCCTTAATTTTAACAAACGATAGAATACATTAAAATAAACAAAAAAAAACTTATATGACATGGGTCCGAAACTCAACCATTTCCGAGAAAAAAAAATTATCAAAATCTCCAACTTGATGTACAAAAGTTCGATTAATTAAGGAATATTGACATAACTGCGAGTATAGAATACCATAAAATACAATGTTTATAACTTTTTTTAACTTCTTTATGCTTAATTCTGAAAAATAATTAGCGTTGTAATAAATTTAAAATTCGATTCGAATTAATATCGAGCAATGTGACAACGGCGCGGCGGTTAATACGAGGTACTAAGCTGTCCAGCAATACGCACTTCAGTTGGTATCTGGATTTGGACCATGTCTGAGTGTTTTTGCGTACCACTATTTATTTTCCTTGAGGTGTTTTCCAACGAGTGCGCGAAAATTGGATTCGGTGTCGTGCGTGCACCGAAAATGGTGGTGGATATTTTGAGCATATGTTGTAGTTTGTTTTGTACTTGTGCGTTTAAAAATTATTGAATTTTACTTTTAATACGTATGATTATTTGGACGACNATTCGATTCGAATTAATATCGAGCAATGTGACAACGGCGCGGCGGTTAATACGAGGTACTAAGCTGTCCAGCAATACGCACTTCAGTTGGTATCTGGATTTGGACCATGTCTGAGTGTTTTTGCGTACCACTATTTATTTTCCTTGAGGTGTTTTCCAACGAGTGCGCGAAAATTGGATTCGGTGTCGTGCGTGCACCGAAAATGGTGGTGGATATTTTGAGCATATGTTGTAGTTTGTTTTGTACTTGTGCGTTTAAAAATTATTGAATTTTACTTTTAATACGTATGATTATTTGGACGACGCGAATATTTGGGTACTTTAATTACATATTTTTCAAATTCATAATTTGATTAAAAGTTAAGAGATTCATAATTACTAAAATTCGAGCTAAAATTTAAGCACAACACTATTTTCGTACATATTTTATTTAGAAACTGGAAAACAATTGTCTTGAAATTTGCCAATGTTTCACAACAATAGTTGTTTACATTTTTTCCGTAGGACAAGTCTGCCGTGTGCACACGTGGTATGCTTCAGCTGAGTAGCATTAGGTTAAGCGCTGGTGTCACGTTGTGATGAAACTCACCAATATTAATACTCGCTGTATTTTGAAAACTGTTAATCTTACACTCTTGTAATATAGAACTTTTTTGTTCATTTATGATTACTCTATCTCATGCTGAAGAAATGGCAGTCAAACTTTTTACACCCTGTATAAGGTAAAACAAAAGTTTCGGTGGCTATTATCTCCGGAACTAGAAGAGATACGAAAATCTACTCAAAATCACTTCTAAAAGAGGAATTTAAATGTCGTGCCCTCTTCAAATAATTAAATAATAGAAATGATTATTTTATTTACTTTTGCTTTCTTTGTTTCCTATAACTTTCAATTAAACATTGTAAGAGTATTTACCATTAACGTCATAAAGTTACGGGTAGATATCTTACTTCAGTGTTACCTATAATAATTCATAATATATTGCTGAAGAATCTCAACTTGAGGTGTTTCCTTGAGTAGTTTTGGTTGATTTTTTTTTATTTTACAGATAGCAATCATTTCAACTTGTTCGTCCTTATTGTACCACACATTACGCAGTTTTAACTGCATACGGTCCAAATTGTACGAGTTAAACTCGTGAAACGTTCAATTATTGGAGAGACAGCAGATAACAATAGCGGCGATTGTAGAGATAAAACTGAAAACAAAGATGTTCGCAATATTTTACAAGGAATCAAGAAAATACCAACACAAAAATGACCCTGACCTATTTAAAATGGTTCAATTTCTATCACCAAGATCTAAATATTATTTACTATAATTCTCATAAATTAATTAATAATATTTTTAGTTTCGTGACTTAAGCTAATTCAAAATCTTGTTATACAACAGAGTTAAACACAATTCTCTAAACTGTAGTATTATTTGTGTATTTTGTACTTTCTTACATTTTGTGACAATGACAGTTTAATTCTGATATTTGAAAGAACAAAGACACAAAAATATAGATGGAGAATAATACAAACTGAAAAATTAAACACGGGTCAACTTCTCGCAAAAATAACCGAATTATCTCTCTTTTTAATATTTTTCTGTCTTCATTCATTCAAATATCAATATTAAACTGTCATATGTCGTGTCATTGTCGCCACATGTAATAAAGTACAATATACAATCAAATAATGCTACGCTTACTTCAGAGAATAGTGTTTGGTTCTGATGTAAAACAGAATCTTTTGAACTTACAACAGAAGTTACGAAATTAACAGTACTATAATGATTATTCTGGTCATAGTAGAATACAGAATTGGTTTGTGTATTATTTCTGTGTACGAGCAAATTTTTTGGAAAAATATCGACAAAAAAACAAAAACAGTAAGTCAAAGTAAGGGCTGACGTTTGTTCACAAATTTTGATGCTTGCAGGCCGTTAGGGTTCGTTGTTGCATTCCACGCTTTCAGGTCTGCCAAATTACTTACATGACTTATACTATCATGTTATTACAGTTTAAGTAGCAAATTACCTCTTTTTAACGAGTGCTTTTTTAGATCTGATTAATTTCGCCGCCACCTGGCCGCGGACGACCTAACTTCCCTTAAAACTATAATATGTAAAGTCAACAATTAGACGGGCAGGGCAGGACAAATATAATTTGCTACGTCATCTAAGTTCCGCCTTTTGTTATCATAGCAACGGCTTTGAGTCAATTTCTTTAAGTTCTTTAAGATATAGCCACTGAAACTTGTGAAAAGTATGTATTTAATTTGAATGAGTATCAACACTCATATGCTGTTTATTTTATTAAATTGATGATATTTAGTTTTTTATATTTCCCTTAAAGAAATAAATTCGCTCAGGTCGCGGTAACAAATTATAATTAATAAATGACTTTAGTCTGGGAGTTATTAATAATTTTCACGTTAATTAATTCTATTTGTGTTCCAAATCAAGCGTATTATTCACAATGGCAAAACCTCTCGCCTTTCCCATAAATGCCTGGTGTTAACTTTAAAGCTTTTGTCTCTAGGTGACAGGTATACATGGACTTTTAACTCCCTCTTTGGTTAAAATTAATATCTTCCATCATTGCGTGAATTGTATATAATTTTCACCATTAAATTATAATTAAGTCAGCTCGATGCGTGCTTGCGTGAACTTAGCTTTTGTAACTCAGTTGCACACGTAAAAATGGCTACTTGTAATTCTCTACAAGCGAGGAATATAATCATAACTCGTTAATAGCTACTGACTGTTCATATTAACCGTTAACTTAGTTTTATTTACGTTTAACGTTGTCTTTGCGTTTCAGAGACGGTGCACAGTGGGTGAAAACGTTCAAAATTCCGTACGAGGTATTAAAAGTAGTCCAAATTGGGATATATCTTTTAAATACTCGTAATTATGTCCGCTTTCTTATGTTACTGCGATAATTGCAATATTTTAAAATCTCAACTTGCGATATCTTAAATACTCTTATAAACTACAATCGGAAATGTTTTCCATGCCACAAAATATTAATAATATATAGCGAATATAAAAAAGTAAGGTTCATTGTAAACCCTTTAAAATTGTTGAAACCATAAGTCTAAATTCATTAAACTAAACCCACAAAACCCAGATCCATAAAATTTAAACCAATAAAATCTAAACTCACAAAACCTAAACCAACAGTTTATGGTTTTAACAATTTGTGATTGAAGGGTTTACAATTACTGGTTTTAAAATATTGTAATTGTCGCAGTGGTATAAGATAGCGTACATAATTGAGAGTAAGTATTAAAAAAAATATATTCCAATTTGGGCAACTTTGACTATCTCGCACGGAATTTGAGCGTTTCCGCCCACTGTACAGGGTTCTTCACGGCAAGTGGCCTATTAGACGTTTCAGAGGAACCAAGGATAATATGACACTGAAATTGTGTTTAGGGGGTTATCAGATATGTCCCTTCAATGAAAATAATGCCATCAACGTAGCACTTCCGGTTATACCGTAAGTAGCTGTCAACTTCGTTATTTTAAATGGAACACCCTATATATTATTGCATTATCGACAAGGTAAATTAAAAATAAGTCAAAAATGTTAAAGCTTTCCTGTACCTAAATCTAACCGTTTTCGAGATAATCGTCGTTTTACAAAAAAATTGACAGATGGAAGCGCTTCGAAAATTCCTTATATCTTTCTTAGATCTGGGAGCTTTAACTTGCTTTTCGGAATACACAAAGAACATAAGATGCACTACCTTCCGCTATCAAAATTACATGAAGAAAATTATACTAAGTGTCTCATTTTTCACGTTACATTTTGAAAACTTAAAACCGATAAATTTTTTTAAATTCAAATGGAACACTCTGTATTTTCTGCATCATATTATAGAAAATCAAATTCTCTTTTCACCGATATAGACATTGTAGGGGTTACAGTTTCAATTTTCTCAGATATTTGCGGTTTACTACATTTTCACGAATACTACATTTAAATATATCAAATATGCCTTGAAAGGCAAATATTGGTACTATCATTGAGTATTCTACAAATATCAAGTATTTGCTCGACAAGAAAAATGCAAAATAATTATTCTAATACAGATATTTTGAATTTTCGAAACGCTTGCATCTGTCAAAATTTTTATAAAATGTCGATTATCTCGAAAATGGTTAGATTCACGTACAGGGAAGCTTTAACAATTTTGACTTATTTTTAATAATTAATTGTCGATAATATACAGAGTGTTCCATTTAAAATAACGAAGTTGACAGCTACCTCCGGTATAACCGGAAGTGCTACGTTGATGGCATTATTTTCATTGAAGATAACATATCTGATAACCCCCGTAAACAAAATTTCAGTCATATTGTCTTTGGTTCCTCTGAAACGTTTAATAGGCCACTTACCGTGAAGAACCCGTATAAAGTTAGCCGGCCAATTTTAAAATTTGTAAGTAATGTTAATGATCAGAATCTGTCGTTACTTTGTGGTAAATTTACTGTGAAAAATATATTGTCTGTCCAGTATACAACGTTTAAAAAATAGGGGTGTCTCGCTAACTTTATATGACCTTTATATGAACCACTTAGAAATTGCCGTAAATTTGTTGGAAACAAATGATGAAAATCGTTTCTTTGTCTTTTGTTTATATAAAACAACAAAAAAACTGAGTAATTTTATGTAAAGTTAGAGAGCCATCCCATCAAAATATAATCTTTTTTCAATTCTAATTTCGTCAGTGTCATATCTAAAATTTTTGTTACTGCTGATTATTTTGGAAATTCACTCAGCTCATTTGATTCCTAATTATATTTTAGAGAATAACGATGTATTTCGTTTTATTTTAAATAATCACCATTTTGGGTATTTTTATGTATGTAAAATCTATAACAAAGTTGATAAATTTAAAATAATTAATTTCTCAAACAAAAAAAATATATATAAGAACTTTTTGTTACAAATACAGTTGTAAACACAATGTAACCGGTCAAAATTTAAATCCAAAATTGAATTACCAATATTAAGTAAATAGCTAAATAATAATAGTTATTTAATAAATATCTAAAATAAAAATTAGAAATGATATATTTAANCAAGGTATGGACTACGTTTTTTAGGCACTTTTTAGTAAGATAAAATGAAAATTGGGTGTTTTGTAATCGGAAAACCATACCGCGCTAGAGCGACATGTTGGAGATGTCGGACTCGACAATTGCGCCCTCTATTTTGTCGGACAACCCAATTTGCTTCTTATTTAACACATTTTCTTTTAATTCAAATAAAAAATTTGAGTGTTGTAATCACAAAAGGGAACCCGCCCAGAACAACAGGTTTAAGTACTCGTAGTGCTGAAAAGCGCCCTTCCCATATTCTAAAAATTTTACAGCGTGGTAGACTCGTTAAAACGAAGCGATTCAGACCGTCTTCATGACTTATGTAATCAGTTCGAAAAAAGGTCGCTGGCTTGGGGACTATATGCGACAATTACATTTTTAGATAATCTAATCATTCAAAGAAATATCTTAAAAGATTTCACTATTTCCACATTTTACACTTACAAATAATAATAATAATAATAAATTAATATTTATGAATATAATATTAAATAATATTTATTAATTCTATTAATATAGAACTAATTAATTTACTAATTTAATTAGCAAGGAGGCCAAGAAGCGGAGATCGTAAAATCTTTCTATAGTGGCTATTTTTACGTGTTGGTGTTTGTCAAGGGTAATATTAGAAAGGAAAAAAAAGGAAGATATTTGTTTGAAAAATTACATTATTTATAAATTTCACCATGTCAGGTAGGTGTTTTTGTATTAATAGTATTTAGACAAAACATTATTAGTTTAAGCATACCTACCCATACGTAGATTTGTAATCCGGACGACATACTAATTACAAAATATTTATCACTTTACTAAGATTATATTTTATATTGAACTAATTAACCATTAGGTAACCGTTTTCGATTGGAAAAGGTGTAGTAGTAGTATCTGTAACAACCATTTAAAGATATTTCCAGAGCAGTTATTACAAAGTTGAAAAATGTTAGCTGTACTTTTTTCTATTCTGAAGAATATTAATGCAATTTTGACCTGACACTCGGAAAGATACGTTATTTTTGTATCTATCTGAGGATTTATTCTTAAAATAAAAACTCATTACAAAGTTACTTTAGTTTAGAAATTACTTACCTATGTAAATCAAGTTTTATGTGTAACTGTGAATCTAGTGTTACTTTAGCATTCATCCAGTCTGGATTGGCTGTATCATATTCGAGGTTATTTCACTTTACAAATATGATGGACCTATTTGGAACCACGAACTTACTACACATAATTGATGGCAAATTAAAATTAATCAACGTCATTTATTTTGGTGTAGTTTTTACAATTATTATGGTTATTAGGTCCAGGTCAAGTGTATAAACTTAAATAATTTTCTGAGTAAATCACAAAACGGATAAAGGTTTATCGCGGGTGTATGTCAATATAATAAAAAGTATGGTAAAAGATTAAAAATTGATAACGACTAGTAAACTAATATTAGGATTAAACAATGTATACGCAGATAATAGTTTATCTAAATATGTACAAAAACTAGATGGGGAAATAAAATTTAAACAGTTCGTTGGCTAATAATATTATAGCTTAGGTAATCTTCTACGGTTTAGCTTTACGTTTTTTTTTTGTTTTTCATTTTAAGATGCATGCATCCAAATAGAGAAAGATTGATAAAAACGGTTGTTTCTCTCTCAATCTCTTAAAATCGGCAACCATTTTTTTTAAATCAAAAGTAAAAACATTAGTTATTCTCCTTTGTTTTTGTAGTACAAAATTTGCTTCAAAAAACACATAGGTATTGAACACATCTTTTTTAAAGGAGACATTTAAAAAATTTACTTGTATTCGAATTATTATAATAAAGTAATTAACAAAACATGCAAATCAAATAAGATCACAAAATATAGATAGATACAGATTTCAGTAAATTTAAAAAAAATATACCTACAGTTTCTGGAAAAAGCGTCAATTGTATTTTAGAAGTCAGTTTTAATTCAGAACATACAATTGTATTTTAAATTAGTTATTTGTATTTCTGAAAGTATCAAATGTATTTCAGAATTCGTCAAATATATTTCATAAAAAAAATTGAATAAATTTATTCCTGAAATCCATTATAGATATCAAAATTCACATAAAACATTCCTTGCAAGTAAAATAAACTTGGTGCAGTCCGTATTGTTGAGATAGAATTTCAGAAAGATACCTGCGTCATTTTTTTGGAATTAGCCGCATTCGACACCCAAGGTGTAAAGATATTGGCAGCGTGGCGTTCATTGTAGCAGCTTGCAGTGCATACTGTGTTTTGTAGTTACGAAGGCTTCCTCATAAGTGTATCGCCCTGTGCATTTTCAGTGTAATTTCTTATTAAAACAAATCAATAAAGGTTAAAATAAAAGAAATTAATTTAATTTCCAGTCGAAGAGTATCGTGTTTAACGTGTATGTTCCTAGTGAGTGCCTACAAGTTTGAGATTCTAGTGTAAAAGTGTAAAAAATTTAACAAAGGCTTCAGAACCCAACAAATGTATTACCACAGAGTAAGTAATATCTGTGGTATTACAGTAGAATTTTTACAATTCCTTCAACTTAGAAATGCAATACAAATGATATATTTGTATAGTTTCTTTCTTAGAATCACTTGTGAAATCATCGCTTTCAATATCGATTGAGACACCCAGTATAGAATCGTCTCGATGCAGTCTCGGCATAGTTGTATAAATAAGGGCGTTTTCAGGGGGCACGACAGATTTTTCGTTCTTTATCGACTCTTCCACGATACTTGGCGCCGTATATATCAACGAAGGCGCCATGGAATAAATGGTGAAATCGTGAAAAGTCAACGAAACGGCTTTTAGCTATGTCTACTTGCACTTGGATTGCCGAAACAAGATACCTGTGTACTATTTCTATTATAAGTGTTCATATACTAATTGTTTAAATAACAATATTGACCTTCAAACACAAAATTTTACCGGAGTGATATATCCTTCTTTGTCAACGTTTGGAAACATATGGTTACAGAATATTATCCTTAAAAACAAAATGAGCAACTTTTAAGATAAAACAGAAACCTTCAACTGGTTTCTCCAAAATTATAGATTTATCCATTGAAACAAATTAACTAAATTTAATATAACGGTACTCTTGTAGCACAATAAAATAATTTACTTATTTATCTTTTTATCTTTTATTTTATATTTACTGAAAAATTTTTTTGAGATATGAAACCAATACTTCTCAAAACCATTAAATATTACGTCACAGAGGTATAAAAGGTATAAAATATACTTGCATTTTTTTTAAATAGTGCTATAATATTTTTGCACATTGTATTGGAAGGCTTTTTCGGGAAAGACATTTCAATTCATCTTCAGGCAGAGTCGTGCGCGTTGATTTTTGGAAAACGCTTATAATCACTAATCAGTATATGGTAAATACATCTTATTTAAACAATACGTCTTCGAAATTCTATCGCAGCAGCGGAACTTCTTCACAAACCTCTTTCACTTGAAAAAATTTCTTATTGTTATAATAAAGAGATAAAATAAAAAAGAAACTACAAATCAAACGTTTCTTTTGTATTGTGTTTGTAGTTTAATACATTTGATAAGTAAAACACGAAATAAATACATATGTTACTAGATATGATAATATGGTAGTGCCATTTTTAGCTCTTTTAAGCATTTTCAGATGGAGTAGGTAGGTATATGTATTGTTTTTGTTATAAAGAGAAAAATGTACACAAATATGTATATTCCTTTTTATAAATCGGTGTGCTCACAAATGGTGTTGACAGAACGGAAAACTTCTTTATTTTTAATTTTATGAAAAAAGACATTCTTATCAAAAAATCAAATCAAAAATCGTAGAAAATTTTGCTTTAAGAGGGTCAATGTATACAGTGTATTGAAAAATGATTAATTTTGAAATTTTGAAATTAATAGAAACAGTAGTTGATTTTATTGGTAAAACACACTACATCAGTTAGGAAAATATTATATAAAAAATCATTAATACGTACAAGGTGTCCACATATTGTATTAATCGTAGGTACGGACGACAAGCTAAAAAGTTATTTACTGCACATTATTTTAGTTTGAAAAGTTAAGTAGACCTTGTCAAGAGCAAAAAACTTATTTTCAGTGTAAGTAATGAACATTTTTCAAAATATGAACAAATTTTATTCAGAAAAAGTATTAAACGATTCCTACCTTTGACAGATTAATAAAAATTTCAATAATTTTTTTCCCGATCACTTACAAAAAACTTAAGTGAGTAAGGAGAAATTCAGAAATTCAAGATACGCTTTCAAATTTGGGACATTGAAACACATTTTAATTTTGAACACGTCTTTATAATTAAATTTTGATCAATTATATTCTATTTGTTATACAAGAAAGGCACTTTATTTATACTGAAAATAATTGTTTGTTCCATCAAGGTCTATTTAATTTTTCAGATATAAAAACATATTACAAATTAGATTTTGACCAAGTAAAATAATTCCCCAAAATTTCAAATTTCCCTGTAATTTTTTTTGTCATTGACACCAATGAGTAAGGTAACCCCGTATGTAGTTAATGTTGGAAGATAACAGTCTAGGTTAGACGTGGTGTATACATTGACCAACTTTTTCTACATTCCTATATGAACAGAATTTTTAAATAGAATGTCTTTTTTCATAAAATGAAAAATGAAAAATTTCCCCCTTTTTCAATTCCGTACTTGTATATATTGTACAAAAACTGAAATAGAAAACAAAGTGAGTGAAATATTATGCAAAAGAATGCATATTCAGGGTGGTTACGAATTTAGAGAGAATTTTTTAAAAGGTATTTTTAATAATTAAAATAGTCAAAAGAGCAAAATGAAATTAATAGTAATCAAAGTTGTTAAAACTTGAGAATTAAGAACATATTTCATGTTCCCGAGTAACATATTACATAAAAAGAGGTAAATATTTGTGGTCGTAAATTGCAAGTCGTCCACTTCTTTGTTGCGTTTTTTGCAGTAAACAAAAAATTGCTACTTCAATTTTAGATAATCATCAGTTCCACTTTACTTTTCGTTACAGAAACGTGTGTCATTTATTGCGGGAGTTATTAGTGAACAAATGTTTAATTGAAGTCATTTATTTTTCTAGATTCTTATTTTAGATATGTTTTCTTTTTGTGGAAATACTGTGTCTGTGGTGTGTTTATTAACAACTGTGAATAAAAATATTAAAGTGGCACGTCAAAAGTTAAAAGTAACAATGTATTAATGGACTTGGTGGTAATGTACGGGAATGCTGATGAAAACTGAGAGCAGCTACACATCTTTTTTACAACTGTTTCCAAAATAGAAATACACCAATACTTATAAACAGAGGCAAAGCTGTCGGTGGAGTCAGTGATTTCAAACAAGTTTTCATCGTATCAATGTGGTAAGTCGGTAAAAGAAAATATTTACAAAAAATATTTTGCCAATCGAATTTTCGCACCTCGAGTTATTTACTTTTAAAATACCCTCTCCAACTTTGTAAGCACCCTGCATATCACACGAGTGTAAACTTATATTAGGTATAATCAATAACCAAACAGACAGATATCAGTATATTTATCTTCACGAATGGGGATAATAAACCGAAGCTGAACGACTGAGTGAATGACTCTAGACATGCAAAGCAAATAAGTATATTGCAAATGTATGTTAATATTTCTCAAAGTCCGCCATCGTTATACTCCTATAAAGGGAATAAATTTTATTTAGTAACGTGCTTAATTTAAATGTAAGATTAAAGCTAAAATATTGTCGCGAATATTAGGTATAATACAAAATATAAAATGATATATATTCAGAATTTTATTTTATTTTTTTAATTTTAAGACCATATTTTCTATGACCAACGTAATATACATATAAAAGTGTTTGGTGTTACAGAGAAAGACATATATGTACGGGGTTAAACGATGTTTCAGAATAAAAATTAATTGCTTGCTGACTACTGACCATACGAACGCTTTATATAGACAGCAGTGTAATAAAAGGCTGACATATAACCACTTTAATTTAATCCGGAAGCTAGTCAATTGAATTCTTAATGCATCATTTGAAAATTTGCACATACGAATACATGTACACAGGGCGTTTTTTAAAGTACCTTCAGACTCCGTAAAACCACTACATTCTGTAGTTTTTACATGTGTAATTAGATCTATCGCAATTAATAATTATTTAGTTAAAATAAGTGTAAAAAAATTGTCCTACTATTTACTGAAATTATTGTAATCAGTACCAAAAAGGGCGAGGTAAAAAATAATTTTGGGTCAGATTGGCTTAAATGACATCAGGTACATGTAGATGTAATATTTGTAGCACTGTAGAACATAGCCTCGTTTATGTGTATTATATTAATGAACTTACAATGATTCGCACACTGCCCTATTTCTAATTATAATAATTATTCACCTGATGATAGATAAAACGTTCAATATAAAGGGGGAACGTACGCCCTATAAATATGAGTATACCGAGAACTTACTGTACGTAAATGACATGTATTGGTATATTTACTAATAGGTGGAAACCGTATTTCAACGTTTTTTATTTGGGATATTGTGGCAGTAATACAATTGGATTGCCTACACACTGTTAGATTTTTATGACAGAGAAAAGTGTGTGGTTTTAAGTGTTATCTCATAAACAAAAGAACGTATTTCAGTTGCAGTGACTTCGGATTTTCTTCAGTTTCTGTTTACGGATTAATAACGTTTACGAATGTAACTTTAATGGGATTCTGGAATAAGGGGTTCTAATTCTCTTTTTACAGCTGTGCTCAGATTTTTTACCTATGTGTGCGTAAACGCAGTTTAATTAATTAGGTACTAAAGAACCGTAGAAGATATATACCTCAAACTTGGTACAGTGTAATTTCCTTTTAGTAGCTACATTCACATAAAATTTGAAGTAACCATTTAAGTCGGGATTACAAGGGATTCGAGGAGAGATTGAGAGGTTTCAACTGTCAAAAAAAGAGAATGTTACGTTTCATTGTTTATATTTGGTCAGTTTGATACAGCAGTACTTTCTCTCTTCTTTTTTTCTTTCTGTCTTTATCTCAGGAGAGACATGATGTTTCAAGGGATAAAGATAAAAAGAAACTAGTACTGGATCAAAGAAAATGTTCTTTTACAGATTTAGATGAAACAGTCAAAATGATTGTGTTTATTGTACTCTTTCTGCAAAATGCTGTAAAAATCCAAAAAACCATGACAATGTTAGGCGCTTATACGTAGCGGATCGTAGACAAAATGTCGATTATTTTACCACCATAATTTCTGAATAATTATAAAAATAGTAGCTGCGAAAAAGCAGGTCGCTCTCTACCAGTTCGACAGTAGAATTATTATGTCTCACTCATACTCACTTTACACCAAAAATAGCTTCATCATCCATCGGTTGTATGGCATACTGATGGGAACCAAGTTCAAAATCGGTATATGTCTTAAGGTCAGAATGTAGAATGATAATAGCTGTTTCTATTCTATATAAATCTAGATATTGCAGATATAATTTAATGTTAGTCAAGGCCTTAATCGGCAGAGTAGTTGAAAATTATATTCATTCAAATCAATCGAATTTGTGCAAAATCGTGTACCTTTAGGAAGGCACATTATTTAATTTATGCCTTGTATCAAGTTTGAGGCCTGTATATTGTTAACAATTATTTATTTGTGGCATTTTCAGTTACTCTTTTTATTTAATTAGGTATTTATGTTCCATTGGAAAGAAAAATGGTGCAAAAGTTATTTATTTACTTATTTTTCTTTTTAGTGTGAGATCCAAGTAATAATTTTTTGAAAAAAATTGTTAAAAATTAGAATAACAAATTAGATATACAGGGTGTCCAAAATATTGTAATTTAACCAAACTTACCTATATACAAAGATACACCCCTGAGGAGTTTAAGGCCCCCAAAGTGGGGCCTTAAATTTCGAAAAATATTAATATTTCTGCAACACTACCGTAGAGGAACCAAATTTGGTACATGATTTAGGTTTATTACTGGTCTTCTTTGACTATGATTTAAAGTTAATTGAAGCACTACATTGTACCAAACTTTTTTTTCATTGACCGAATTGAAAAATAGCAATATTAATTCACAGAAGAATTTAATTTTAAATTATTTTTACTCTTATTAAATTTTAAAAAACTTGATGGTTTTCAAGAAAAACCGTATTAACTGACACAAGGTTTTAACAGTGTTCATTAGAAAATAATCAAGAAGTCAGTAATAGGCTTTATTTTTCAAATTTGACAATTGGCCAAATAAATTTTACTTCACTTCTCTCATAATTGTGCAAAAAGTAAACAAGTACCTAGGTAGTTTTTAAATAAGCGAATATTGTATTAAGTAAAAACACAAATAAATAATAAAAATAATATTTTTCAACAACATTCGGAGGTAAATGTTCAAATGAAGTAATTTTATTACTAACTGACAAGTTTGAAAGATAAATTCATTGCCTACTACCACAGAATAAATAGCTACGCTACAGAAGGTTCGTGGGAATGTATTTAGCGAATAGGTCCTAAGGTGGCTGATAGATGGCATGATGATGCATACTTGTTAAAATTTCAAAACTTTGGAATATAGCGGTATTCCAAAGAAGCAGACTAGCGCGTCCGTTTCCATGACAACTATTTATTGGTACTGCCGCTGTTGTCACATGTTTCTATCTTAATAAAGCGCGTTGCGTNTTCTGTAGCGTAGCTATTTATTCTGTGCTACTACTAACTTCGATTATTTTCTAATAAACACTGTTAAAATCTTATTTCAGTTAATACGGTTTTTCTTGAAAACCATAAAGTTTTTTAAAATTTAACAAGAGTAAAAAAAATTTAAAATTAAATTCTGCTGTGAAATAATATTATTTTTCAATTCGGTCAATGAAAAAAAATTTCGGCACAATTTTAGGGGTGAGTCATCCCCAATGAACACCTTGTAGTGCTTCAATTTACTTTAAATCATAGTCAAAGAAGACCTGTAATAAACCTAAATCATGTACCAAATTTGGTTCTTCTGTGGTAGTGTTGCAGATATTAATTTTTTTCGAAATTTAGGGCACTACTTTGGGATGGGGGCAACTTTGTATACATATAGGTAAGTTTGGTTGAACTACAATATTTTGGACACCCCTACCTGCGGGACAACCTGTATATCAGTGACATGTATTTCGATGTCTATTCCTCTACTAGTTGCAAATGATAAAAACATGGCGAAGTTTGAAAGTGACTAACACAAACGGTCATTTGGCAACCTCAAAGTATTTTTTATTACGTTTCTCTTACTTTATTGTGTTCTCCTGTGGTATAGATTACTAATAAGTTACGACTGAAGTTTCCAATATGATTATTAACTTTAAAGTCACATTACCCGGTTGAGCTGGTTATAATTATTACTATTACTTTTCACTCTATTGGGGGTACTTTGAAGACACATTTTAGTGAAATCTAGAAACTGCTTGGAGACTTTTAAGAACAAGCGACTTTAATGGCAATTTTCAAGTTGAGTAGAAGTTTGTATAATTTTTCCATATAACAAATTTAAAGTAACTTTGATCTAGCAATGTAATTCAAAACTGACACACTTTTTTTCGTCTAATGAAAAGAGTGTTACCTGTTCACGAATCCTAACTATAGGTTACAATAACTTTGATATTAGTAATGGTAGTGTATATATTCAATGGTTCTTAAGCAGTTGATCAAAAATTGTGTTTCTCTTCCAGTCATTGAAAAATGTTGGTCTGTTTTTTCTTGTTTAATCAACGCGAGGAACCAGCTTTTGAATATTTATAGCAGCGTCCCTATATAAAAGTTACCGTTTTCATCGAAACAATCAATTTGTCTTTTATCAATATAAATAAAGTAAGAAACTTTTGGTACTTTCTTTCTACTAAATTTATCCTTTGCTGTCGTGATTGATATGATTTTGTAAACGACATTTTTTTTAGTGTATTCCTGTCAACCATACCTCAAATAGATCAGTGTCACGTGTTAGCGTCTACCGTTGAGTGAAATCACTCAACGCACGTATCTAAATTTAAAAATAATATCTAATAATAGTATTAATCTAGATGTAACACAAACTGATATCTAAATATATTGTTCTGTTAGTTTTGCATAATAATAATTCATATTCAAAGGGATCGCTTCCAGCTTATACGAATTTCCGCTATCGTAACCTGCATACTAAACTTCGACCGCAACGAGCACGAACAACAAGACAACAAGAAAAAATGTTTATCTAATATTTATATCTTGTGCCAGTTTCAACAAATTATTCGCACTACAACGTTACAGGAAGTATAAGGAGTGCCTTGAGATTTTTTTAATCTGTATTATTTTGTGTAGGTTTAATACATTCCACTTTCGATGCCACGCTGAGGCATCTCCGTTGTTATTAAAGATAAAGGTAGATATAAACCACTTTTTAGTTATTAAAAAAATTAAAATTTAGATATTTTCAGTAAGTAGGTACCCTGTGGAGGCTACAGTTGAATATTTTTCTTATAGTTTTTTCTTAAATTTGAAAAGAATAATAACAATAACTTCTTCTTTATGAAAAATATGTCCATAATCAAAATTAAATCATTCCACTGAGGAAATACAATTAGTCCTTCTCCCCCTCTACGGCTAAACGTACGTAGGATTTGTCTGGAACATTTTTTGCGATTCCTGATAGATGGCGCTTTAATCAACGAAATTTATTTTTTTTTCTGTTTTTCCTACTGAGAACCTATGCATACGAATAAGTTTACAATAAAAAATATCACGTTTTATGTAGATACATGAAATTCGTCGTTAAAAAAATTTCGAATAATTGGGAGATTGTTATTATTGTAGGAATCCAAATGGCTGGCGAATAAACTACTTTTAGCGTAACCCAGGAACAACAAAGTGGTTCTCTTCGGTGTGCTTGATTAACGTGAGTCCCATCGCCTCTCACGTATCAGGGTTCTTGATTTAAGTGAGTCCCCTTGCCTCTCATCTATCAAGGTACTTGACTTATGTGAGTCCTTTCGCCTCTCACTTATCGGAGTGCCTGATGTTACGTGAGTCTACTCGTCATATCATCGTTTAATTAAAGTAAGTAAGTGCTCAAAAGGATAACCTTCGACTTCAATGCACTTATTAATTCTCATTTCAAATGAATGTGCACAACTGAGAGTGTGTTTGATTGAATTTCGGCACAAGCATTTCTGATACGCTTATATTCTCACGTCTTGTTTGTTTTTGTTCGTAAACTTGTCTTTGAGGTAGCCCCACAAAAATAAATCTGGCGAAATATGATCTGGTGATCTTGTAGGCCAATTTACCGGACCAATTCTATCGATCCAGCTACCACTGAAATCACGATCAAGTACTTCATGTGCTACCACCGAATAGTGTGCTGTGTGCAAACCTTCAAGTAATGTTGGCAATTGATTTTCCAAATCGTATGCACAGGTTGTCTGTAGGAGAAATCGAGAAAAGTTGAATTTCGTCGATTGCAGCACCATCTATCACCATACATCGAAAAAAAATATTCAGACAAATCCTACGTACTTTTGGCCGTTGAATTCGAATTTGCAATAAAAAATAGAGGGGGACGGGGGATTAATTTTAACACTAATGTATTTCCTTCGCGGAATATTTAAACTTTGATTATGAGCAATTTTTTCGCAGACCGCTTATTTTTTGAGATATTTGGAAGTTTCAGGTTAAAAAAATTAAACGATAAGTATAGCTAATTGGTTTTGGAAAAAATAAATTTATAATTTCAGTTTATAGGTGAGTTAACTTATTAAATAATTCAATTTATGCTCCTTATGGACATATTACATAATTATACAAGATGCAACCGAGATGTGACACCTTTGAAGAATTACATAAGAGTTAAGGTAAGTTCATGCAGCAGCGATTTGCAAGTTGTGATTAATTATTTTACCATTTTTGCGACAAAAATTTTACATTCATTCATGCACTTATGCGAAAACTAGTTTTAAATTTCTTATCTTACTTGCCTTGCCATGCCATGCCACAGGCCACAGTCAAGAATTTTAGATATTCTTGAGCCACAATAAACAAAATTAAACAACATAACCTAAACTCACAAAATATTTTGTGATTACATACGCAGGATATTAGAAAGACCAAGACATTCATAAATAAATATTCTGCAATGATGAATGTGATAAATAACAGTGATTATCAGTATATTATGTTATTTATGTCAACAGCGTAGAAGATTGTTAATCGCTTGGTATTTTATAAGGAAAATAAAAAGAAGTCAGAAAAGATCTTGTACCGTGAGAGCGTTATTTTAAAAAACGAAAGACCAGAGACCTAGTTTTTCACAGTACCTACTTTTCAATTTTTCACTTTTCATTTTACAATGTTAAAAAGAATAATTTTCTTTTATAAAAAACTGTAATTTACATAAGCTTCAGTTACTCATTTTCACTGTGCAGAATACCAGCTGTTTTTTGAAAACAGAAAATATCCAGAAAAGTGAAAAGTAAGAAGTGAAAAGTTGAAAAGTACTTGCAAAAACAGGGCCATGGGCGCTTAACATAATTTGGTAATGGAAATGAGATTATATGACACTAATAAGTATTTTAATTACTTGTGAATGACGGAAATTGACGGACTGGACTGCACGTGCGCAGTTGGTCAAAATTATTGCATAATCGCTAAAAATAGACCGTTTCTATTTTCCGCCCCCTATATTTAAATTTTGCGATTCTCGCAATATATTGAATTGATGAAATTTATGTCAAAAATATTTTATTTCAACCAATCAAATTGAAATCCGCAAATTGCTACTGCATGAACTTACTTTTAGATCGATACATTTATTATATGCAATAAAAAACAACTTAAATAAATTATAAAATTATTAAAAGAATGGCACGTATATACAGAGCCTTCATAAATGTTTACACGCCACGTGACTGCCGAGCTTAGGCAACCAACATTGCACGCCTAAATTCCATTTACAATTAACAACGACAAACCGCTACGTCTACCTACACTCGAGATAGTGCGATTGCTGATTGGTTTAATAGAATCTCATGAAAAATTACACCAATCATAAGCCGGTGAAATAGAATGTTGTATTTTAATGCAATTTTGATTTTATTGTTTTAATCATTTTTAATTTTGCCGAAATTTAATTGCCAGCGTGAAGGAACTGTTCCAAACATGTATAGCTGCCTTCGTCCATGTAAATTTTAAATAATCAAGAAATTTAGCAGATGATTGTCCAATTCCAAAGCAAAAAAAGTGAATATATGTCATTATGTAAAAATGTTAGTTGGTATCTCATAACCAGTGTTGCATGGAGTTGCACTCTGCAATGTACAATTTTTGTGATGATTTTGTTGTATCGTTTTTTACAGTTTTTAGTGTTTTTAGAGGCGAAGTATGGATAAAAGTAAAAGAAAATGTCATAGTGTTACATTTATATAAAGTAGCATGCAGCAAATCCATTAGAATACACTTGTTATTATATTAGAGAAGAGAGTCGAAAAATCATCCGCTTTTTAACATAAAATTAGCGTTAATTGGCGGTTTCTGCAAACACAAGATTTGCAAGAAGCCAAGACTTCCGAAATTCTGTTCAGCAGTTCATTTGTTTCAAATCAGAGCATAATCGCCTGGTTTTTTAAATTTGAGGTAAAACGGTTATATTATACTTTTTCTCTCTAGGTTATATGTATACTTTTTCTTTCTAAGATAATTATGATTTTCAATTAGTGCAAAGCGCAGAACATCCCCTTTTTAAGTAGACCATGACCAGCTGTAGTTTCCATTAAGAAAATATATAATTGATCTATAATAAGTTGAAAACCTTTAAATTCGATGAGGTAAAGTGTAATTATTTAAAAAAAAGTCCATCTGTAGCCGTCAAAAACTATAAAACATGAAAAATCTTAATTTCAAATTTATGAATATATTTAGAAAAATGAAAGATGTCTCAGAGCGAATCATACATAATGCAGTTATATTCGTTGTCCTATGGGTAAACCAGGTTATCCTACTTCTCGCTAAATTGCCTTTCCATACAGTTGCACTAATTTAACTACAAATTTAAATTGTGCTAAATAAAAAAAACAAGTTTGACAATCGCGTCTACAATATTTTTGTAAAAATGACATCTTCTAAATGGAATAAATATCAATGTTAATAGGGAAACTTGAAGTTATCTTGAAAACTATGCCAACAGAAAAATATATGCCTCCTAATCCTTATTTTAAAGGAAAGAAAATTACTAAGACAAAAATTTAAAAATAAACTAATTTGTATTTATACAGGGTGTTAGAAGTTTCACTGCCTTAATTTTAACAGACGATAAAATACATTAAAATAAACAAAAAAACCTTATTTGACATGGGTTCTAAACTCAACCATTTCCGAGAAAAAAATTATCAAAATCTCCAACTTGATGTACAAAAGTTCGATTAATTAAGGAATATTGACATAACCGTGTGCATAGAACACCATAAAATACAATGTTTATCACTTTTTTTAACTTCTTTATGTTTAATTCTAAAAAATAATTAGCGTTGTAATAAACTTAAAATTCAATAAAATTCATTTCGAGCAATGTAACAACGTCGCGGCGGTTAACACGAGGTACTAAGCTGTCCAGTAATACGCAATTGGTGTTGGTCTCTGGAATTGGACCGTGCCGGAGTGTTTTTTGCGTACCACTATTTTTTTGTGTTTTCCAACGAGTGCACGAAAATTGGATTCGAAGGTGTCGTGGCTACATCGAAAATGGTGGTAGACATTTCGAGTATAATTATGTTGTAGTTTGTTTTGTACTTGTACGTTCAAAAATTACTTAATTTTGTTTTTTGGTAAGTACCTAAATTTGGACGACGTGAATCTTTGGATACTTTAATTACACATTTTTCTTATTCATAATTACTAAAATTCGAGGTAAAAAAGCACAACACTATCTTCGTACTACAAAATTGTTACATTTTATTTTATTTATTTAAAAACTGGAAAACAATTGTTTCACAATAATTACATTTACATTTTTTCCGTAGGACAAGTCTGCCGCGTGCACACATGGTGTGCACAGTTGTGTAGCGCTGTTGTCACGTTGTGATGAAACTCGACAATATTAATATTCGCTGTATTTTGAAAACTGTTAATCTTACGTCCCTGTAATATACAACTTTTTTGTTCATTTGTGATTACTCTATCTCATGATGAAGTTATGGCAGTCATACTTATTACACCCTGTATAGTTTTGCGAAATTTGCATATAAATAATTGTTTAAAATGTCTTGAAATAAACTAACATTAAGATATTAAACAATGTTTTAAGTATCATAATTTTTTGGAAAAGAAGTTCATCAAATTTAGATACCTAGTGATTTTCAGAAACTACTATACAGTATACAATATTTATCCTTATTTTTTAACAAACAAATAGTAAATACATTAAATAATTATACTAGTTTTAAAATGTAATTGTACTTTGGTTCAACTATCAAAATTCATAAATTTGAAAAGAAGGCAATTTATGAGTCTTGTATTGCTCTCTATTATGTAGATTGTAGACTTACAAAGATTAAAATAAGTAAGTGTAAGTGTTTTCTAACTTATTTGGATAATATGGTCTTCTGGTATTCCGAACCGACAATCCGAAATTAACCAACAATTTTTTGTGTATGTTCAATGTTCATAGAAGTTAGAAGTAAGATTGGCTCCAAGTTTACAAATTGTTAGAAATATTCCCGGAAAATTTCCGACGGAAATTTTTTCAGAAACTTTCCAGGGAAAATTTCTCAAGCTTTGATTATTTCTTCCCGGAAAATTTCCGTTTTGGAAACTTTCAGGGACGGAAAATTTCCCATTGCCCATCTCTAGTTTTTTGTTTTACTTAAGAGACTAAAAATCACAAATTCGACTTAATGGCTAACTTTTCGATACTAGACGCTATAACTACAGACTTTTGATCAACATCATGTCTTCCGCTTCTGTATTCTGTATTCTTTTACAAATATTTGGAAACATATTAATAATTCTATTAGAACGGTGTAGGTATTATCCACAATTTAGTTTCTTCTAAATTCTAATTATTAATTGATCGAAATTAAAAATTAAAAAAGTATAATGGTCTGGAAGAACAACACGAATCAAAATACATCCTACATGTATCTGTCGAATAGAAACATATATTTATGTATGGGAAATGCAGTATCTAGTGTTTGTTTTTCTGTCTACCAATTCACCAGAACACGATCTAGCATTGTGTAATCAAAAACACAAATGCTTTTCCGGATTGCATACGGTTCATCATTCCCATTATTGTTACCCTACTGATATTATCAAACAAGAGTTATTTTTGTATTAGGTATACCTTTGCTATGCGCTGCGTGTATTTAGTACCTTAAGTAGGTTTATAATTTATATATACGGGTTCATATCACACCGGCGATAAAGTTAAAAAGAATATTAAAAAAGTACTTCCGCAAAGCACAGATAGAAATGTGAAACAAGTCGGTTGTAAAGTCCCTGTGTATTTTTAAACCAGTATTAATTATAGCTTTATTTTAGTTATTTGTCGACCTCTTTCTAACCCTATTTTGATTCTGTTCACAAAGATGCATTCTAATTTGAACAGGAAATTATGTAATTATTTTCCTGGATAAATATAAATCAGAAACCAATGGTGTACTTTTCTTATAGGTATAAAGCGACAAATATAACGTAAAATAATCGTAACTATACTTAATTGTTTTCAGAGCTTTTGTTTTTTTACTATTACTAAATATTTTCTTGTGTTGACCTCGTTTCTTTTAAAATAGTCTTAAATAGTATGAAGTATATGAATTCCAATGACATAATTTTCAACATTTTGATCAAAATTTGTTGACCTTAATTCTATTTCCAAATTTTTCGAGCTATTTTTTGACCAAAATTAACAAAATGATTTTTTTAAAATATCATTAAACTCGTATCGAACCTTTTTGTATTAATTTTAATCAAGACAATCTCATCTGATCTTTCTCAATAAAAATGATGTAAATATTTGTTTATAAACTCAGCAAAAAAAATAAGGAAGCAGACAAATTTCCAAATTTCTTTTAGTCATTTTTGAAATACTAAGATCGTGAATAATGCTCGTACCGAGAAAAAAAGAAGCATCTTAAAGCTTAAAGAATCTCGTTTTGAAAACTTGGAATGAAATTTTTTTTGAGCATAACGCTCGGTGCAATCAAAAGAAATAACGCAAAGGCAAAAATTTTACAATATTTTTTTTTTCAAAACTGACGGCTCAGAAATTTTTTTTCTGGCTTAATCAATACCAAGGTCATTTAGCTTGATTTCTCAACTTCAAATTGTTTTTTTTTCTGTACGATTATTGTCCTTCGAGATATCATAAATTAATGATCCTGATCAAGGGCACTTAAGAATGTTTAAGAATTTTTTGTATACTCAGTATCAATTTGAAAAAGTGCAAAAAAATGACTTTTTCTGCTGTTTTGGAAAATCAAAGACTACTTCGCGAATATTGCGAAAAGTACCAATATTTGTAAGTTTTTCTATAGCTCAATATATGTCCAAGAGGCATGTAAATTTTGAAATCGATCGGTCGAAACGTTTTCCTTTCCCGAATCGTCAAAAATAAAAAAAATTAAATGAGCAGGTTTGTAGCTCCTTAAAGATCAACTAATGATGATTAAGAAGAAGACATTTTTTTGCTGAGTTTAAAATAAATATGTTGAATCCAAACTGATTTTGGTTTGATATTTCCTGTTAAATAATCATGTGCTTACAACAGACACTGACACTTCTTGACAGATGAGGAAATAGGAAACTAATTAGATGATCATAATCTATTTAACGGTGTTTATATTTCTTAAATTATTTATTCCTTGTGGAATTAAAGTTTGTAGAATGACTGCATAATCGAAGTTTTAGATCTCTTACTTCAATTACATAAATGTCTGTCGACAAATATGATAAACGATAAAATAATCATTTTGCAATACTATCAATAAAAGTACGTATGTACAGGGTGTTTCAAACTCGATAGTATGGGCCTACTGTGAGGATACAAAGTGGTGTTAAATGGGATGAGGTAAACTCCATTTTCAATCGAAAGTATTATCTTTGGGATTTGACAGAAACGACTAATGACGTCATCAATTATATTTTTCCATAAACATACCCAATTTTTTTTTCCTGTTAAAAATGTCTCTTTTTTTCTAATAAACTTTTATTAGAGAAGTTTTTCTATATTATTTCCCGTTTAAAAGTTATAAGTAATATCGTTTTAAAGTCTCAAAAGAAATACCACCTTAAAATCACATTAGCGGTGAAAGGATCAAGTAGTCGTTGGAAAATAATTGAATGTTCGCTGTTTAGTGCATAAATGTCACAAAATACTTATCATTACTCAATACGAACGTCAAACATATATCTTCTGTGCTTACAAAATGTTTCCTCATTCAGAAAAAGTTGATATGTTGCTAATTTACGGGAGTCACAAAATAATTTAAGAATAGCTGTAGAGTAGTTATATCGAGAAAGGTATCCAGAGTGCCTCATTCCTGATCATAGAACCTTTGCAAGATTGGAGGCGACCTTGTGACGAAATGAAGATGCATTTTCTGTTCGGAAAAATGAAATAATTGACCGAAGGGTAAGAAACAGTGTGAATACAGCTAGACTGTTACAGTAATTCGAACAAAATCCATGAAATTCTATACGGCAGGCTAGCCGGGAATTGAATTTGGATAAATCAGCCATTCAACAAATTTTAAAGACCAATGAGTATGATGACTACAAAATTCACAATTTGGAGCGTTTGCCTGAGCGTCACATTGAAAGTAAACTTAATTTTTATAGCTCAAATCGAGGCTCAAATTGTAGTAAATGTTTCTGTTGTTGATCAAAACCTTTTTGGACGGACGAAAGTCGGTTTGTTAGTAATGGTTTGCCAAACAGGTGCAACGAACACTACTGGTCCATTGAAAATCCCCACTCTGTAAATCCAGTCCAAAACCAAGGCCATTTTGGAGTAAATGTATAGTGCGGCATTATCGGTAGGCATTTAATTGGGCCTTATTTTTATGAAAAAACATTGAACAGCGTAAGTTACCTAAATTTCCTACAACTTCCTGCACTTCTGGAGAATGTGGCTTTGTAGCTAAGGAGAAACCTATGCTTTCAGCACGACGGGGTTCCACCTTCCACCCCACACGGTTAGGATTTTGCAGCAATATTTAGATAACACTTTCCCAGAAAAATGGATTGGGCTTATGGACCTATTCAGTGTCTCGGAAAGTCACTAGATCTAACAGCCCTCGATTTTTTATGGGGGGGGGGTAAAAAATAAGGTATACAAAACACCTTCGCGAGATATTAATCATTTGAAAGAAATCACAAACGCTTGTGTGTTAAACAGCGAAATGTTAATAAACGCAGCCCACAAAGAAGTGAGGCGAAGATGGATATATGTGTCTTGAAATTAGAGAGGTCATATAGAGAATAGATTGTAATATGTATAAAGTATGAAAACGTTTGCCTCATTTTTTAAGTTTAGTTATTGTTATCATCACCTTTTGTTTTAACTGTATTAAATAATTATCGAGTTTAATCCTTTTATTTATTCTTAATGACATTTATGCACTTTAAACAACGAACATTCAATTATTTTCCAACGACTACTTGATCCTTCCACCTCTAATGCGATTTTTAGGTGGTATTTCTTTTTAGACTCTTTAGGACGATATTGCTTATGACTTTTAAACGGGAATACAGAAAAATTTCTTTAATAAAAGCTTATTAGAAAAAGAGAGCTTTTCATCAGAAAAAAAAATGGATGTTTCTGGAAAAAATTTAATTGATGACGTTAGTCGTTTCTGTCAAATCCCAAAGATAATACTTTCTATTGAAAATGGAGCTTACCTCATCCCATTTAACATCACGTGTCCCAAATTTTATTTAAATTTTTTGTATCCTCACAGTAGTCCCATACTATCGAGTTTGAGTCACCCTGTACAATTGGAATAATTTAAAGGAATTGATATTTGGACTGGCAGTTCCGAGAAATTGTAAAGTAATTAAACCTTAAAATTATTTATTTTAACAATCCTTTTTAATTGAGGTAGATATAGTTTTAACACAGCTTAATATTTTAATGTACAAAATACATATAAATTTAGTTCGTTCATTTCTTTAAATCTATTTAAAAGGCAAAATACTCACTTCATGTTATTACAAAATGCATTTACATAATTAAAGATTGTCTGCCTATATTAAAAGAAAGCAGTGCTAATAGATGGAAAATTTAAGGTTACTTCTGTGGTTGGGATTGTCAGCAGAACAAAGGAAGAGTCAATTTGATCTCATTTATTAAAAAGAAAAAACAAAATACGTCTGTTTATTGGGCTAATTGTGATCTACTTAACGGTTATATGAATGATACGATGATTATTAACACTTCTGAACTATCAAACCATAAAATTTCACACGCATGCACCTATTTTTAAAACAGTGGCAAATGTCTCTTTCATAATTATTCTTGCAAATGTATATTTTATTGCATCGAAATTGGAATGTCATATTTCATGTATTCTAACCACATGTAGTTCTATGAACAAGTTTAAAGTATTTTTAGATTATTGCTTCTTTAAGGTGAAATTTTCATCAACGGAACTAATATAACTTCTTTAGAAGCAACAATGGCTTAAATACTATTCTCCTTTGTGATGGTGCCTTTTGTAGTAGGGTTTTCGATGAGATATAGTTAATAGAAGAAAATGATTAGCAAGTTAGAAAGAGTAATTCATTTTTTTTTATCAGCAATGTACCCAATATGTATGTCTAAGTGGGTATTTTTAAACATGTGTGTATCTATCTGTATTAGGTAGGTACGCATTATTAAAAATTCAACATAAGTACATAGCTGAGACACAGAGATAAATGTTCAGTGTCTGCTGCAACAAAACCTTCATAAATGATTACAAGCCACGTGATCAGTAATTTTGTTTGGAACAGTAATTTTATTTCCTTCATGTTGGCAATTAAATTTCGGTAAAATTAAAAATTATTAAAGCAATAAGACCAAGGCTTCATTAAAGCACAACGTTCTGTTTTATCGGCTGAGATTCGTGTAATTTTTTCTATTCAACCAATCAGCATTATCTCGAGCGTAGACGAAGCAGTTTGTCATTGTTCATTGTAAACGAATCATTAATATCGATGACGCCAAGATTTATGGAATTTTCGTTCAAATGTATGGGTTAATAAGTCTCGATAATATGAAATAAAAGAAATATAACTAAAAAATTGTGTCATAAAATATACTGCCTAGAAGATTTAGTACCCTAGTATGTCACTATTGTCAGTAACAAGTATTACGAAGGCCTAACCTCTTAGCACTTTTGTGGCAATATCACTTTTACTATTAGAGAGAGACAAATGCAATTCATGGAAAACAGTCTGGCGTAGTAAGTAAATTATAAAATTAAAAAAAATAGGAGGTCCTTATATTTTTTATCACTGACACTGTATTTGTAGATTTGTTGAAACTCACTTCGTATATTTGAAATTTGTATTTACTTCATTTGCACTAGAAAGCAGTTTTTACATTACCTAATCATCATAAAGAATGTTTGGAATTAACTACAAAGATTTTTAAGTTCTTATTGATTTATTAACAGATTAAATAAAGTAATCAGATTTAGATTAATCGACAACTTCATAAGCTACTCGATAAGCTAACATTAAATGTTATCTTGGTTTATCAAAATATGACAATGAACTTAAACACATTCGTATTTTCAGTTGTATTCCTGATGAGAATAGACAGGTGAAATAGCTCCGCCCAATGAGCGCAGCAGTCCATCCCCACTCCCGCCATTGCACATTTTTTAATGTTTTGCCAATTTACGTTTGACAAGCTAGAGTCTATAGCACAAATTCTATTTAGATGGGGAAATCAGCTGTTTCGCTTCAGCGTTCGGACGCTGTGGTCCGCTGGCGCGTTCCCGGTCAAAAAATGTGATGCGATGACACCGAATTAGTGGGAGTTAAGGGGTAAATGGCTTATCTTTTAAAAGGTCGAGTAAATTTCTTTTTCGCTTTTATGTCTTTATTAGGCCTTCCGAATACGTGGTTAAAATTAATGAGATTGTGACTGAATCACCCTGTATAAAAGTATTCGTTAACAATTTTTAAACTTGTATTTTTTCACAAACAATTTACACTTTTTCCTTAAAAATCAATTTTTAATATTTGCGTAAACTTCGAAAATAAACTGCTAGTTTTCGAAAATTATAGCTCTAAAAAATTGAAAAAAAATCGGAACTGGGTAAGCATAGGATTTGCAAGCATTTCAAAAATTCCATCGATTTCCTCAGACTTCGTGAGCGCAAAAATATTTAAAAAAGAACATAATATACACCTCGATATACACTATTGCAAGGCTTGAAATGTCATGAGGTTCCTAGGTAACTTCGGTTGCACCTTATAACATCCCATGTAATAGGTATTTGAATTTTACATCATTTGTCTTTTCCGATATATTGCCCAAAAACCCTTTTATTTTAACTTTTTTGTTAAGTACTTACGCCTGTGACGAATTACACTTGTAAGAATTTTTTGTTAGTTAGGTACCTATTTTACTTTAGCACACCAGAAATGGGACATGCTGTAGAAAATGATGATATCTTCTTAATATTTTATATAGAAAACAAATACAAATCACATATTTTTGTATTTATCTTGGTTATTCACAATTTAATTTATTATTATTTCTTTTTTTCATAGATATATTTTCGAAAATGTCAATCGTCAGTGAATTAAAGACAAATAAGTAAGTTGTTAGAAAAGTGAAGAAAACGGGAAAATGCAAATCAATGTGTATTTCAGTGATACTTGGATTGCGAAAGGGTGTGGACTTAATGTTATTATTACATACCTTAAAAAACCCGACTATTTGTTTTTTAAACGGTACAGACCGACAGACACACCGCTATTCTTCTTATAAGAATTTATTTTGTAGCTTAATTTTAATGATTGGGCACAGTAAGTTCCTACTTATAAAATGAAGAAGAGGAAAAGGGGCCAATCGATATTTGTAAAATAAATATTTGTATTTATTCGTATTACCTCTAGAGAATGATTATTTATAGAACATGTTTATTTAATTATTATTAGATGATATTAAGGCAAATTTTAATTCAATTAATGTAAAATAACACCGGTTTTTTACATACCTGTAAGTGGATAGGTACTTTCTTCACAGGGGTGCTCATTTTTCCTCTCCCTAGTTTCTCAAATCCTCTGAAACCTTCAACGCTGGTGGTAGCGGTGCTACTTATTGTACAGAAATAAAACGCGGATTATCGCACTACTTCAATACGGATACAGATAGACACTACACCCTATCTGAGCTGAAATAGGAACTAATGTGAAACTGGAAGTGGAACTCGGGGCAACACGCAGCACTAACCAGGAAACATGGGGCACAAATAACGCGGAATAGCGGAACATAGAGTAGTCTTTTTAGAAGTAAGCTCAACTTACACGATACCACCGCGATGTCGCTATTTCTCTGGCCATGTGACAGAGGACAGAGGCGTTACTAGTAATTGGATCGACAAGTCTATTGGTAAAAATAAAAATATTTACTTCAAATACCAATTTGAAACTTACTAATTCACACAGGTTAGTCAAACTTGAACATATAAATGCTAATATGTAAGCATGTACTGCTCTTATAATTTACGTTGGATATAATCGATCGTCATTAAAGTAATATATTCTCCTTTGTATTACAGCTTTGAGAATTTTCACTACACTATAGAAAAACACATTTGTATTTATTTTGATTAGATTAATTATGCAAAGCATTATTCCGATTATGTATATAAAATTTTAGTAGCATTTAGATACTTACCTATTTCTAAATCTCGATTAGAGAGAAGTACTCAACGTTCAACTATAGGCAATAATTTATACATACATATACGTGTGTGGAGGGTTGCATAATGCTTTTAAAAGTTAAATTGTGGATACCTTTATTTAAAAGAGGTACTACATACAACTGTAGGCAGCCATTTATACGCACAAGTATTTAAATGGTTGCATAGTCCAGTTAAATGTTAAAATATATAATTTTGAATATATTTATTTTACATGATAAATGTACAAATGAGGACTAATAAAACCTAGTTCCTATTTAAAATCATTATATTAATAAAAAATAGTATATTACCTGTATCTAATATACTTACATCTTCAAAAATTCTACTTTCAAATATATTAACACTTCCCATACACTTTTCCGAAAACCTTTACAGAATATGAGATTGTTCGAAATCTAGATATAAATATCCAAACGAAGACATCTAATTGCATTTTAACTATTGCCCTAATTTCATTGTTACATACAGGTACTTCGCTCTTTAGGATTTGTTTTTAAAAAATGTTAACCTCAAATACAAAAGAGTTATTTGTAATTTAATAATTTTTTGAATAGCTCGACTAGTTAGATACTTCATTCATAGTAATATCAAGAGAGTACAATAGCGCTAAAATATTAAAATGATAATCGAATAAAGGAAGTTAATAGTTATAAGAAAATGTTTTATATTTTCGGTCAGTAGACATTTCCGTTTCATCTTCGAGGAATCAATACATTTTGCTCCAATTTAATAAACTGTTCTACATTTGACAGGGTATCAATTTTACCTGGACTCTGTAGCAGTAGAAGCTGTCGATCTGTATATCAATCTAAAGCTCTTTTTATAATAGTATAATTTTTCAAACAATGCGTTAAAATTTAGCCGGAAAAATATATTTTCAACAGAATATTAATAAAATTAAACAGTTAATTTAGAAAACCGGCAAATTATTATTAATAAATATAATAAATGCAATAAATAATAATTAAGGAACTAGTTGTCGAATCAACCGATATGCCCTTTGGACGTAAGCAGTCTCATAAGTTTGTCGGCTAATATTGCGGTTTTTGTGTTTTACTTACATTAAAACCTGTTTCAAATTTACCAATTTTCGACTCGCTAAATTGACCAAGAAATTAACGCTTTCATATTGGTGCGTGTAATACAAAAATTGATAAGAAATTGAGGACAATATAGCGTGTTCTAAACATTGGTCAATTATATTGGACAACCTTTTCGGAAAACCTCGGCAACACTATTATCTCATTCAGAAGTTGACATACTTTAAAAGGCACGGTGGATAGAAATTCCTGAACCTTCTTGCTTATCTCTGCATGGGAAAAGACGTGAAAGGTCTTGATTCCATCAACTCATTATTCAAAATGTAAACCTGAGTAGAAGCAAAGAAAATCCTATTGCTCAGATAGTTAACTTAATTGTTCTTTTTCATTTATTCTCGCTAAATAATTAATTTCTCTACTAAGTTTCACTTTTGTTAATTATGTGTTTTGGTTGATTAAAGTTAATACGTTCCAATAAATTCTTCACAAACACTAAAATGAATACTACTCTCATTTCACTGGCAAAAATACCTAATATTTGCACGACTTTCCTCAGTTGTTCTTTTTTGCAATTTAAAATGGAATATATATCCATCGATTAATTTTGAACACTACATGAATCGTTTCCGACACCGTTTTTTTTTCATTAGCAACATTTGTATTAGCTTGTAACGTAGAATTCGTCATTCAAATTTGGTTAAGAATTTTTGTTACACCTTGCATACGTTTGGACAGAATACACATTTTTCTTTTTGATTGTCTAACTTTTTAAGAATACAAAGGTGTATATACATGTTCTGTTTGTAATGATAAGGTGATAAAATTATTATTTTTTAGTTGTTTATGTTTATATCCGCTTTTTAATAACCCTTTGACATTCGGTGCATGCAACCATTCAGGGTGATAATTTCTTAGAACTACGATCCTCTAGCACCTTTCAATTTTTTTGTTGTAAAGACACACTCACTCTTCTTTTGAGAAAAGGTAAATTCTCTATTTTATTTCTTAGCTTTTCTTTTAAATCATTAATAATTCTTTTAATTAACAATCAATTTAATAGTTAATAAATTATATTAAGGTTTAAATTTAAAGGCGTCATTGCACAATTGTGAAAACTGACTCCACTCGAGGATTATAGTAAGTCCATCACTGCAATAGTGTCTTGATGGCAATCATTGAAGAAGCACCAGATTTGGGAGCAGATACTGATGCGCCAAAGAATATTTGATATTAAAATATATTATACAGTAAGTTGTAGATGACCTAATGTGAAGTAAATGTGAAGTAAATTATTTGTAAATGTCAAAATTTGCTCTTCATATTTTTAGTTTATGACCTGTAGGATACGGTTTTTGAAAAAATGTTGTTCGATATTCGATTGTGAAATTCTTTATCAATCTCGAACGATTTTTTTTTGCTCATTTTCGCTCTCAAATAAAACTTTAATTCTCAAATGCATTTTGCAATCTAGCATCAAAAATAACTATTTCCGCACGTATTTTAGTTTAGAAAGATCTACTTTTCCACATTAATGCAGAAAAGTGGTTTTATTTTGGTTTGCTTATCTTGGTCAATAGGGAGTAGTTTTCCTGTTTACGCAATTTCTATTTACATCAACTTTTTAGCCTATTTTTTCAGAATGTAGCGTTATAAATATATCAAAAATGGTCTGGAGTTCGAGTTATTTATTTTTTATTTTTCTCACGCTCGTAGAAAAAAAGTTGTTCTTAAATTAAGAGTACAGCATCTTTTCCACACTCGACTCCGTGAGTCAATTCCTCTTCGCGTCGTTCGGTCAGCGGAAGTCGCGTGCGAAGAAGTACTGCTTTCCGCAGTTCTTAGGAAAATAACTATTACATTTCATGTATCCAAAGAATATGAATAATTTATATACAAATTAATGAAATCGGTAATTATAGTAATTACCTACTTGTCATATGTGTTACAATGTTTAGTTAAATACTAGTCTGAATATCTTTCTTAGGCCACTGTACCGATTTGAGTAACTTATATTAATAAACTTAACCAATGAATATATGTTTAGTAAATCGAATCCATTTGATCTGTGTTGCAATTTTGTAATAAGCTAAATCCTGAATATTTTCTTCTTCCAATTTTTAAGACATTGATACTATTTTCAATACATGAACTATTGCACTTGTCTAAGTTATATTAACCATTTAGAGTTACCATGTGACCCAAGAGTTGAAGAGAGAAAACATATTTTCAAACATTGTACAATATTGATTAGGTTGAAAATGAGACATATGATGGATATAACAGCTCCGACATCTCTCATCAAATCGTCGAACTTTGTACTTGCACTGAAAACATTATTAGATGCTTTCTAAGTGTGTGATATGAGGTCTGCTAATAAAATTTGAAGTTGAAGTTCTTTACAAAAAATATATCGGAAAATTAAAATATTTAACGTCCTGTATATCATAAATGTGAAATTGGGACATATTTTGGTAGATAGTTTTCTTAAAATGACCTAAGGAATCTGCTCCTTTCATATACAGGGTCAGAAAGTCCCCATGGTTCATTGGCCGTTAAGTGAGAGCGATAAAGAAAGTCATAGAAATCCGTGCGATAGAGAAAGACTTCTTATTTGTGGAAGGGTGAAATGGGCGGTGACTATTAGACGCCTTCATTATAGCCATCTTTCTCTATCGCACGGATTTCTATGACTTACTTTATCGCTCTCACGTAACGGCCGATGAACCATGGGGACTTTCCGACCTGTATTAGTATTACGTTGTATTTGAGGACAGAAACTGATTGATTGGCATTCAACCAAACTTTTCTTAAAAGATACTTGTCTTCTCAGCAATGTCAATGCGTTTTTTGCGTAAAATGAAATCTTCAGTTATAATATTATGTGACATACACATACATGCATCTTATCATTAATTATATATACACATGTATATCCAATGAAATCAGTCAAAAAAATTACAAAGGTATTTGAAGTAAGATGGTTTTTCGGGTGGTATGCTGTGACCTGTGCACCTACCTGGTGTCCGCAAGGCTACAGGCGTAAGCATAACCCGAAAAATCATCGTACTTTAAATACCAGCACGAACTGTGAATGCTACCACCATTATAGATGCCTACTTTTAAACGCCACTGAGAAGGGTTGTAGCTAACGACATTACAGTATTGTCTTAGTTGTATCAGATTTCAATGCAATAATTTTGTTCCTCCAGCAGTCTTAAACTGTTATCAAATATATACTTCCAGCGAGTTTAAGGGCACGAACCAGTTGGTCAAATAAATACTCCTCAACTGCTGCAGAAATATGCTTTCTGAAGAAATTATTGTTGAACACCACAATACATCTTTATTAGTTTATAACAAACATGATTTTATTTTTTAAGCCTGTTCTGTTCTGTCTTATCAAAAATATCAGACATCTAAGCAAATCGTGTTATAACTATTTTGTCTGTTAACTAAAACTATAATATAAATAATATAATTTTCTTTAGAAAAGTAGTATACTTTTTTGCCAATTTAAAATTTTGTTCTGTTATCACCTTTGTGATATGGAAACTCATGTCAACTCTGATTAGTTAATAATGTTAAGTAGCTTTATTGTTTGCTTTTTTTGGTATGTCAAAAATTGTGTTACAACTTTGTAATAAATTGAGATACTTTTTCAATATTTCTTACAACAACTATTTCACAGGATTTTTGTAGACTGTCCTTAATAATAACTATTTGTCAAATTCTTAACGTATTTTGTGAGTTAGTAAATAAAAAAGGAAAAACATGAATAAAACAATGTTTAAAATGGAGAGAGCTTTACTTGTGTGTAACATAGCTGACATGACACATAGTACCTATACATACACAGGGCTGAGTATTACACCGACAGATTATTATGAATTATGTACAGATGTATAGTCAGTAGGGGCGGTGTCTTCCTAAGTAAGGCATGACAAAAGGGTCGTGGAAAGGCCAAACAGAATATAATAATTTAAAGATACACTCCCAGGAACTGCGGGGACAGGCTGCGTCTCAGCCCGAAGATTCAGTCAAGCGATGCAAACATAACAAACGCCGCGCCAGCGCGGTGTGGCACACAAAGACAGGACGCCAGCGTCTACTGCCGCACGCGCCACCATTGCTGCACCTTCTCGGTCAGCTTCCTGCAGAGGCCCACCAGCCTCCGTCACATCGGAGCCTCGGCCTCGGACTCGGCCTCGCCTTCCTCGAGGGTGACTTGGAAGCGAATGCCTGGGCGCTGCGGGTCAGGTACTTCTTCTGCTGGCGGGCTGGGAGGGATGGCGCTCTGGTACCAATCGCGGTTCTCCTCCAAGGTGTCGAGGATGTCTTGCGCGTCTGGGTGTACTAGATCGGCCCAGGTTTCCCACAGAGGATGTACTATGTAATCAATGAAACCTACTTGGGATTTTTCTATAGTCGCAGAGTGTCGGTCACACATAGGACTAATATCCATCTTAGCTTCACGCTCCTTGTCTCCCTGCTGGAAGAATTCCTCCATGAGCAGATCCACCCAGCGCCTGTACAGGGCCAGCGGTTTGGTGGGGTTGCTTAAGTCGGCGCAATGCACCAGGTTCTCTAAGACTTGGATGCGGTCTGTGTAGTTGTCCAGCAACAGCACACCCGAACCTGCCACCTTCTTGGTCTCCACCATGGTTTTTAAATCTGCCAGCAGACTCATGTGTTTAGACATGTCAGTACTAAGAACCATATCGATGACCATCTTGCGCAGAGTCTGCCTCTGCTTCTTGGTCATATTGCAGAAGATATCACACCCTTCATTCGAAAGTAGTTTAAAAGCGACTGCTAAATGATGATTTTCCAATACACTCTCATCATTGTACATTAATGCTAATTCGGAACTAGAATTTATTAAAAATTGATTAGTAAGTCCAGGGTGGTCTACGTCGTGGATGCAGGCAGCAAATAATGCTGCAGTTACCTCCAAAGGAGTGAATACAGACTCCAGAGCCGGAGTATTCAATAAGACATGCGTGCTTTGAGTAACATCGGCCGCATGGAGTGAATTATGAAAGGGATTATCTTTAACGTAGTGGTCTTCTAGAGTCATCATGAAAGTGATGAACGTTTTAGATGGGATGCCCATTGCTTTGAGAAGGTCTCTATTGCTAAAGGTAGTATAAGCTACGCAGGTCAAGGGTCTTCCATTACTTAGTTCACCTATGCGGAAAATATCAATACCCCAGTGGTCTATAACCATTAAACATTTTCCTAATTCATCTTCGTAAGGAGTTTCTACACCGTGCAACGGTAATTTTTCGCCAGTGAATGAGTTGGTATGACACAGCGGCTTGCGATTGACGCCGGATATCTGTGACATAGTAGTGTGGGGACCTCTGGGGCGCTCCTTGCGCTGGGTCCCCTTTGGCGGTTCGGCCGCTTCATCTGTGCGCAGGGTTGGTATGTCCAACTCCTGCTGTTTATCTGTAAACAAAACATACATTATAGTAAACCAAAATACTTCGATAATAAAATTAACTTCATCTCCGAATTAATTTGTGTTTTCAAATTATTTTAGAGTGAAAATAATTCTAAAGATTTGAGTGAAACTCTTGAACATCTGCGGTTTCTACAGGGTGTACTTAATTGTAGGAGCTCAGCCTACCAAATAATCTTGAGACTAAAATATGCTAACGAGATCAAATATAATATCTTAATCCAAAGTTAATAAAAGAAAACATCTTTGCCTGTAACTGCGAACTAGTATTTTCCAATTTTATATGACGTTTTTTATTGCTCAATAGCGTCTCTGATTAAAGCAATAGTTTTGTTTGATAATAAAATCGATTTGGTAAAAAATACTTTCAACTTTCTCTAAAGAAGCCTATAGCTTTTAATATAAACATTGTCTGGAACAATACGCTCACTCCCATCCAATAATTAATTTACAACATATTTCTAGGTTTTCTTAAAGGAATATAAGAGTATCTTTTTAGTAGTTATTGTTTGTTTTAAGTAATTTCGATCAGTATCATAACCTTTTTTATTTTTAAATTATTATTAATTTAATTATTAAATTTATGATCACAGCAAGTTACTGGAGTTAGTATTAATAGATGAATAAATGTATTAATTATATTTTGTTCAATTCAATCGTGTGTTTGGCTCAAGATTACCTGTAGAGTGTGTGCTTCTTGACTTAAAACCGCCCTATAATGCTGTTTTAAGAAGGTCAACTTACCAAGAAAAGTAGAACAGATGTATTCCGATATTTGGTTTCCAGATTTGCTTGATTCAGAGAAATGAGACAACTCCTTGTTAAGCATACGCTTAAACTGTAAAGAAAAAAAGTGCATTAGTATACGCGCTAATTTATAAAACATTTTTTTATTTATAGCTATACTCATGTTGTGTTATTTTTATATATGGCATTTCAGTTTGTACTAATTAGGCAAATGTGTTAAATACTAATGCTTGTCTAGTAAAAGGTTTCCAATCTGACATCGCCAGATATGGAATCGATGTATAATTTTAATCCATACAACCCACCGAGTTTAAAATTAAGGATACTTATTGGATGATACTAAATTGTTAATATTGATGAGGACAGTTCCCTCTGTGAGATAATTGACAGTAAAAGTAAGGATTATTTAAGAATACCAATTAATTTTAAGGGATATGGAAAACAAAAAGCATTTGCGTAATTTGTATTAAAGGGATTATTTATAAGATCTAAACAATTTTTAAATACCCATTATCCCCTTGTTTTTTCGTGAACTCCTTAATCTAAAGTCCTTTATCAATTAACAAATAGCTGCAACATTCTTATTTATTTAAACATTATTATAGATCAAGATAACTGTAATTACATAACTACAAACAAACATGAAATTGTCGCCTGAATAGGCGTCAATAGGGGTCAAATTAGTTTCTTATGCTAATATTTATCGTGAGTGGTTTTGCTAATTAAATACGAGAAAACTATAAATTATCTTACTAATTAGTAATATTTCATGGGTGGAAGACTGAAATGCGACTGTTAATAGAACAGTTAAATGTTAACTCAATTAATGAATATGCATTAATTGCATTATTGATAAAATTGAATTATGTGAAAGAACAAGAAAATATCAACTGATGACGTAGATATGTTATTATCGGGGCAATATCTTTTTTGTTTTGCAACTTTTAAAACGATTCGTAAGTTAATTTATAAACAGCAAAAATGGTAATTACGGTTTCGACTGACAAACTAATTACTGAATACCTACTTTCTCAGTATCAACGTCAGAGAAGTTACCTATAGCTTATGTTCATTAATTTAATCATTGATATGGTAATTTCAAATAATAAATAACTTATCAGCTAAAAGAAATACTGAAGTAGATATGAGAATATTAATTTAAATTTGTTTGTTAATTCAAGCGCGTATATTTCCGCATAGCATAATGCTGACAAAGAGTTTTTCAAAACAATTTTCAAAATGTACCTTAATTTCGGCTATGGCAGCCGTGAGGGCAATGTCAGCCATGATGTTAAGCCAGGGCAGGTTTTCAAAAAGCTTGTCAGAATTTGGCGGCACCCTCTCAAAAACTTCTTCCTGGGATATCGCTTTTTTTAAAACCCTTCTATGGGCGGTCGGATTTTCATCCGAAGTCAACATTTTAAAAATCCAGTATTGCACTAATTATCAATTATAAATTAACACCAGTAGTTTACTAAACTAGACAGTTAACGAAAACAAACTTCAATGTGTGAGCAAAATCGGCTCGAGTGAAAGCGATGAGCACTTGTTTTACTACGAGATACTATTCCAAAGCTCGGTATGTTGTTCAGTGGAACAGCGGACCGTGACTGCCAACTGCGATACGCGCGTTTTCTTAAATATACCGCCGACTACGTTTTTCCGCTTATCCTGAAATGTTTATACTACCGGCTAAAATTTGACTCAGAAATCTGTTTGTGTGTGTCACATCGCTCGTATGCTCTGCTTATCATATCATATATTTTATCGTGGACCAAATCTACGCAGAATCATTTGTTTAGATTATTATTCTAATTAAAATTGTGCCAATAATTTTGGGCGTTGTTTTTCATGTACGTGCAATGTTTTTGTTTACTTGTATTTCCAGAATTTCCACAAATAAGGGTGTAGTAACATTTGCCGCTTTCCTTGTTAAGAAAATAAGGTGTTTATATAAAATTTGTTTTTGATTGTGACGATATGAGAATAAGTGCGCGAATACTTGGATTTTAAAGAATAATAATTGTAACAACAGTTTTTTTCTGTTATGTTAATATGAATTAGTTTTAACATCTAAGGACTGGAAGTATTACAATATACCTACTAGGTTTGAATCATTTCCGATGGTTAAGGAAAAAATAGTAATCATTACTATTATGCATAATATGGAGTAAACTTTTAATTATTGAAGTTAAGACTAAAACTTGACTAAGGCTTGTCATTATTAAATGCTGTCGGAAAGGACACAGGGTTGAAAAATAAACATTATTTACTGCCATCATCCTTAAAATTGATTGCAACGTCTACTTCTGATAAAATTAATAACACATATAAAAAGTTAAAGTACAGATTAGGCATTGGAAGTAGCAATTCTACATACTTAAACCATGAGAAACCCCAAATATTTATGTTTTATTGATCCTCAAGGAATTTACAGTCGAAATCTAATAAAATTATACTTCCTGCATATTTTAGTTAATAAATTAGGTCACTTATTGTAAATAGAAGAAATTATTGGTAATATAACAATAAAATCATTGGAATTTTATATTTATTATACGAGTTTAGATTTTAACAAAAATCGTTAATATAATATAAATCAATATTCTCCTCATTCTAATCGCCAGAACTTTGAGATTTGTGCGGGAGAGGGGGCGGCATATTATTATCCAGTAAGCTGCATGTACGCCCAGGAATGACTTACGTTGATAAGCCCTAACCATTATTCAGTGCAGGAATGAGGAAAACCTCATTAATTAGGGGGGTGGTGAAGCACCCACAGGTAGGTATCAGTTTCTCAAATTGACCCAAGCCAACGTTCTTCCGCCCTACCATACCCCCAGAGAGGGTGCCTAATTCCTCTCTACAAATATAGCTGATTTTGCAGCCGCAGGGATCGAGCCCCCTACGTGGCGTAGCATACTTCGATTCAAGTATTGACACCTCGAACAGCTCGACCATCGACCGATATTATTATTATACAATATTTAAAAGTACTTTATTGACAACTCTTTTTTCATATTTGTACCCATCAGTGTTCTGTTGTATAACAATTTCTTGATATCCCAATTGGAACTGTGTCGCCTTCATATATTTTGTTTTATTTAACACAAAGTTTTGTGATGCTTGAAATATCCTAAACGTGATAGCTGAAATTCCCTACTAGATTACGAATTTCGAAAATACCACAACTTCTAATTTGTAATATGCTTAGGTACTTGCTGTAAAGCAGTCCCATGTGAAATATGGAAGCAAATATAACTCTGGAACACAAGTAGAATGAAATATTTATAGCAAGATAATAATTTAACTTTTCCTTATAATATGCAGGGTATCTTTTTTAAGTTGGGGTTTTTCCTTTTGACAGAACTCGACAAAGTAAACAAATTTTTCAAAATCTTAAACACAGCGGAACAGGCATTTGAAAACCGTGGAATAGTAGTGATTTGGGTTTTAAATATAATACATTTCAATGTCTAAAATGGCCCAAATTTTCAGTAGTGATGGTATTGATACATGGAGAGTGTCATCAAAATGTCGCCATAGTATCGCAATTGTATGCTGACCGTGTTCTTTAGAGATTTCTGTGCAGGTCGAGAAAAATGTTTTACACATTGTTGAAAAAGATCCAACAACTATTACCAGACATATAGTTGCAAATCATAAAAAAATATAATAGGTATAATAATTATTATGAACTTAAAAAAACTAAAAGTAATTGAAATTATTTAAAATTTATTAAGTTATAATGCGTTCTATAAAACATTGAAATTGGATTCAATAACTTCCAATAAGTAACTTTCTGTAATTGCCAATTTTCTAATGTCAACAAACTGACAGAAATTGCCAAGGCAGCCAAGCATTATGGAAGTGTGTTTTTTTTTTCTCGTGGTACTTTAATTGACCCTTTCTGTACTTGTTACTAAATTGTCATTTTTATTGTAAACGAATATCAATTGTAAATGCTCACTGCTTGTAAATTAATGGTTAATTAAATAATGGATTTTTATAAACAACTGTACTTCTGAATTACTCTCCACAACTATCCATATCCATCCTAAAATACTAGTTTTGAATGGCTTTGCAACGGAACGTGCGAGATGCAAATTTTTCAAACATTTTTCTAGGAAGGATGAGACAACTTTTACTCTGTTTGAACTATTTGTGGGTGTGATGTCAAGTGTAAAACAATCCTTGTGGAATTTACGACAATCCTCAGTCTTACTTTAGACATGAAGTGAAGGATTATTTAAATAATGAATTTCCCATGCAATAGGTGGAGAATCCGCAAAGGATCAATATCACAACCTCCTAGGTCAACAGATTGTAATTTATACCGTTTTTATATTATGAGATTACAAAACGAAAAGTTTTTGGTGTATAAGATTGAAGTGAATGCAGTGGAGGAATTACGAGAATACATAGAAAACGTAAAAAAGAGAGTCGTAAATACTCCGAGCGATAGTTTGTATGAATGAAAGCAGTTACAATAATTTTAAATACCTCTATGCAGGCTCAGAAGTTTTTTATGCTCGTTATCTTTGAGTTTTCCGTAAAAACTGATATTTGAAAAATGTTTTTTACTTTAAAAGACACCTGTATTCTCATATTTAATATTTTCGTAGTACAAATATAAATAAGTATTAAAAGACTATATTTCCTTAACTGTTTTGTAAATATCTATTTTGAAATTGAGGAAAAAATATACAAATGAAGGTATCTGGGGTGAAGGACAATGCAATTTTGTAATCTTAAGGCTGGCTTTTTATAGACAAAGATCGCACTTTTAGTAAGACAATGATAGAACAAGAAAATTTATTTATAAAAATGTTGAAGGAATCCTCCTAATTTTTCGCAGTGAAAGATTACGAAAAACTTGAGTATACATGTAAACATCGGAATGGTAGGTACCTTTCCTGTTTTGTCGAAAATTTTGAAAAAAATACCCAATAATTATAAAATTCACTGATAATTATGTATAACCCCCCCCCCAAAAAAAAATAACTTATCTAATTATAATTGTATACATTTTCCATGTTGTGGACACTTATCACTTATGTATAACGTCTAGTCCAAATTTTAGTTTTTTAATTACATTGTATAGACATTTATCCTTATTTGGTACGTAGGGACACGTAAGTTTCTCATTTCAGTTTACGTAAAAGTGTTACTAATGAAAAATAAATTACATTTCCTTTATCTGGGATTATCATGTCTATACTGTGACGTCGTTTTGCAAACCGAAAAATATTTGTTTTTTACAATTTGTACTTGAATTAATAAAATTGTTTAGATATTTAATTCTTAAAATATATTTTAATCAAGTATATTAAGATCCTCCAAAAATTGTGTTTTTTATTTACTATACACCTGTATTGATTTTAAAATGATAATATTAAAAATATCAAATAAAATTTATTTTAGTACAGTTAGAAGTTTATCTTGCACTTATTTGCTAATTAGGTAATATTTTTAATATCTTATCTAAATATTTTGATAAACTCTTAAAATATGCAGATAAACTAGAAAGGTTATAAAAAAAGAATAAGCTTATCTTATAGAATTAAGAGTAGGATTAGTCATTTAACATTATGATTATCTATATTACGTGGATGTATGTATTCCACTTATGAACAAAAAAATGTCTAAATATATAATATTAGCTGATAAATTCCTTAGTTCATTGTTTTAATAAACTGAGAAATCGTACCTATGGTTATTCCGACGCAATTTTTGTTGTACTTTTGAGATTTTTGGCCAAAGGCCAGAGTAATTCCCTTAATTGCTGGCAAGTGATATAAACCGTTTTTATTAGAAATAAACACTAAATGTATTTTTAAAGATCAAAATATAAAGTGTGTGAACGTATGGTTTCGCCGGAAACTGTGGATTCCCGAAAACTAGAACTTCATAGAATAGATTCTAGATCTATAAATTTAATGGAAGTGTTCCATTTGTTACATAATATCTATAATTTGTAAATATTTATACAAAATCTAAACATGACCGTATTAAATAAAATTTTCACGCTTATGGAAAATATAACATGTTTTCTTAAATCGATTCTTACTCTGGCAAGGTGGAACCTGGTATGGTGTACAGATCTAGAGGGATGGGTGCAGGAATATGTGGACTGAGACCCAGATGGAGTGCAAGCTACAGTCTAGGGAGGTTTCCCACTGTATGTCAAGCAGACATATTCCCGACAGTGGCGTGTTTAGTAGAGAATGTACCTAGAGGTTATAAACATAAACTCATATACATATTCTCCGGCAGTCAAACAGTAATTAAGGCTTTGGACAGGGTAAGTTCAAAACTAGTATGGCAACGCACTAAAGAAAATGAGAAACTGGATAAACTTGCTAGGAAGGGATCCGAAATAGAGTTCATTGATCCGGTGCTCTTGTGCAACACATCTCCCAGTGTGGTCGAGGGGCTCTGAGAAAATGGACTGAGTCAAAACATATAAAATACTAGGCTTCTAGACTACTACGAAATAACTTATGGGCTATCTTTGGCAGAAAAGCACGAATGAATTCTGAGCTTAATAAAATTTGGCTCAAGAAAGTGAGGGGATATATGTCACATTTAGGAAACATTTATACAAGCTAAAACTGGTAGACAGTCCGGTCTGCTCAGGATGTGACTCGGTGGATGAAGCTTCTCTGCATATCCTGAGCGAGTGCCCCAAGATTTGCACGTAGTAGAATTATGCTCCTGGGAAAATCTTTTCTGGAACCCAAGGAGTTGTGAGAAGTGTCGGCAAGGAAGCTGATTAGGATTTAATAGTGAGACGCACCATAGGACTGATAAGGCTGTGGTGCTATGGGACTTGAATCTATTCAACCACAACCAAACCACAGATATGAGAATAAGAAGAAAACGATTTTTAAGGATTTTCAAAGATTGAGCGTGACAGATTTGATCATTTGGTCAAGAGCAGTTAAAGATATAGACTTCAAATTTCAAATTTTTAACAAGACCTAACCATATTTAAAAGGCAATTATGTTGCTTCAACTTCTCAACTATTACAGGAACGTAGTAGATGTATTAGTCTTATTTTACTCAAATAAGGATCAATTTGTGCAAAACTTTAATAAACCATACATGTTTTATGTATATCCTGCTATTAACAGTGCTTAGGATATTGTCGACGGTTTTGGATTTTTAACCACTCATTCCAAAAAAAAAAAGGAAAAACTTCACCAGACAATTTCTACTGCAGGCGATCTATATAAATCAGCAACCGAAAATACGATGTACCAACTTTAAAGTCTGTATCGACGAATTGTAACATAATGCATGGCTATACTAAACTTACATTCAGAAAAATATATAAAACTCAAGTTTCCTGATAATTTCCTATATAAATGGGATTCACAGTATTATAGAGCATCGTTTCTCTGTTAGCACTAAATTATATGGTGATTTCCTAATCACTAGAGACAGAGCGTTGACCTAAAATTTTTAAGTTCAAGGACTAAGCGAGGCAAATTTAAAAAGACCATTACTTAAGGTTTGAACGAAAGATTTAAGGTTTAATATTCAGTAATCTCAAGTAGATAACTGAATCTTAAATTTGATCTTGATTTGATATCAAACTATGGTTTTGTGTTAAAAAATATCAAAATAATTTCAGACAATTGTAATATGTATTTCATAAAGTAATGACTTATTACGTAGAATGAGTCATATGATATCATACCACCAATGACTATTAGTCTGATAATTATTGATAACAATAAAATTTATTGGAACATTGATTACTGGTTCTATTAAAGTAGCCTTAAATAGGAGCATAGTAACTGCCCAAGGTATAGAAATACGTATTTAATGTAATTAAAATGTTTTCATACATTTTTTATCCAAATCGTATAGTTTGAATTTTATTGGTAGTATGTAATCTTCAAGTTTAACTTGGAATCGTAACCTACAACCCAGAAAAAAGATATGATTTACAGCATCCAAAGTGCAATAAGATTTTTTGGTATCACAAAATAAATTATTTTAAATTGCTTTACATTTTATTTTTACATTATTAAGAGTTTTGAAAAAGTTGAGGATAAGGATTGAAATTATGTGTGTTTCTGTTGGTAGATGGTTAAGTAATATGTCGTCTACTTTAGGCATGAATTCCATACGATTTAATATGTTCGATAATAATTTATAAATATGCTCAACTTTGTCCCGTGACTCCGTCGTCGTTTTCAGCTTCAACTAAAAATAGTATCTGGTCGTCGACCTTTTCTAGTATGGCTTAATTGTTACCTTTAATTTAACTATTGAAACATTTATTCTGCCACGACATACTATAATGGACAAATTGATAAACTGAAATAAAATTCTGGTTATTGAATACAGGAAGGGACTTTGATACATTTTATATAGATGGTGTTTGACCTCAGATTGAGATAAGATTAATTTGACCAATTTATTATTATTTTGTAATATGAGATCGCATTACGTTGGCTTTTTCAAGGAATTTTAAAATAGCTATTAGGCAACAAAGTACAAGAATTGTGACTGGGTACTATGCTTTGCTACATTATTTTCAATTTGGACGTAAGTAATTTTACCAACATTTTTTCTTACTTCAAAAAGGAAGAGCGTATACAATTTGTACGAGGAAATTATATCCTAGTGAAGGACTAGTACTTATTTAGATATTTGTTTACTTTTCTTAATTTACTATTGCTTACAATGATCCACTAAACTAAATAGTGAAAATCTTCTGAGAATATCATTTTGGGGTATCCCTACAGGATAGTAACTATCATCCAGCTTATAGGAAAGAAATTTTAGATTTCTTCTGCACATTTTCAATGCGTTCATTGGATACCAAAAGTAACTAGAGTATACGAAAGAAAGTTTGTTGTTGAGATATTATTTTTTGATTTTATTCAAGTTATTCTGAATTCTCAAAGACCCCATTCGCCAATACATTTTCATATCTGTAAGTAGCAAACAGGTCAACAACAATATCGCTAATATAAATTATAATTGGAAGAGGACCCGATATGGAGCCCTGGGGAACCTCAGGAGTTGCCGAGATATATTTATATAATTTCTAATTTTGGATTATTCCTTTTCTATTATATATTATCTCACATAAATGATTCTCGGGAAAATAAATAAGTAATAAAATAGGTATCCAAAAATAGATGGATTCAGAGGACATGAGGTGCAACTAATACAACATTAATATTCCATTAGACGTTTTAATTTGACCATAATATTGACTAGGATTAATATTTAGACGTAGAATACGGTTTTTGCATTAAGAGCTATTAATATAATCAATAACTTTTGCTTATTTTTTGACACATAGTAAAACTTATTTTATGATATTTTTCTTTTAAATCCTGTTAATTACAAGATTAAAATTACATTGCCTGTATAAATATTATCGTCAAATTCAAAATAAATTCGATTGACGTAAACGATTACCAATTTTTTATTTTATTATTACAGTTTATTTATATCTTTATGTAGTAAATCTCTCGTAAGTTTATTCGGTTGTAAGAAAACAACAGTGTTCTGTAAAATAACTTTTTTTGAGCGTTTGCAAAAAGGAGTGAAAGAAAAAAAATAACGGTATATCTTCTTTGAAAGATTACACAACTTTGTTTTCTATTCTAGAGTTGACAAGATAATGAGATGATGTTGTTGACTACAGCGCATTAATAACAAAATTTCTATTCTTGAATCAAAAGGGTTATCATTTCTTTATATTCTTCCGGCTCTTGACAATATCTGACACTACTTTTATCAAGGTTTTGTTGTGATCAATTTTTAATTATATTTTATTTTTATGTGAAGTCCCGTAATTTAAAAAATAAATCATTACCGAACAGCTGCTATTCAAAATTTTGTCTTCGTGTAAAGAAAGTCTATTCTTTTCTAAAGATCAATATTTTTTCAAGAACCCACTAAATAAAATTGGTGTTTTGTATCCAGAAATAAGACATCTTTCTACTTGAATTTATACAAGTATCTCTTATATCTCTATGCAATAGCATTTTAAATTAACGAAACTGCCAGTACCTACAATGTGACTACATTTACAAAATTTTAGCCCATACATTTTTTTTTATTATATGGGCCCATTAAGTACAGATTAATGATCAGTAACTAGCACAAGTTCGGTTGATCGCTAGGGCATGAATTAATTTCCAAATCCCCCAATTATCACAGGTTTCAATATAAAAAAATTATAATACATGCATGAGCTGTTACAATTATATTATAAATTTGATCGTCACAAATTATGCTCTTATTTTATTCATAAATTTGAATGTACCTATAAGGTTTTTACTAAAATCGATAGACATGTTATATACAAATTAACAAACATGATTGGCCTATGAATTTCTTAGTATGGACAGTATGGAAGTATGGACACAAGTAACATTGTCAATTACAGGAACATATAGGTCAATAATTAAGTTGACTTAGCATTGATATTTAACACAAAGAGGAAGCGGGCAAAGTAAAAGGCGAGAAAAGGAAGAAAAATACATAGGTATCATGAGAACTAAGATTAGTTCTAATAGAAATTAAACTAAATCGCCATTAAGTGTTGGATAGTCCAAAAAACTTTGTTTAAGCGTTATCTATTTCTTACAGGTTTTGAGACCCCAATACATGCGTTATCAATATTGCACACTCGGTATATCTTAATCTTTTATTACGTTTTTTCAAGCTAACTTCATATAAAGCATTCAGAGTCTATAAAATTATATTTCTGATAATTCTAGTCCATGAAGTATATCTAGCTGCGTGTGATTAAATATTGATGTGGTGTGACAGTTTAAATCGTTGTACTACTTTTTCCAGATGTATTTAGGAAACGGTAAACCTAGTAAAAATTTGGGATGTTCACATTTTAGAATAGTGTGTTACACTTCAAAAATGATAACGTCCTAAATTGATACTAAGTGATGTTGTTAATTGATTTCAGAGAACTTTTGTTATATTATGTATGTACATACTTATTACAAAAAACGCAAATCATTTTTCATTCGTATTTTAGAAAACATCAAATGTATTTCAGTAGTTATTAATTTGTAAGTGATGAATAGTTTTCAATTTTATTGTACGAACCATAATAATGGAATACCAAAATTAAATTTTGATAGCATTTCAGACTGATACACTAACAATAAGACAGTACCTACAACCAATTAACAATAAAAATTCTTGTTAAAGGTATATATCTTAAAATCCCTCTGGTATCCTTTTGACAAATACTGGAATACAAATGATTCAATTGAAATACATATTTTTAAATTAAACTGACTACTTTGAAATATGATGTTTTGTTAAGTACTGAAAGAATATCTGAAATATAGGAAGGGTGTCGTCCACAATATTTAAACAATGCCTAGGTAAGTTTAGAATATTTAGAATAATATGGTTTTGGGTAAATAATACTTAATGTTGAATTGAATTTCAATTATACGTTGTGCAATTTCTTCGACTGCTTCATTCGTTACGTTGGCGTTGTAACAAGTCTAATATCATGCTTTGATTATTTTTTTTAATTCGGAACACCATTCGTTATATACAGGGTGTTACGATGAAACTACAGAATCTATAGTAATGGTGTCATTTCGCGACTTGCTTAATTCAGCAACCCCGTATCTCAAGTTTAATCGATTCATAGCTCTGTAATTTTTTGAGATTTGAATATTAATATAAGATGGCTGCCAAAAGGTAACAGTGACTTTAAAAACTCTTAATGTTGATTTTGTATTTTCAAGTACTTTAAACTTTAAATTTCTGTAGTAAAAAAATTATATTTTTTTAAATTATAAGCTTAAAAAAATTACTGAAAACTATAAATTAATTAAACTTGTGATATATACCGATATTTTCTGGGATTACCCCTGCGTTCTTGGAATTAACCGCATTCGACACCCGAGGTAGAAAGACATCGGCGGCCTGGCGTTCACTGTGACAGCTTGCAGTGCATACCGCAATACATGTTTCTTCGTATATTAATTTTTTTGTAGCAGCCTGTTTATAATTGTATTATCTTCTAGTTTATTTATTATTTGTACTCTATTGTACTATAAAAGAAATAAAAACACATTTTAATTCTTAAAATCTACTTTGTATACCTATACATTCTGAAAATAACGCAGAAAATTTCAATGTACGCCCCTGCCATGGTAAATTGTTACAGTAGTTCCGATAACAGAACTTTACTGGCTCATTATTTTCTTGGAATTCTATCTCAACGAATATTTAAAGGGTGCTATGTTATCAGAGTTTCCATAATAGCTTCCCTAACGTGATTTCACTAAAAATCATTCCACAAAAAATATCACCACATTGTACTGAGAAAATTTAAATTTTTTTAATTTAATAATTTTTTGTTTAGATATAACAAATCAGGAAGCAGCATTAATGGCTGCTATTATTGTTGTTGTTTATTTCCTACTTTCGTTTTCAAGGCAAAAGACATCTGTTCCCAAATGTATCCATTTCACTGAAGGATGTTTATGTTTGTTTACATTTCTTCCGACCTTAAATATGTAATTAGTGAACTTGACCTTTACGCGATTTAGGGTAATGACACCAAACTGAAAAAGACTTTAATGATATTTTGTCTAATGATTGTTATTTATACTCGTATTAAAATTTTAATATTTTTTATATGAACAGACAAAAACGATATCTTGAATTAAAAATAGGTATGGATATATGTCCACACACTTGCGTGACGTAAGGAAGAAAGATATGCACCAAGTTCATTATTTCCTAATGCATAGAGTTTTATTATATTTCCCTGGTTACGTTGATTGTGCATTTTAAAGACTCTTTTTTATCTTTTCCAAAGTTTTAGGAATTCGAACGAACTATAATTAATTCAAACAAAATCTAATTAAGTTTTCGGAAATCAGAAATTCAAAGTTTTAGGAATTTATAGTTTTAGGAATTTAGGAATTCAAATTTTATACTTTTCTTGCACATGGTATAAATGTAAATAAATAAAACTTATTCGAGATGAGCAGTACATACGCTTTTGCAAAATTGAAAAAATTATTGTCATTTATTACTGCGAAACCAGTAATCTCATTGTTGAAAATCATATCTTTGACAGACAAATAACAAATTTAGACTAGAAAAAGTGACTTGTCATTTTGGTTCTTCCAATTTATGGGTGGGTGTCTATTTTAATAAATTGTGTTTGTTTAAATTTTAAAATAACAGCTAATTTTAACATGAACTTGAAACAGAGAAATAAAATTTAAGAAACATATGTATTTTGCAATAAAATTTAACCTTATTAAACCATCTCGTTTTGCAAACAGTCCATAAATCATCTCCAAGGCGAATAGTATTATATGACATTTTATAACTTTCAGTAATCTATACAATTAAAAAATTTAGGTTACAATTAGATAACTTAAACACATGATTTCAATGTTGCCAAAGATTGGGGGTACCAACAAGGTAAAAATAACAAGAAACTACTGTGGTCTCCTGTATTTTTTTGACTCATATTTTGTTTAAAAGGGTTTTACCTCACTGCATGATAAAGATCCACAATATGCAAAAAACATTACTTAGAACCCACGTAAACTGTTTTCCATGAACGTTAGTTACCTACATTTCTCGGCACATGGTAATTTTATGCTCAAATAAGAAACAAAAAAATCTAATCATATTACACAGACGTATACTGATGTGAAATGTTTTTCAAAATTCAGTACCACATTTCTGTGCACATTATAAACGGAATATTGATTTAATCAAAATCATAAACAATTAAGAATGCATGTGGATCATGAGTGTTTGTTACCCAGGATTTGAAAATATTTCCCAAGTCTAGTTTACTATTTAACTAATAGATGCTACGTGACAAACGCTTGTTTACAAGCGTATAGCTTGTGATCTCTATATTAACGCATTCACAAAATTACGTCTAACATAAGTTCAAAACAATATGAAAACAAGGACTAATAATTAAGCCAAGCTTTGCATAAGAACACGTATTCGTGACACTTTATTATCATGTTTCAATCAAGCCGATACATAGATGGTCTGTGGTGTGGTAATAATTTATTATATGAAGGTGTTCCATACCTACGCGTCCTCTGTAAAAGGTTATTTCTATAATTTTATTACAAAATACCAAATATCTTACTGGATGATCCACGTGGTGGTGAGAAAAAGGAATTGTGGACTCTGTTACTGGAATATTGTCTTATTCCGTCTTCACCATTGGTACTTCACGCGATAATACCAAATGTCCAGGGTTGAAATTCACACACTCCTTGATGATTCCGTCAAATTTTTGTATTTCGAGTCCATTTGGAACGGAAGGATTTTGTGCTTTTTCTTAGGCGATTTCGACTCGTCATCGAAGGCGGCTAGGCTTTTGCTGTCAGCTACATCGCACTACAAGGTGTGTTTGCGACCATTGAGCAGTTTCTGTAAATTTCTATCTGATTTCCCCTGGTATTCGAAATACGTATCAGTAATTTTCTTGATGATTCGCAATAGTCTTAGGCGGTGTGCTTTGGGCTTTCTGATCAGCTTAGGCGGTTGAATCCGAAATTTTGATGAAAATATCGACTTTTTCGCGGTGTATAGATGGCTTGGGGACAGGTTTGATATTTTCGGACATGTACTGAAATATTTGACTGCTTTTGGAGCTTTTTGGACCTGTAAGGGCGACTTTTAGTAGGATTTATCAAGAAGTTCTTGTCAATCAAAATGCTTCGTTTATTTAATTTTTTGTGGGTGTTTCTTCAGCTACTTGAATCATTAGTTTGAGCGCAGTTTAAATTGGTTAGGTTAGATATCTACATGTGTTACATATCATGTATGTAACATTTTGTTTTGCTTGTTTACTTTTTCTGTGCGCTTAGATGGTTTTAAGATGCCAGTCCACGTAAAATATATTAGTAAATATACTTATTATTTTTGTATCAAAAGTAATTTGCCCGTTGGTGTTTATAAACAAACCATTTAGAACATGAACATGAATATACTGATTTTCAATCAACTTATTAAAGAATAACATTTGTCAGTAAAGATACGTTGTCTAACAAGAATATATGGAGCATCTCCAAGTTTTAATAAAATCGGTGCTTCTTTTCTGCAATAAAGTCAAGGGATTCAAATATATCCAATGTAATAAAAGTTATGTAATATTCGCATGTATGAAACTTTAATTTGCGTTGGATTCCTAACAAGCTATTTATTTGTAAAATATTGCTGTAAACAAGTAAACTCTCCTAAAGGAAAACGAGTTTTAGAGATATTTGGAAATACCATAATTTTAAAATTGTTTTATAAATATATGTTTGTATAGGCAGTACAAAATAATGAGAATACGTAAAAGCAGATGCAAAATTAAGGCTTCACTACATTATAATTGGGAATTATTCCGTGGGATGTAAAGCCTCCCACGACTAACATGTTATTCGTTAGTGATCTTGTTTCACAGATTTGTAGGTAAGTTTGGTAATTATGTAACGTGAGCAGCCTGAGTATAAAGTTAAGGATTAATTATTTTTTTCAAGAAAACTTATTAAATGAAAACCTTAAATACGAGACAAAGTTCCTGCTCAAACAACAACTTGGATTTTAAATAATGAATATACCTTGTACAACTGAAAACCATTTTTTTTTACCAGAGATATCCGAGCCTCTTTTCAAATTAGTTTGCTTATAGGAGTTATTTGCTTAGTTGGCTTATTAGGATTATCTAATCCTAATTTAAAAATAATACTTGGTGTAAATGTCTAGACAATTTAAACAATAGACATTCTCTCTATTAAACCTGGGCTATTTTAAATTGATGCAAAATCAATGTTTATGCAAATTCACTAAGACTGGGACGTAGGTCACTTAGCAAAATACTGTTTTGCAAGTCAGGTATATTATTGTTTCAGGTCTAAGAAAAAAACAGTTACTGTCAAAAATGTAGAATTACGAACATTACAAATTTCATCGAACTAAATCTTAAATAGACTAGGCGGTTGGTTTGGGTGAGTCGTATATCTACGGAGATTTTTGGCTTTTTGGCTTTCAAATATCACTAGAAATGAAAATTTTTCTATGCGCATAAAAAAAACGTGGGCTTAACTTTTGGCGGCACAATATGTTAAAGAATTTCGAAAAATGTCATATTTTTCTTCCTATTTAATTATGTATCTTTTCAAGAGTTTATTTTAGGCAAAAATGGAAGAGGAAAAAAATTGCAAAAATGGGGTTAAAAAACAATACTTTTTTAATAATTTTTTTGGGGTATTTAAATTGGGTATAGGACCTTTATACTTGGCTCAAAAAAACTTCAGGTTATGTAGAATTATCACACCAAATTTTATCAAAATCGGTTCGACAGATTTTGCATAATAATTTTGCAATCCAGATTTTGAAAAAAAAATTGCAAAATTTCAAAATTTTGCACAGCAAAAACCAAGGCCCTTAGATACTTGAAAATTTAATCACATATAGAAGGGCTCTCAAGCTTTCAAACTTTTTTGAAAAATTCGAATCCGTCAATTAGGAGAGCTCTGGCGCTTGTTTAAACATTGGTCGAATTTTTGTACTTATAAACAATTAGAACTTTGTGAATATTCCATCGAAAAATATATTGCGTAAATACTTACAACTAATTTTTCTTTTTAATGAAAAACAATTTTTTTTTTTGTTGCCATGGGAATAGTGCCTAGAAATTTAGATAAATAATAAAGCACAAACAATTTCAAAATAGTTATTGTCACTTTATTACATTTACACCCATAAGTGTTTACCCATTTTAATAGTCGTGAAATAATATCTTTGGTACTTACTTTTGAAATGAATCACTTCAATGAACAACATTTTAAAGTTACTATAATTTTAAGTAGTCGAAAAAGTGAATGTGCGATAGAACATTTACAATAATGAATAAAGGATTAAGGAAATTATAAACGCACTCTATTAATATATATAATAATTAAAACATATGCTAATGGAATAAGATTTGTCTTTAGAATCATATACTTCTATAGTTAAGTACTAGGTATGAAAAAAAAATTAGATTAAGAAAAATAGTTATAATAGACAAGAAGCGGAGGGAGACAAAACACAGAGAGTTAGAATCTAATATTTTTACCCATGTATAATACGTTATTTTTTTCTGTGACGGGAAAAACGGCGATTTAATATTGAGAAAAACATATTACAATATGTTAAAGTCCGAAAAGATTTGAAGTTTTAAAGTGGTAGGCTGTTGTACTTATAGCGGCATTGGACCTTAGACCTTATAGAATAAGGTCTGTGCATAGGATCTGTGTTGCTAAGGAAACCTTTAAAGTAATCAAGTATCTGTCAATTTAATTCTTTGATTGGGATTAAAATATTGCGAGCTTGAGTTATTTATTAGTTATTTTGAATATTCAACGTTCAAAAATGGACATTGGAAGGCGAAAAGGACTTTTTTCCCGGAGACGGTGTTATTGGCTTATTTTTCGGAATTGGTGCAACAATAAAAGCCATCAACAGTGTGGTCGAATTATTCAATGATTAACGGCACGTTACAATCCAATATTAATGTAGACATTTCAAAATATTGCAAACTGATTACATTTTTGAAGCAAAATAGGAAAGGTTACGTGCCCAAGAAATCTGAGATTTTTGCAAGTACTTGTATTTGGGATTGCAGGAGCTTGTCGAATTTGTGAAATCAGACAGGTCACATTAGATGATATTCAAGATTCGGGAACGTTATTAATTGTGAAACTTAAGCAAACAAATAATGATGTAATCAGAAGATTTATAGTTACTGAAAAATATATTAAATTTTACAGAATGTCCTTCGTCCAGCAGCATCAAAGGATCGCCGCCTATTTTATGCATAACGTAACGGAAAATGTTTCAATCAGGTTGTTGGTAGAAATCTACTCGTATTTTATTAGATACCTAAAACAATAGCCAATTTTCTTCTGTTTGAAAATGCTAAGTCATATACAAGTCATGCATTTCGAAGATCGTCTGCTACACTTTTAGTTAAATCTGGACGAGACTTGATGACACTAAAGAAACATGGTGGTCGGAAGTCATCAACGGTCGCTGAAGGGTATGTCGATAAATCGGTGGCGCATAGGACAGAAATATCTAATAAGTGTTTTGGAACGTGTGGCAGTGCATTAGATGAAATAATATCTAATTTGCGACTAGGACCATCAACAGCAGTTGTGTCCATGGCAGAAATATGATTCCAACTCAAGAAAATTCCACTGCAGCACATTTAACAACTGTATTTTTGACATTAATTAAGGAAATTTAAGTTTTGTATAATAAAATATTCTAAAATTAAATATTTCCGTGTTCTTATGTGTACATATTCGGGAAAAAAGTAATTTCATAAAAAGTGACATTTTTTTACCTGTCAAAAGAGATATAAATGTCAAACGTTTTTCCCGTCACAAAAAAAGATTATTTTTTAATATTTTTATCTAGTAGAAGTTTTGGATGTTATTTCTACAGTGAATACAAAATGAAAAATATTGTCCTCGGAAAACAAATGTTCTGTTATTGGCATAATACTAAATTAGCTTTTTGTAAACATAAAACCATAGACCTTTTTTTCTGTTATGTTCATGTTGGTCCATTTTCGATGGGATTTCAGGGTATCTCAGAAACTACTAAAGATATGATAAATTTGACACCATGTTCTCGAGCTCGATTTTTATGGCAAACTCGACTGTCAAATCAGAAATTTGCTATCTTCATTTGTTTCTGAGTTACAGGGCGTTTCTCGTTATTGTGACACTTTTGAACATGTCTGTATCTCAGCTGTTAAATAAGTTAGAGTTAAAGTGAAAACTGCTCAAGACTAATTCTTTGACACAAATGAAGATAGCAAATTTCTGATCTGACAGTCGAGTTTGCCATGAAAATCGAGCTCGAGAACGTGGTGTCAGATTTATCATATCTTTAGTAGTTTCTGAAATACCCTGAATTCCCATCGAAAATGGACCAGCCTGTACATCCCCTTTAACGAAATGGCACGGGATACTTATTTTAGCACAGAAGGATGTTCTTGTAACATAATACATTGTGTGTTTATGGAAACGGGATTTTTATTTTGATAAAATGTTTTGATATTGGTTCTGGGAAAAATTGATTACAGGAAAACAAGAAATATTCCAATAAAATAGATCGACTGATTTGTTATTAAACATAGGCTATTTGCAATAAAAGCAAGGGGAAATGCAAACAAAATTTTGTATGTTTATATTCGACTAATTAATGTACCTGTAATTAACTGATATGTAAATACAAAATCATGGTTATTATTTTGTACTAGATTTATAGTTCTTCCTATGAAATTCATTGAGCTGGCTGATTTTATATACAAGAAATCGCACTTCTAGTAAGACAATGATAGAACAATTAAATCCATTTAAAATATACCGATTCCTTTAATTTTTCGCATAGAAACATCACGAAAAACATGGACAAACATGGACACCCATGTAAACATTATTTGTGGAGAATTTTGTAAAAATATCTGAATAACTATGACATTCTTTGATGTAATCTAAATTTTCTGAAACAGTATTATTTTATGGAAATTCTCTTGTTCATGTTACTTTGGCGTGCTGTCGGCCATACATACAAACTCTCAGCTGAATTTCAATATGAGTTTTGTTATTTTTTCAGTCAATATAAAACAGGAAAATATTTGAACCGTGGATATATCATCCCATGTTCACCGTTACCGTTTGTTATTTCTTAATTCAAACGCATGCAGAATATTGAAAATAAGTGTAACCGTAAAACATATTGTTTCGGTTGTATTCTTTGTTCCAGTAACAAATAATAATGTACCTAGTTGTACTTTGAAAGATGACATTTTTGATAGTAACTAACTGTGATAACTGTGTGATAAAATGAGCAAGACAGACAAAATGGAACCAAACCATATAAAAAAGATTTATTTATTTTAGAAACGTTATAAAAATGATATAAATCTACGCAGTTGAGAGTCCAAAGTATACCCAACAGTTAAACAAATATAGATATTTTTATACACCAGCAAATGTGCTAGGTATTTTATTTGCATCGTAATAAATCATAAGGATTAGATGTGATTTAACAAAAAATCTCTTAGCGTGCTCAGTATTTAACTTGGCAAACAATTTACTTTTACTAATACTATAAATATGTACTGCAAAATACCATCCAGTAAGGCTTTTCCATTTAGTTCTGGTAAATCAAATATTTCTATGACGCTGTGGGTATTCAGTTTACTTTATGAATGAAGAATTTTAATAATTCCAACTCTAGTGACATACCTGGTTTAGCTATAAATGATAAATAAATATATACTTAGCAATGCATAAATAACTGTGGTGTAGAAAGAACAATCACAACCAAAAGGTGATAAATAACTTTATGTATTATTTCCTTACAGCAATTTCTTTAACAGATTTAAAAAAATAAAAAATATCAAAGGCTATTATTTCAAGTCGTTTTCTTAAAAAAAAAATTGTATAAAGAGACTACCGGAAGAACACCAATCAGCTTAGTCTTCGGTAGGGAGTCGAGACTACCCTTCGACATTGTTTGTGGCCGTTTCGAAGATCGAAATGACACACCAGAAGACTACCCATCTGAGATAGCCAAAAGAATTGATGACATGACAACATCCGATAGAAAATTCGGTACGATGTTAGAGCCCATACCAGTGAGTTCCAGGCAGGTGACTGTACAATCCAGTAAGGAAGAAAATCCCCAAAGCTCTAGAACTCCTGGGAAGGCTCATATACAGTACTCAAGAGGATCAACGACGTATTCTACAGGATTCAGAGAGAGTCCAGAGCGAAAATGAATGTCGTTCAGGAAGCAACTATTGAAGAGTACTCGGAACGATCATCTTTAGGAGGGGACAATGTAGAGGAATTCCCCTATATTGTGCTTTGTTTATACACTTGTTTATTTATTTGTTCCATGATGTTTCTAGATATGATATATCTTTGTGTATGTAATTTACCCTTATGTAGTCACAAAATCTGGTAGAATCATCTTTCTTGGTGGACTCCATTCAATGGTATGATTACACCTTGATGTTTCTTGTTCTTCAGAATGTTCTCCACTTCCTCTTGTTTAGCCAATGGAATTCTTATTGGACTTGAGTATATGCCCGCCAGTACTGATTTCTCGAGTAATCTTCAGATAGGGCAAATACATCTTTATATTTCAATAAAAGATTCTTAAAACAACTTAGTTCTTGATTGCTCAAGGATGGTTTCACCTCCTCTTCCAGTATCTTCAAGCTGACAGGAACTTCACCTTAGATGGAATGGTTGGAATATGAGGTGTTTTCAGACTTGATTATACATGATATATACTGACATTTTCCAGTAACATCACCTTGTGTTAATTTTTTCTTGATGTCATCTTTCAAACTTTCTATTTTTTTCTTTATAATTGTAATCTCTTCCTCTAATGATTGCAAAGTGTTGCCGAATCTGCTCTCCACATTTCTAAATCGATTACCCATGTTTTTGAATCGGTCACCTATTTCTGTTTTGCTGTTATTTAACCTACTTCCACATCTATACATTTTCTATAAATTTTTCCTACATTTTCATACAAAACATACTGATGTTGGTGTTGCACACAACCAACACCGTCCAACTGGTGGTTAAAGCCTAGGGTTGAAGTTCATAAATTTCTATATGACCAAAATAATCATAGATTGACAATATATTATTTTATATTTTTTAATAATTACCTACGTATGAGTTGTTTTGTGGAAGTGAAAACTTTTCAATATATTTATAAAAGCATACATATATATTTTTCATTATTATTATTACATGATTAGATTCGCCTTGCTATTTAAAATGTTTTATTTATTACACATATATTCAACAATTAAACTCTAAAAATAAAATTACTGGTTAAAATTCGTGGGTACGTTAAATAACTTTCTTAGAAGGTACAATAAACGTCATTTTCACATAGTAAAAGCCCATATTATACAAACATGAAACATCATTCATCTACTATAGATACATTTCTAATAGATTTATCCAAGGTTTCAAATAATTAATTCTGTACGAGCGCTTGGCAACGACTCAAAGGTTCACTGAAAGTAAACACTCATTTTTGGGAGAATACAAATACAATGAATCTTGTAAAATAAATGGTTCAAGGAATATTCTGAGGAATCAACTTGGAAAAACTTTTACATACCTATCTTGGTCAGGGTTTTTCCATTATTATAAATGTATACATATAATTATATACCTATGTGGTTCATTATTATTGTACAAGCAATATTCTTTTAAATTCTATTTAGTAGATACTGACGTTAAAGTGATGATACTGAAATTGGAATACATGCTTCCACAACCAACATATTACAAAGACATGATTGTAGTGTTCTCATTTGCATTAAAATTATAAGACACTAGGGAACTTAAATTCATAAGATACTAATGACTATGACATGAAAAGAAATGAAGCTAAAATAAACTTTTATGGCATCATTTTTTAACATTAACAAGAATTTCCAAAAGGAAAAAGTAAAACATGTACATATATGTCTACAACTTTAATATATTCGTTGCAGAGAAAATGTTTTATAATATCAAATGATGTAACTGCTAATAATAATGCAGTTTTATTCTGTTTTCTTTCTCACGTTAATATTTGCGATCTAAATCAATTTTATTGCATATTTAAGTCGTAACTACGTTTGGTATTCGCAAGGACATCGTTAAAATTGTACTACGTTGGTCAGTATCGCTAATTAAATAATTGTTATTTCATGTACGACAACTGTTACATTAGAAAGGTTAATCCTCAGTTCATAGTAATTACGATACAATTTGTCTTTACCATATACTGCCATGAGAAACGAATTTATTTCTTAAACATTCACAACTGCGGATGTTAAAATTTAACCATATGCTAACATGATGGTCTAAAAAGTTTGAGAATACCGAGAAAACAAATTTCTATATACATAGTGTCCTGCATGAGAACCGCCCAAAATATTGTAATTTAACTAAACCTACCTACAAAGTTAAGTTACATTAGGGGTTACATTAAGGGTTATTCCATGAGACTCAACGCCATGAGAAAATGGAGGCCCACACATAAAACTTAAACTTTTCTTATTCTTGCTAAACTTTGATAAACCTTGCCTTCTTAAGAGAAACAGAATTATTTGAAGTAAGGTACTCTAGCACTATGAATTAGAATCATCAAAAACTCACCCACTGAGCTATGAATTTATCACACAAATTTGACAATTTAATTTTGGTCTCCAACAGTCACTTTTCAGAGAAGTACAAATTTTAACCTAAGCGCATGTTACATGTTTTTCAAAGTGACCATCATTTTCTCTAAGACGTTTATTCTTCGCCAAAAATGAGAATTTACTCTGGCCGATAACATTTTAAGTTACATTTATTGATAATGCGATTCAATGATCGCGGTAGTCAATAATAGGAGCTATTTCCCAGCCCTGTACATTTATGATGAAATTGCGTATCACACACAGTACACTGTAAAAAAATCGGTGTGAGTGAATCCATTGAGTGAAATTGTTGAGTATATTTTCACTCAATATTGGGCATTTTGATCATTTTGCTCATTTGTGATTATATTTAAACAAAAACTGAATACTTTCACTCAAATATAGGTACTCCCTCGTTAAATAAATTCTTAGTTCGATAGATGCTCCAGAAAAACCTGATCGCAGGAGAACAGGCCTTAGCCGGTGGCGGCGGGTCTCAGCCGGTGGCGGCGGGTCTCAGCCGGCGGGTTTCAGCCAGGACACGAGGAGGCCCCGCGAAGTGAATTAATTTCAACACCATTTATGATTTATTTTTGCACTCAATATTTAGTTAATTAAAAACCAAGTCTGAGTAAAAAATGGCTCAATAATAGTTAAATTCAAATCATAACTTATTTTAGAAATAAGAAGAAAAGTCCAATTTCTCACAATCCTTTCATATTTTTAATTTTAATTTTTTATTTTTTAAAAAATGACTACCGGTTTCGAGGTCAAACTTTTTCACCTCATCTTCAGGTCCTACAAGGCTACAATAATAATATTGATTATAAATTTTGTAAAGTTAAATTATGTTTAATTTTTTAACCTATACAATAATTATTAATTTTTTACAAATATAAACTATTTGATTTTGAATTATTTGATTGTGAGAAATTGGACCTTTCTTCTTATTTCTAAAATAAGTTATAATGGAAAACACGCATTTATCAATTTTGAATTTTAAATTTAAATCATATTAGAGAAAAAATCAACTCTAAATTGGTTTTATATACTCAGAATACAGTCAAAAGTCGCCCAATTGATAGTAGTAACTCGGATTTGAGTAAAATCACTCGTTTTTAATGCAATTCACTCAGTTGTACTCATTCTTATAGAGTGAATATTTCACTCAATCGGACGTGGACAGAAATTGATACATTATTGAGTAAAATTGAGTGAAATTTGAGTGATTTTTTTTTAACAGTGTAGAACTAAAATGAGGTGATGCTTCATCGTGCATAAACCAAAGTGGTAATCTGAGCTCCAATGGTCAAACTTCTAGCAACAAAGGAAGAGTGTTTTGAAGAAATTTGAAGTAACTAACTAGCTTGATATTTTACGGAAAAATTTGAACACGCTCCTACTTTTTTATAACTTTGATCTTATTTCGAATGTATGAATATTTTAAATTGTGTAATTAAAAATAAAATTTTTTTGTCTCTTGCGTTTTTTGTCTACCTTGCTTACTTTTTGACTAAAAAATAAAATTCGTATATCTGCCTATTTTGTTAAATAAATTTAATGTTTTTAATAAAATAAAATACCTAATGAAAAAGACAGAAAATTGCATTTTAATTACAAAATCTAAACATAATATAAAACTTTTTAAAAAGCAGTAACATGCTCAAATTTTTCTATGAAATATCTAGTTATGATGCACAAGAACCGCCTCTCAAATAAATAAATTAAATTTAACTGCATCAAATTGAACTCTATTGCTAAAAAGTAGGTTTTGAGATACTTGAAAACAAGTTTTTTTGTACTAACTTTACACTCTGTATTTCGAAAACGAGGCTTTAAAACATACAAGATATGAACTTTTCTTTCTATTTTTGTGAGTTTTGTCACCTATTAATGTTAGAAACTAAACCTGAGGCATACTGTGTAGCGTATCGGCCAGTTTGACAAAATTCCAATATTTAGACACCCTTACATGCACCTACTCTTTGTCATTTCTTACGCGGGACACCCTGTGTAAGTATACGTACAACATTCTGTATTGCGAATCACTTGTTCTATAATCCTTTTGTTCAAGTTAGTACACACTTTCAACAATAACCTTGTCAAGAAGTGATCTACAGATAACACCGAATGCTGAATGAAACCACGAGTATACTACAATCGTTAGTAACAACGGGCATCTACGAAGGTCTGATGAAAAAATGGAAAGACGTAAATTTAAAGTTCAAAGTACAAAATACTCATTTATTGGTGCTCCTAATTAGCTGCATTATTCACATTATAAGTTTTTGGTTATACTTTACGACTTTAGTAAATATAACTGATTTTTTTTTAGATCTCTGTAGGTGCCACGCAATCCTCAAATCTATGTCACTACTGGTTAAAATGTTCTTTCTTAAACTTGAATAAAAAACCTGGGCATCTATAAATAGCCAAGTTATGTGGGCAATTCTTGGATGCACATCCTGTACATTATGACATAATTAAAACAGGTACATATGTCAGGATAAGTTACGGTTGTGGGACATCTATTTTAGGTAAGTATTACCATTAAAAGCAGCGTTTGAAATGGTGAAGTGGGTGGCAAGTCGTATCTCCGTTTTTGGTTGTCCCGCTTTCTCTAGCCATACCGAAAAATTTTAGTACATACAATCCTGCTAATATCGGATACACGTGTGGATTTGGCAAACGGTAACAGTTTCGTTGTAGTAAAATAATACCGGCACACAAAATAAAAAAGTGGTTTGTTACTTGCTGAATCCGAATTAAAAATTCCGTCCCCAAATAATTGGCAAAAAATTGCGAAAAATTGCCGAAAATCACGTTAGTGAGCCCAAAAAATTCGAACAAATTTGTTCTGAACTTGATCAAGTGGGTTTCTGATGTATTTTGATGTGCTCAAGTCTTTTAAGCCGGACCTCCCCCCAAAGTTTTGCAAAACTCGCAAAAAATCACGTTAGTGAGCGCAAATAAATTTGAAAAACTTTTTTCTGACCTTGATCAAGTTTGTTTCTTATGTATTTCGATGTGCTGAAATCGAGTCTGAAGTCTATTAGCTGTATCCCCCCACAGACTTTTCAAAAAAACGCAAAAAATAGTTGAGTATGGCAAAACATCGTATTGATGGGAGTGAAAATATTTAGAAAACTGTTTTCTAGATTAGATGAACTGTTCTTATAAATTTTGTAGAGTCGAATTTGAATCTAAAGTCTGTTGAGTGTCAATACACAAAAATTTTGTAAAAAATAGCAGAATATAGCAAAAAAAAGTCTTCAATAAATCTCAAGGATGTGAAATACTTCCAAATAAATTCGATTGGATCGAACCAGGCCTTCTTTGATGTTGCTCTTACACCTTTCTTCTCTTGTAGCGAAATCTTTTGTCTTCATATCATGCTTGGTCTCATGAAGCAGTTTATTAAAGCTCTGGACAAAGACGGTGACTGCTTTCAATATTTAGGAAAGAAGTTTCCTGAGATAACTGTTGCGAAATTGAAAGAAGATATTTTTAATGGTCCTCAAACCTTGGAGACTACTTGTGAAGAACAAGGAGAAAGATTCCATCAAGATATAAGTGAAATGGAGAATCGATACCAAGGAAGACGGGATATCAACATGATGGCAGATTTCTGTTGGACACTAAAGAGAGAAACGAATCAGAATAGACAGAAGATAAACAGAAACTCGCTGCATTGATCATTCGAAGAGAAAAGAGTTCGCTACAAGAGAAGAAAAGTGTAAGAGCGACATCAAAGAAAGCCTGGCTCGAGTCAGTAGAATTTATTTGGAAGTAATTCATATCCATGACATTTTTTCAAGATTTTTTGGAATTCACAATTTCCATTTTTTTCCGATAGGTATTTTACGATTTTTGTAAAATTTTTGGGTATTGAGGCTCAACAGACTCTCTAAATTTTGTCACTCTCATTAATGTTTTTGCCATTTTCAGATATTTTTTTGAGTATTTTTGCAAAATCTGTGGGGGATGCAACTAATCGACTTCTGACTCGAAATCAGTGTATCAAAATACATAAGAAATATACTTGAACAAGGTCAGAAAATTTTTTTCCAATTTTTCTGCGCTCGCTAACGTGGGGGGAAATGTAGCTTAAAATACTTCAGATTTGGAATCAGCACATCAAAATATATAAGAAACCCATTTGATCAAGTTCAGAACAAATTTGTTCAATTTTTTTTGAGTACATTAACGTGATTTTTGGCGATTTTTCACTATTTTATGCCAATTACTCAAAATTGGGGGATGTTTCAGCTAAACGAAATTTAGATTCGGATTCAACACATCAAAATACATAAAGCCTATTGTTTTGTGTGCCGGTGTAATAAATAATTTAGATTTTTGAATAAGATTTTACTGCTTCTTATCAAAATGTAAACAATTTTTTGTAACATCTATGTGAAGCTTTTATAATAAGCAGTGTGATATTTTAGGTATATCTTCAACTTATTAATAAAATTCTTAGAATTTAAAAACGTCAGATGTTTAGATGCCCGTATGAACTGTAAATAACAAAATGTTTTAGTTCTATAAATTTTTTCTTACTGAAAATTATATTATGGGATGTGGTGTAAGGTATACATGAATTTTTCTCAGAACGTCTCATTTTGAAACATTCTTACTATTTCTGGTGTTTATATTTACAACGTTTCATGATTAAGAGAATTTTTCAATGGCATGGATACATTTAAATAAAATAAAACACATTCTTCATTGTAATGCATCTTTGTTATAACTAGCGCCAACATATCGCGATTACGCATTAAACCACATATCTAGTTCGATATTGACGTGTATATGCCTCATGGTGCAAACACTTCAAACTGATTAATTTTATGCATGTAGGTGAAAGGATGTGTCCAAATATTATTAATGAATACGTAATGAAAATAAAATACACAATGAAAATTTTGCGCCTTTCCTTTGACGTTTGTTCTCTATGTTAAAAAATATTAGTAAATTTATGTAGCCATATGCATACACCCAGTCCATTATATTATGATAATTTCGATCTTTTAAGTACGTGTAAATATTCGTTGCGCTTGTGCACATGTGTTATCGAAATACGTTTGGAAGGGTTTGGGTCTGTAGGAAGATTGCATGACGCGAAGCATACAATCATATAACTGATATAATCTTGCAGCAAGAACAAGAAATAATGTGACTTTCACCACATAAATCATTGGATTATGTTTATTGAATGTAACTTCGTCACAACCGTGAAATTTGGTACGGAAATTATTTGTTGTTAATACGACACCTTATTGGTTGCTAGGCCTAACAGGAGTAATTTACGTCCACTGTAAGAAAATTTCACTCAATTTTACTCAATAATGTATCAATTTCTGTCTACACCCGATTGAGTGAAATTTTCACTCTATTAGTATGAGTGCAACTATCAAAAGTGAGTGACTTTTGACTCTATTCTAAGTATATAAAACCAATTTAGAGTTGACTTTTTCTCTAATATGATTTAAATCTACATATTATTGAGTAATTTTTTACTCACACTTGGTTTATATTCTCTTTAAATTTTAATTAAAATATCATTATATTAAAGTCATAAACTACTAAGCTGCCACAGTGGTTTCTACACAGATTTGTTTTAGAGGCAATATTTTAGGTCTCGATTAAAGGAATTGGTGAGCTGATCGGATGAATAGATTGACATAACCTATGTTATACGTTACAAATACGTAATTATAGATAACAATTTAACTATCCGTTTATTTAAACTAATATTCTAATATTAATCGAGACTTAATATATTGTCTTTAATTATTGTAATTAAATCACTGCATTTAAATACAATTTTCACTAGAATAAACATATAAACCGACCAACTCCAAAGCAAACCATACGCCAAACTGCTATTCATCACCCCACGGTCATTAGATAACCCAATGGGACGATGGGAACAGACAAAAACAATGCATCTGGATATGAAAAAAGGTGGGCTTACTCAGTAATCAGGACATTTACTCTGATTTAGGTACAAGTTATTGCTTTCACTCACACCAATTTTTTACAGTGTACCGACGCCTAAAAGGTAACCAAATTTAGTATAATGCATTAAGTTAACAAAAATAAGTACAAAAAAAGAATAAGGAAATTTCTATTTATTAAAAAAATTAACATAATTTAAAGAATTTAAGAATAATTTGAGAAAACTTTAGTTTATTTGAATCCTTTTGAGCATTTATATAAAACTAGTTAGCAAGCAGTTAAAAACAATATTATTAGGTTAGATTAGATTAAGATTAGGCTAGGATAGGTTAAAGATTCTTTTTTTAAGCAAATATTCTATATAACAGTAATTTAAGGGGCATTTCTGCAACCTCAAATTGGTACTGTATTGTTTATCTTAATTTACAGATTACATTTATGAATTTCTTAATTCCTCAGAAGGTTTCTGCTATATCAAATTTGTTAAAAATGTAGGAGAATAATATCGTACATTTCGTAATAACAATTTTATTAAAGTAATGTATTTTGTTTACAAACTACATTTTTTTCACGATTCTTTTTTATAACATTTAGTTGCAAATTACAACGTGTCCCATTTTAATCGGTACACGTGAATATCTCGTCAGTGAATCCTCCGATCCAAACGTGGCCTAAATGAAAGTTCATTGGTGGAAAGCGGTTGCTGACTTTAAAGTTTTACATCCGGATGTGGTATCAATCTTGACCTTGCGGTCAAGGTCAAGCTCAAGGACACAACGAGTTCAAATAATTCGTCACCCCTGAAACAACCTCGGAATAAGTTGTTTGCCCCCAGAGTCGATGGGATTTTTATCAAGTTAATCATCACTCAACAAAGGCATAACTCTGCTTGAGAATTGACAAAGACACATTTGAGTACGTGGTCAAGGTCGAGATCAAGGTCACAGCGAATTCAAATAATTCGTTATCTCTGAAGCAACCTCGGAATAAGATGTTTGCCCCCAGAGTCGAGATGACCTTCAATTGGCCTTCAAGGTCAAGGCTAAGATCAATTTCAAGGTCACTAACTGCTTTCTCCCAATGAGCTGAACAACTTTCATTTAAATCATTTTTGGATGGTTCACTGACGAAATATTCTCGTGTATCAATTAAAATGGAACACGTCATATAAAAACAATACAAAAATAAAAACCGCGCCCAATAAAATTTTACTCTCGCAAAAGCGTATATATATCTGGTTTCAGATAATGGTCACCATACATTACACAGTAATTGTATAGTCCAAATGTACTGTTTTTTTTTCGGTTCCAATTGTGTAGTTAAAACTGGAATGAATGTTCATTATACATTGACCTGTACAATCCAGGCCATACGATTAAAACTGAGCAATATTATGCAGCCCTTGACACTTAGAATCCAAAAATTGCCGTCGTATTGTAAACGACCCGTACCATTATTAATACTTTAAATACTATAGGTAATTCATTTTATGTGTATCCTAAGAAAGACGCACCCATATGGAAAATGGCAATGTCAATTGGCCTACCTTTTTGTAAACACTCTATATAAAAGTTCAACTTTTTTTAATTATGATCAATGACTTTAATCAAACGAGTTAAATTCTCCCCAACTCTGGATATAAATAATACTGATTGTTATTACAAATGGTAGCACATGGTGTTATAAACCAATTTGCACTACGTATTGGCTTTCAAATAAACTTTGGGTGGTCTATCAATTGTAATCTCTACACATTTTATCGAACGTATTTGTTTCTAACTACGTTTCTTTTTAACATGTTTTGTTCGACTTAATAAGAAAAAAAAGACCTTGTCTGCAGACTTTGCCACTTACCTCATAAAGGCTTATTACAATTTTTATAATTGCCTACAATTTTGTTGCAAAATAATTCCGCCAGAGAAATAATAACATTGTTTTCCATATAAATTTTGTGTAGGTATTATTCCATGCAACGATCAACTACGTTTTAGAAAAATAGAATTTTGTTAGGGCTGCGTTTTTTCCTGTTCTGCAAATTGTTACAAGCGATAATGCTTGTAATTTAAAAAACAAAAGGTATTATTAAGTACGTCAATTGTATCTTGTTTTTATTTGATAATTAGATTGACCATTTAGTTTTTACATACATATAAGCACAAAGAAACTAACGTTTCACACATTATTTGTTTAGGTAAGTGCTGGGTGAAATAGTGACGATAATTATTGTTTTCTGAAAGTATAAAATTATGTACTTACAATTAAGACTAACACCTAATAAAAATCGGTTCCTCAGTTCATCCACCCCCAAGTCGATAAAATACTTTTTTCTAATATCATAAAATACTACCTACATACATACAACAATTAATTAATCTGTAAGGAGGTACTTTTCGAAACAGAATAATTCGTCGTAAGAAGTAACTGTGCATTGAAATTTGCGCACATCGACGTCATCCCATTATTTTTTCGCACTGTGCTTTATTTAGGAAATACTTAGGGACCTACATAAAATAAAGATTCTTATGCAAATCAGTCAGAAAAACACGCACTTCAAAGCGGCGCTGCAATAAATGTGCGATTACTCTTTCGTTGCTTGATGAAAATGTATGAAACAAAGTTTGTTTGAAAGGATGAACTTCAAACTTCTCTTGTATGTATTATTTTACGGGGAAAAAGTATTCATATTTTTAGGTACGTATAAGTGCTGGCTCCACTTTTTCTAAATATGGTGTCTCAATATATTTATAGTACATAGTTTATTCTTTGAAACCTGTTCTTTACGGATATGACATGAAAAAATCATTATAACTCTATTTTTATTCAGTATATTCAAAAGTTTGAGAAACACCCGAAAAAAGAGGAAGGAATGAAAATACCCATAATGCAGATTACAGGAAAAGAATACAGTATTAATAATATAGCAAACTAGCTCAGAACCTGCTCTTTCTATCTATTATGGTTTTCTATCTAGATATTTGGGCAATTAACTCCTGATGTGAAAAGGTGTGAATAATTCAATGTCATCTGAAATGCTGTCATCAATTTTAACAATAAGACAAAATGTGTTGCGCAATTTATAAATTACCCGATATGATAATGGACAAAGTTAAAACGTTAGCTGCGTACAAGTTAAGTTTGTGGAAGAAGATTTATATTTTAATATACATATTATGTTTCATTATTGTTTCTCCTTGAAAACGAGTGTGACGACGAGAATTCGGATATAGAGCGTCCTTATAGCGACGAATATGAATTATAATAGATAATTCAGTGGATCTAGTGTGAATTTTGTGAATTCCATTAAAAATACATTCCAGCTGTAATAAATCGTCAAATTTTTATGAATGTCTTGTCTCTTTATATTATTTCACCTTTATTCCAAATTTTCTGAATAAAAAATTATAGGATATAATTCAATTTTCTCAAAAATATTATACATACCTTTTTTTATAGAAAATTTTATGCTGTACATTTGGTCCTTTGTATGTTTGTGAAATTCCTAATACTTTTCAAGTTATTTACGAAATAATTTTTTTGCAGTTTTCCGGACATTTCTCGAGTTTTCCCGGTCCGCTTCCGTACAGAACATTTTTTTCCTCGTCTACTAGGAAAAACTAGCCACGTGGAAAAAATTGTGCACATTGAATACGATTTCGACTAGGGCCGTTGGACTATTTGTAAATAATATTATTCCAAAATCTTAGTTTAGTATTTGATTGTCTTCATGTCGATTTTATTTCTTTTTAACTTATAAGTACTAATATCTTAATAATATGTTAATATATTAAGGAATGCACTATTGTCTTGTTTTGGCATATTTATTTTCTACATAAAAGGTCAATTAAAATGGCGCCGCTGTCTATTTTATTAGATTACATCACAAGCTGCTCATGAATGTGATGTCTTATAACCTGTTTTGGCAATAATCTACAATAGCAATAATTCTCTAGAGTTACTCAACCACAACAAGCGAACCTGCACGAAACATGAGTGTGAGAAGGATAGAACCACAGAGGCTATCGCCTGTTAACCCCGTATATTGCTAAAAACCGAATATTTAGATAAACGGACGGGTTTACTAACCTTGGCATAATAGGGGCTTAAATTCCTGCATTGACGCAAGTAACCTGAAACAATTTTGAAGAATATCCGCGTTCTTTCGTCTTTTTTCTGAATTTAAATTTCAAATTGACCAGTTAAGGTGCTATTATTGGAGGTAAATATAATTAAAATATAAAATAGAAATCAAGCCGGTAATGAAACAAGTTTTCGTAAACTCCCATAATTTGGTTATCTGTACTCTTCATTAGGGACATATTTTTATAAAAATGTTTGCAACAGAACTGTATTGTTCTTCAATTTGATTGATGCAAATTAATATTAATTTATGTAAATTGTTGCAAAAATTTTCCTTGTTCATGCTTTTAATTAATTCCTATATTAAAAATATTTTACCATATTGCAATCGATAGAATACAAATTTGGAGACATTTATGGTTACAGCAAATTAGTGTTACTCTTCCAAATTTAGTTTTTCAGCATGATCACATGTAGCAAAGGTAACACTTTCCAGAATGTTACAATCATGTCCTGCGGTGATTTCCAGAACTTTTCATAGTTGAACATGTGGGATAAAAGACTTAAAGTGGCTGCCTAAATATGTTTGTGTATGTACGCATATGCGAATTTTCTTTTATTAATTCACTGAATCAATTTCTTAATGACTCATTACCAATCTTAAATGTAATCAGTTCCCATATACAGTTAATAAAAAATGTGCAACAGGACTATTTTTATTAGGAGGGAAAACTTTGAGGAGCAACATTTAATTATCCTCCTTTCCGCCCTATTCTCTATGCCAAAGAATTCAAATGGCTATAGAGTTCGAATGGCACCTAATTTTAAATGTATTTTCATTCAGTGCACGTTGTGAGGCAGAGTTTTTAAAATATTTTACATACCAAATGTCGACGCAAGCCATATCAAATAGACGGTTCATATTCAGAACGGGAAATTATTCTTCAAATAATCCTCCGCCCTCTAATTTAAAATTTAAAGCGACCGTTTTTCTGTGGAAAATTCTGTATATTGTGCTGAAAACACCTAGTTATAGACAACTTGATGAAGTGAAACATACTGAAGTGATGTTCTGCACTCTCGATGTGTAGAATGAATGAACAAGATAATTTCCGTGACGATGTCAACTCCTGGCTGACATTGACGTTAGATGTACTCTACGGATTCTACAGCAATTCATTTTGCATAGGTATTTTCTGAAATCCTAATTTACATCACACCACAGAGAAACCACACGTGCTGTTTCGAACAATGCACAGCATTTTTCATTTAAAATAGTTGTAAATAACTATCCACTTCAATGGTAAATTGAAAAACGTTTTCTCAATATCTATATTTGCATATTTTACAAGTGTGTTTTTTTTTCTCAGATTCATATCAAAATTTTATTTGTCTGCAATATACGGAATCTAATTCCAGTTTCACTGCGTTATCGTTTTAAAATAAAATATCAGTTATCTTGAAAAATATGATATAATAACATTTCAGGGAGAACACCAATAACAAATTTATTATTCCGAAATTCATAGAAAACTCATTTATTTGCTCTTTAAAACTAAATTATATGTATACATGCAACATAAACTATAGAAAGATTTATGTAAATTATTATATAAGGTACGTACTTTTGCAGGATTAATTGACATCTTATGTTTTATTTCAGATGTTAAATTAGATATATTTCTTTTTTATATTTTAATTTTGAAAGTATACAAAAGTCAATGAACATCTTATTTCATATTCTATTACCTAAACGTTTTTCTATTAGAGGTGAAAGTTAATTTACAAAATTTTATATCCATCCAACTAGGCAAATGTGTCGTCATTTTAAGAAAAGAAAAGCTTATGTATATGATAATGCGCGTACGTATTTAAAAGAGATCCGAAAAAAAATGGAATATCCCATGCTTAGAAAGACCAACATTAATAATAAATAGGTACTTGAAATATACAGTTACTTCAATGTGAAATTAAATTACCACAATTTTTTATCCGTTTCGAGGTAAAATTCTTACGACATGTTATAACGTTACATAATGATTTCACCACAAAATTTTGCTAACAGTTATTTTATTTTGGATACTAATATCGAAAATTGGAATATCGACATAATAGGTAAAATTTTCGTAAAATATGTTTAATATCTTAATATCGATTTCCCACATGAATAAAATGCAATAAATTTAAATCCAAATCTAGTCATGAATGTTCAGATTTAAATAATGATTAATAATATTCCTATTACGCTACACAAGTAGGCATAACGCCATAGTAAAAACCTTTTTAGGATAAATTATTTTTTAAATTAATTTACTAAGTATCAGATGAATAGTAATTCTCAGTATTATAGGTTAGTCACCGAACTATCGATACACATCTCTGAATATGTCATTGAGGCAAATAATATGGTAATGGTATGCTAATATGGGTTTTCCTTTATGGGACAAATTCCTAAAATACCAGTGTTATTCGGTTATTCGTTTGTTTGAAAGTAATTTATAAAGTTATTACTTTTAAGAAGTTTTTACCCGTATTTTCACAAAATAATTGATTAGCACATTCCTAATTTGCCTATGCCTGTATCGCCTACATTGTTACATATTCTACGTTACTGAAAAAAGTAGACAAGTAACTACTAAAAACTCATAGAAAAAATCTATTTATTTCATTTTTCGTATGAAATCATGGAATACTAAACTTTTTTAAAAATATTAAACTATTTATTTCACCAAGCACATATATCTCCGCACAATCTTTCTAGGAACTGTCGTCTGATCCTGTCTGAAACTTATTCTATATCTTTTGATCACACCAAATACGAGCATCTGCTTATCCTTTGACAATACTTCAAACACCAAATGCTTTTATGAAAACATAATATTAACGACGGATTCGACGAACTATGAAAGAAATCTACCAGACCGATGATTTGCTATGAGGGGCACAGTTATTTTAAGAAATCCAAATGCTATATAGTTTTGTCTGCAGATACTTTATATATTTTCTAGAATACTGTACAGAAAATAAGAAATGAAGTGGTGGATAGAGATAGGCTATTCAAAAATCAGGAACACAGTACAATTTTTGATAGAACACTCAGGTGGGTACAGATAAATTTTGTTATCTGTTGTTTCCAATTAATCCAAAAATGATTTTGTAAACACTTGTAACGGATTACTGAATAAGGTTTCCATAAAACGGAAAAATACGTACATTTGTCAATTTATTGTCCCATTTTTCGTAATTTAAGATATGATTTACTACCAGTGTGATATTTTTTAACCTTGCAAATTTAATTAAACATCAAGATTACGTTATTATATAATACTGAATTGGAGATAAGTCTAACTATGAGCATAACCAACTATAAAGAATGTCCCACTGTCAAAAATAAGATTTACGTTTTAATGATTAAATTAAAAAAAACCATATTTTCTTATTTTAATGATCTCTCTGTTAATTCATTGAAATATAATAGAATATTCTTCTATATCTCAGAATCTACACAGTAGAATGTTGTCGTATTTGGCTAAAAAGCAAGGGGTTACGACGTAGTTTTTATGTGTGCAAGATTTTGTCGGTTGCATAGAAAATGCCCTGGGCAATAAATAATTGTTTATAGAGTAAAAATCTAAATGGTTATAAAAGTGTAAAAATAGGTATTTTTAGTATTGATCATTGTTTATTGTGACAACAAGTATCTCTGCCTTTCTAAACCAACCTTAATTTAAACCCACGGTACGCGATAAAGGTTTTGAAATTTTCTTAATTAACTATCCTGTCAATCGAAAACCACGCGATCGATCGTTGCAAAATTTTTAGGGTAGAATTGACATATGTTTTACTATATGCACACAAAGTTTCATCAATATTTATAAATATTTACTTATTTTAAAAATTGCTAAATATACATATGATTTTCTAGTATTTTTCGCCCATTGTTAATGCAAAATTCAACTTTTTTGATTCGCAGTTGTTGTAATTTTATAGAAAATCGCCAAATGAACAAAAAATAAATAATGACCTTTTATTTAGGGCTTACTTTCAATGTTACAGGGAAAAATATGTCGAAAAACGGGTCATTTTTCGTTCTTTTTGTATGTTTGTTGTTCCCCTGAATTTAGCAATGGTTTTTTGGAATAGACAAACTCGGATTCTTATTCTACATAAAATTTGGGATTTTTCTGTACAACAAAATAAATTACTTCAAACATAAACGCCAAAGCCTACTTTTACTGCTCTACCGCCTGAACTAACAACTCGAAAGCTAATAACAGTGACGTACTCCCAAAAATATACCTCATTGCAGAGCAATACATAATTTTTTGAAAAAATTTATAACCTAAATATTTCAAAAAGTCACATATGGCCCCTGCATCTCAAAAACAAACATTAGGCCGAATCGTTTTATTTTTATGACGCCAATCAAAAGCTATGCAAAAAATTCATAATTTTTTTTGTTTAGGAAGCAATAAAAAAGGTGCACGAGATGAACAATTGGCTAATTGTATCAGCTTGACATAATTATATCTATAAAAAATAAATATAAGCTCCAACACTCTATTACTGATTTATCAAAGGAGAAATTAACAACAGTTTTAATGATTCCCAACATTTCTACAAATATGGATACATCGTCGCAAAACAATTTCAGACAAAAAAAACTTCAAATACCTTGTTGTAAAGAAATCGTGTGGCGCCAAAATTTTATATAAATAATCAGATACGCAGGCCACAATCAAGAAAACGTGTATTTTCGACGTAAAACAATGAGAGTTCTTGAAAACTTTTCACGAATAAACAGTTATCAAGTATGTGTTAACATATTTATGGTGTATATTTTCTTTAGCAATAAGGAGGTCGGCCATAAATATATGTAGAGATTTCGTAGAAAAAAAAATGCCTGAAGTCACGTTCCACAAAATACCGCATCTGTAAAGTATTTTCCATTCACCTAGTTATGGGAAATTAATTAAGGTTAAAAAATTATAATCAATGTCTGTTAATATGCGATAGTCTCATTTGTCTTGACACCTAGAGCGCAAAAATTAAGTATTAAATCCTAATTTACCTTTTTTATACACGAAGAAAAAAGGAAAACTCATAGAAATGTTAGTATTTGATGTAACAATACTTGAAATGGGTACAACTGATCAATTGAGTGAATACATTTTACATACATTTACATACATAAGTAAACATGTAAGTGTATAAGCTTTGTTCCTAGAGTGCTTACATAAGGTTCAAAATTTACTGTTTCAAATCAAATGCGATTGCTGTAGTTGTAAGCTAAAAATTCTGATTAGCGCAAATATATATCTTAAACATTCTATTGTTCCCAATTCTAAAATAACTGCTAAAAAATAAGTACCTATGTAAATTTACGTAGACTCCTTTGACATCACAGGAATGTTATATACCTGTGCGAATGTGGTTATCACAAATTAGTTTTCGATATATAATTTTTATGGTAATTGCATGAGAAGCTGATACTGAAGTAAATATTAATTTAATTACATTTCAATTATCACCGTTTCTGTAGAAATTCGTCATTACTACATTTCTTTTAGATGTATCTTTCAGAACGCGTTAATTGTACTTCAGGTTCTTCCACAGAGTATCAAATGAATTTTGAAATTCGTCAAATTTCACAAAGCGAACGTGATTTTTGTATCTTTGTCGTAAAACAAAATTTCGAAAGAAACTTTTCGTTATTTTAAATAATCAATCGAATGGTAGGTATAGAAAAAATTGAAATTGTTAACTTTTTTATTAAAAATTAAAACATTTGTAAGTACATATATCTATTTCTCTGAAAAGAAAGTTTACATTTTTTAGAGTAGATTGAAAAAAATTTATATAAAATTCATTCATTGTTCTGCTTGTTATGATTTTCTAAATTTCGGAAATCATCTCTTAACTTCTAGTCTCCTTAACTCTCTTAATTTTAATAGTACAAGAAAAAGTCAATAGACCATTTTTATATAGAATTGTATGCTCTACAACACTTTTTTTCAAGCTCTCACCCCTTTTGAGGTATCTTGAAAAACCCCTTTATTTTACCTTTTTTCAACCCTGGCCGGGGGTTGAAAAAAAATTACTGTCATTTATTGTTATTATATACCTCAAACTAACTTATATCAAAAATTCAGGCAAGTTGACCAAAATTGCGATTTAAAGGCCCATTTAATTGGACCATTAAAATTTAATGTTGTTAGTAATACAGTTCTTTGAAACTTGTTTCTAATTTCATTTTAGAATAAATTAAAAAAAAAAATGAAACACTTACAATTAATGCTTTGGCAACAAATATCCTCTACCGAGTGTCAGTAGAACAATCAATAGCCAATAAATTAATACAGGGACTCAGTCATAACAAAGAGTCCTTATATCGATTGTCATTGACAAGATATAAAATACTTACGAGAAACTTATCAATAGTCACAAATATGGACATGTCAATTTATTAGTTGTCGTTATTTTGGAGTGAAATTTTATATAACGATTTTTGAACATAACCTTCTTTTGCAAAAGCAAGGAGTTGGCTAATAAAAATAATTAATTTTCAATTTTCTATTTAGTGGTTAATATTCGTTTGTCTACAGTCCGCATCTAAAAATCTTTAAGAGTTAAAAAAAAGAGAAAATTACAAATCCGTATCATAATACGGATCTATCATAATAGATATAGTATGGATGGCGATTTTTTGTTTTAATAAGGGAGTATAATACGTTCCAATAGAATGAATTCACTATTTTACATTTAATAGAAACATTTACTTCACTTATAGTAATATTATGTAACCGTTGACAAAAAGCGCAAGCGAATAACCAACCTCGACGCAAATGTCATGTGCATGTGTCTATAAACAAGTACGAGAGAGATGAGCTACATACATTTATATAATACAAGCAACCCGCCCGGCTTCGCACGGGCAAATATAAAATAGCCTATGTTACTCCGAGGAGATGTAGCTTTCGGTAAAATTGGTTGAGTAGTTTTTGAGTTAAATCGTAACAAACAAAAAATCAATCATCTTTCATCTAATGCGACCCTAATATTAATGTTAAAATAATTCACGATATATCTATATACCTAAAGACAACAAACGAAGTCAAAACTAAAAATGCAAAACCTTTAAATTTAAAACAATATAGGTAACTACCAACAATGTGAAAACAAAACGAATTAAATTAAAGTACCTATGTTCAGGACTATCAATTTTAATTAATAAGTAAGTAGTTAGGTATCTAACTACCTAAAGAAAACAAACACGAAACAAAAATGCGACTATGAAGTTTTAAATGATTCACAATAAGAAAAAAACAAACAAATTATTAAAACTCAATGAAATAAAAGTATGTTTGCAAGTATCTATGTATGTTCCGACTACCTAAAGACAACAAATACAAAACAAAAATGTGACCTTAAAATATCGAACGCAATTATAACTTTCCAACAACACCCAGAAAGCAAACACAGTCGTCAGTCGTCACCACCATTCGCTCCAAGTCAGTTTATTAAAGGATCACGCGCGCGTTATCATTCGGCTTATTAGCTAAACAGTAGGCAAGACGGTGCGGGGGGAGGGTCGGCGATCGCATCAAGCGAAGCGAGGCGCTTGAATTTTATTCTCGCGTCCGTAATTTTTTTGCTATTACTCCTAATATATTCATTTAAATTATATGGTGTAAAAGAGTAAAATAATGTACATGAAATGCTTAAAGCCTCTAATTTATTTAAAAATAATAAGGATTAATACCGTATTTGTGTAAATAGCTTTTACATTACCGCTTTATAATTGCCAATTTTTTAAAGTATTAAAATGGATATAGGTAGTATGTTATCTTTAACATATAGACATATGCCATCGCGGACTTTTCTGTAGGCATATATAAGATACACAATTCCACCATACATTGATACACAACATAAACTTTCGGACCCCCCCGGCTCGGACGCGTGGCGCGGTGTCACGGGGCGCCCCCCGGTCGAATCACGGCGACACGAAATTAATTTCGTTGCGCATTATTTTGATTTTGCTATATCTCCTAAGGTATTCATTTCATTTGCATGGTGTAAAGGGAAAAAATAATCTTCATTAAATGCTCAAGCTAACTAACGTATTTAAAATGATAAGGATTAATACCGTATTTGTGTAAATAGCTTTCCAATTTTGTTATATCTCAAAGGGTTTAGGCAGCGTTTTCGTTGAAAGCTCCCAGACGGCTTATTTTTGCCGACACCTCCAACAAATATCGTTAATGTAAACAAAAACTTAACAAATTATATACTAAAACCTTCCTCGAGAACCACTCTATCCATTGGTGAAAACAGCATGAAAATCGGTGCAGTAGTTTTTGAGTTTATCGCGAACAGACAGACAGACAGACATACGGATGGACAGACGCGGCGGAGGACTTTGTTTTATAATATGTAGTGATAAAAAGAAATATAATAGAAAAAGAATAAACAATACGTTTTTGAAGTTATATTTGTAGCGGTGATACATATTCAGAAATTTCTTTCAGTAGTAAAAATGTCTATTATTTTTTATGCGTAAAGCAAAAATATTTGTGAATTTTCAAATTGCATATTTTAACAATTTATATTTTAAAGATAATGCATTTCTGGACTAGTGTTCCAGGAAATTTTGAAGCATCCTGTATATTTCTCGGATCGACGGATTAATCTATTGTGTGGCATGCTAGTAAAACCACATTTGAATTCCTAAAACGGGTTGTGGTGCTGCACATCAATATAAGGTCAATTTGTGGTAGTGTTGCAAAATTTATATGTTGTTTTGCTGAACAATTAAAATTAAACACATATTGCGTTAAAACAGCTTCGGTTACATTGATTTTTTAATAAGTAGGTTATTATATTTTATCTCGTAAAAATGTCTATACATTTTTGTGTTTTTAGGTTAAGCATAAGAAGTTAATGCGAACATCAAAGAAATTACAATACGGTGTACAGTGTTATTTCAAGTATAATTTTTACTCATAGAAATCGTAAATAAGCAGTCCTCAATGCCTCTGTGGGAAGCTCATAATTTTACAGAAAGAAATTCGGTACGTTTACGCATTCTTTGGTTACAAGTACCATTTTAATGAATGAATTCGGAAGTATATTTTTTTTTGTTAATTTTAGAGTTCTGTGAAATGAAAGAGAAATATGCAATGCTCTAAGGCAAGGGAATTAGTCAAAATATTTCTAGCAATGAAGCAAATAAATATTCTTCTGCCATATAAGGGGAGGACAATTTTTAGTTTTTTGCCACTAATATCTCATAAATCGTTAAGTAAGTTATGTTAGAGCAAACATCAATTAATAGTAATTAAGATAATAAGGGTGTTATATGGATAACGTTCGCTAAATGAGGGGCATTATTATCCTATAACACTCGTGGTGCCTTCAGTGTTTAATGTCCTACGATTCAATTCGATTTTCATGGTAATGTACTTCAAATTTGGTCTAGGGAATTGTAGACATTTACAATATAATAATTATTGCAAAATAACAGAGTAGCATGACATTAAGAATGTCATAACTTAAAAAAAAATATATTTTCGTTTTCAAATTGCTTACAAAGTAACAAGAATAAACCTAGAACAATGCCCATTTCCTACCAATATTATATCCAACGGTATAGACTATGTTCATGTATAAACCTGCTGTCTGAATAGAAGTCGTTCACAAAAGTACCCATCTAGCTATTATTCGTACACATAAATGAATGGATTTTGTACCGGTTGCCATAGCAACTTAAAAAATTGAAAACAAACGAAGAGAATCAATAGCACGTAGCAGATGTATTTTCCGACTACAAAAACGTGTAAAATGAAACCATTTGTAGATAGCCGCACAAAACGTACACATACATTGTTGAAAGTTCTATTATCAATGTTCTTGACAAATTTCAACTGACTATGACAACTGTTCAGAAACGAATTCAAAGCCATTGTCGCAGCTGACGTATTTTCCTGAAACTGTTTTCTTTTATTCACAGTTAGTGCAATGATTTGCATACTAGACCTTTAATAAGCAATAAATTACTTCAGTATATTGGTGTAGGTAATTAAAATTCATAGTAGATTGCAAGAAGTATAATATGTATGTATTGTACCGTACCTACATTATTCGATTAAGAGGCATTATAGACATTTTTTATACATACAATAAATAGAGTCCATAGCATTTTCTAGAAAAGATAAAACAACTTTGTAGTTACTTGCTTTAACTGTTTATATTCACAAGTGTTGCATTTTTTTGTGAATTAATAAAAACAAATGTAACTCAAAATGCAAATACTTTACATATACAGGGTGTCTCATAATTAGCTGCCAACCCTGAACAGGCCGACTCTATGATCAAAACTAAGTAAAAAAGTTCATATGAACATGGGTCCGGAAATGCTTCCTAAGGGCACAGGGACCCATTGAAGAGGGAGGAATGGAAATCATTTTTTTGCAATATCTCTCAATCGCGTTGTGATAAATGAATGAAATTTGGTATACACAGCTAAATTTTGATGAGCAATTTGATGGACTAATCCATTTATTTCCACAAGGTCCATTGGGGTGGGTACGGGGGGGCCCTTGGTACTTTGCGTGTGTAACTTTTTCATCTTTGACTTTTTAACAAATTGGACAGCAAATTCCGTTTTCCCGAACTGTTTTACGTTAAAAAGGTACTCTTGTTTCAAATCGTTATCTTTAACGGTTTCTGAGAAAATCGCTCTTGAATTAATCCCACTTTGGTCAATTTCATAGTAATTTAAACAAAAAAAATTTTTTTGTTTAAATTTAATCTAATTTTAATAAAAAAATAATAATAAAAAATTAAATTAAATAAAAATTAATCCTTTAAATGGAAAAGAGAGGAAAGGAAAATTATTATTATTATTTTCTGTTTAAATTACTATGAAATTGACCAAAGTGGGATTAATTCAAGAGCGATTTTCTCAGAAACCGTTAAAGATAACGATTTGAAACAAAAGTACCTTTTTATCGTAAAACAGTTAGGGAAAACGGAATTTGCTGTCCAATTTGTTAAAAAGTCAAAGATGAAAAAGGTACACACGCAAAGTACCAAGGGCCCCCCCGTATCCACCCCAATGGACCTTGTGGAACTAATGGATTAGTAGAATCGGCCTGTTCAGGGTTGGCAGCTAATTATGAGACACCCTGTATAAGAAAGTGAGTGTTTTTTACAAGCGTTTACTTAACTGCAGATGTTTGTTCGTTTGTATGTATGTATGTATGTATGTTTAGTTCAAATCTTGCAAGGATTGCCTCCTCACGGTTAGTAGCAAGGGCACGAAATTTTGCATATACGTTTAATTTTGATATCATAAAGCTTTTAAATTGCATAAGAACATGAACATACTGATTATAGATACTTCTTGGTTTATTTTTTCCTTTTTAGTGCATTTTAATAAAAGCTTGTTTTTGAAATATTTTTTTAACGTTTCATTTATTTATTATTAGCCAAAATGTTTGTGGAACAAACTCTAATCTAATTAAGAGATTGGATTTAATTTTATTATGTTGTTTAAAACTGTTTCACTAATCCCTACTATTTCTGAAAGCTTTCCTTTTACTAAACTCTTAAGTAATTCCTTTTCTGTGCGCAATTCGTCCACTTAACAACGTACACTTAGCCTAAACCGTATTTAAGATAGAGAAAATTGTCTTTAAATTACTAACAGCCTCATCCTTTTTTCCTGTTATAAATTAACAGATAACGTAACTGAAAATTTTATGTTAGTTACTTAGGAAAATAATGTGTGGTACAAAATATATAGAACAGCGAAAATTTTAAAAACATTGCTTATTTTTATATTAATGCGGTGTTACCTTTAATGTGAAGGCTTCTGGTTTATGTCTAAAAAATGTCTAAACCTTGAAGAGGCGACTAATAGCTGTTTACCCACTAATACGTTTTTTGTGACAGTGTAAAAATACCCATTGCGTACAGTTAGGTACGTTAGTTAATATTATTACCCTTTTTTTTGAGATTCGAATAGTGTCGAAATTAATTTCAATCTCATTTCCAACATTAAGTTTGAATAAATAAGACAAAGAAGCACTAAGTTTTGTTATCGTCACCGAAATCCGGTTAAAACCGCGGATTCCATCAGAATTGTGCGTGAATTCATCAGAGATCAGGCAAAATCTTCATTGAAATTCATGGAATTGGAATTGAGAACCTCAAAAACATCAATTTATGGCATTTTGGTCGAACATTTGGGCTACCGAAAAATGTGTGCAAGGTTTGTTACCACCAAAGGAAGCAAAAAAAGGACAAAACGTTTATAACAATCATTGTGACTGATAATGTTGTTTTCAATATGATCCAAAGCGTCATCCAAATATGATAAGCGCCAAAGTGCCACGTGGAAGGTATCAGATGCGCTAAAAACCAATATATCTCGCTTGAAGGAGTCAAAACTGAAGACAATGTTGATTTGCTCTTACATTCTAAGATGACTGTCCACAAAGAGTTCGTTCCACCAGGCCAAACCGTTGTTGCACTATTATATCTAGGCGCTTTGAAGCGTTTGGTGCATCGTATTCGTCCTATTCGTCCAGAATATCGCACAGGACAAAGTCGGCGTTTTTTTGCGCGCCAACTCATCGATCGACCCTTGTGACCGATTTTTTGACTAAAAAACGCAGTTTACCTTACAACCGCTCCCCGTATTCGCCTGATTTGGCACCGTGCGACTTTTACCTTTTCAGAAAAACGCATTTCCCGAAGAAAGGAAAGCGATTTGTGGACGCAGAAGCCAATCAAAAGGCTTCTCGACATCCAACATCCTGAAGGATTATTTACAACACTCATTCGACTTGCTTTTAGACCGTGCTGTACTGAGTCACAAGGGGACTAATTTCAATGAAATTAATCGGTTTTGCCAAAAAAACCTTTTTTTACAATTTTCTCTACAGATTTATAAAATCTTAACAATTTTACGTAAAAAATATTATCTTTGTCCAAATCGATATTTCCAATGGTTTTCGAGTAAAGTGAGTTTGAAAATTACTCTTTTAGTTATTAGGCCAAAAATTATAAAAATCTGTTTACTATGGCAAATAAAAGACTGACGATGCCACAACGCTTAACAATTTAAGTTATTGATAAACTGTCAATTGAGCTTTGCAATTATAATTTATTAAATGATCGGATTCTTCATAACTGCAATTTATTTGAAAAAAAAACAGTTTTGTTTGAGCCCTTTTAAGGGCATATAACTTCCTAAGGGTGCGTTTTAGGGCACATGTTAATAGGAACTTTTTGGCTTATTTTAATGAGTTATAATCGCAGCAGAAGTTTGGAATCCTATTTTAGAAACACCCTGTATAGGTACGTAGTTATTTTCAAGTGCAGTAAAACATTGCTGAGTAACTGGATATGTTCCATCACGTAATAAATCTAACATTACAAAATGCACATTTGCTGGTCAATGCCATTCATTTATAAAATAGATGAGAAATTACAAACGCGGACTTTAATAAAAAAATTACATTGCCATAATCACTACTATTACATTTACGTAAGTACCATATAGTCGTTATCGTTTCTTTACCAGTGAATTACTGTATGTATAATACATTCATAGATTTAAGATGACACCTGCATCGACCCAAGTTCAGTTACCGACATCATAAAATTAATTTCTCAATAAATTAAAAAGCAATTGAGTTTATTGCTATGCAGGAATCGTGTTGAGCATAATGTTTTTCTAAGAATATGTTTACAAGTCAAATTTTTCTGTTGAGGTAATGTATATACGTGATTTCCTGCAAAGTACCATCGAACAGTGGAAGATTAATAACAATAATGTGGGTACACATGTCCGCAAGTGACCCATTTTAAGTAATACGTCAAGAGCGCCAGCCTGACACCACCCGGACCGGTCTACCCGTTACAAGCGACAACAAACAATGTGCAACGCGGGATATGGTTCCCGGAAGAGGACCACGGCAGATTGGTGACAAGGATCAGATACTTAACGAGAGACTTAACTTCATAACAGACGACTTTCCAGCGAACGTCAACAACAAATCTTCATTAACGTTGTTTTCAATAAAAATACTTTTATTTTCACCGTTGAGAGAGAGTTTTATTTTGCTGCACACCGAAAGGAACCCTCAAGTCCACAAGAAGTGTTGTCGAGGCGAGCGGTCGCTGGAAAGTCGTCTGTTGTGAAGTCGGTCGCAGGTATAAGTATCTGGTCCTTGGCACCAATCTGCCGTGGTCCTCTTCCGGGTGGACCGGTCCGGGTGGCGTCAGGCTGTCGCTCTTGATGTAATACTTAAATTGGGTCACTTGGGGACATGTGTACCCACAATAATAAATGTACTGTCTTGAAATAGTTGAGTTGGGTCTTGTTCTTTAAGTTCTAACAATGGGATGTGTCAAAATACAGACTTTATTTTAAGTAAACCAAGCCTAAGAGAAAAAAACAACTATCACATATCCAAAGAAGTGTCAACATTTCATAAAACAAGCCCTAAATCAATATTCGGAAAAAGAGGAAATATTGAGTTATTAATATATTTTTTTCAATTTGCAAATTTGTCGTCCTGTAACATGGAGAGAAAATAAAAAACGTCACGAGAAAGTCCCATTATCTTCATTCAAAAAAACTTTGCTTAACGGATTGATTTTAGTTGTTTGTAACACCCTGTAAGTGTTTATGAAAATTACACTAAACGAGAGTAATTTGGCTTACTTCTCGTCAGATTCGCTAAGATTAATTGCTCCGTATCATTTGTATATTTTGCCCCATATGCATCGATTACTATATGCTGTTAAATGTAACAATATATCATCCACTGTACAATAAATGCTCCTGTACTGGATCCTATTCTTAGTGACGCGAAAGAAGAGCCTGTGTGTAGTTGGAAAAATTGTATTTCACTTGTTAAAACAGCTGAACATGCTTACATTCATATTGTAAGTATTAGTAGGTGACGATGAAGATAGTGAAACTGAATTAAATGAATAAACTTTTGACTTTTCAAGTCAAGATTAATAAAAATTTATTGTAATGTGTAGGAAAGTATTATTATGTTATTTAATATTATTTGTGTACTGTTGTAATATCTTTAAAATAAAATTAGTTTTTTAATTATGAATATTATTATAGTCCTAATATAAGAATATAAGTATATTCCTGTGTAAATTCAAAATGTAGTTTTCAGTACCAATAGAAATAAATTGTTGCAATATTGTACCGACTCTTAAATCTATGTATGCACTATACAATGTCGGTTTACGTAACAAAGAACAAAGCACTAGTTGTTCCATTAATAGGACTATTACTGTCGCCATTTAGTTCTACCCATGGCATTACTCAGCTTTACGTTGCTGGAGAGGTATTTTTCCTTGTAACTTGTAAGATAATTTCTTAATAGGTACTATTTTTATGCACCCGGATTTCCCTTGTTCATAGGAAAACTGAATGCTATGCAACAAGCCATTTAACTCTAGCAAAAATTGACGTTAATCATATACAACGTGGGTTTTTCTGTGGCAGGTATTTCGGTATGTCAAATGCACTGAAAATATAACAAATAATTACAAACTACAAAATATTACAACTGTTAGTTTTTAAAATGTTATAAACTTAGCATATATAATCATTTAATTGCCGCGGCATGCAGCGAACTGTCAGCCATAAATATGGTATAATTATAGTTATTTTATTATTAAAAATTTTGTAGAAGGATCAGGTTTTATAACGAGTGATTAAACAAAAGATAAGCCTACCGTAATATTAACGTAGGAATTCCTCAAATGCTTCCACATGATTTATAACATTCTTTAACATTATTACTTTAAGTGAATCATTATTAGCTGGATCAGAGTCATCCATTAAATATGTGTAATAAATTGCTTAAGATGTTTTCAGAACCATGATACGATAGGAATACATTAAATCAAGCTACGTCCGTATATGTCAAATTCGAATCAGGTTAAAACTCAAAGGAAAGTGTTAAATTCTTTATAAGAAAAATTTCTTTCCTAAGTAGACATTAACAAAGAAAGAACAAAATGAAATAGTCATATTTATTTCATTGTAAAGCTAATATAATTACAAAAAATATAGTTATATGAAATAATCAATAATATAAATCAGTATACCAAATAGCAATTTCAGTAGCATCAGCGTGCAATAAATATAATTTTTCTTCATTGGGGAAGTGCTGATAATGATATTCAAAAAAGAATAAGACAATGCTGCTCCAATTTGTTAAATATTGATACCTCTTCAAAATATTTTATTTTTTATACTTAATTCTATTTAAGGAAATATCTGATACTTTTTAAAATTTGGGTTACGTTATCTTATAATACATATAGGTAATATAATTTCAAATATCAGTTTCATATCGTGAAGTGTCATAATAAATCAATTATTTATTAATAGAATACCAGATGTAATTATATTTAAGGACGACATACCTTGCTTGATGCAATAAGAAAAAAGAATTGGAACCTGTAAATCTTAAAGCACAGGACCGTATGCACTTCTCCTGACATTTCTTCCTACGCTTTGACCATGATATGTCTCGTCATTTGTACTCGAATAGCAATTCGGCGAGTCCGGTATTGGTAAACTAGTCCGCCTGATATAGAATTGACGGCGGCGCGCTGGTCATCAAAGCAAACCTGTATCGGTCCACTAGGTCGTAAATAAATTTTTTGTATGGTACACGGGTTCACTTAGCTTTGCCGCTTTGCCAGTGCAGTGCAGAGCATTGCTTGGCGGGGTATGTTGTTGGTATAATACGTATTATTATTTATTAGTTGATGTTATTATTTGTTCATATCGTAACAAGTAAAGGGTAATAGTTATTAAAATAAATGTTGTATGTAATTATCTAGTAATTTAGCGTGGCTCTCTGGAGACTCTTTGCAGCGGAGGATAACGAAATAACTGGGGAAAATCCCCAAATAGTGGAACCGGTTTTTGTCGAAAATATCGAAACAAACTCACAGTTTAAAAACAAAGATTTACACGTAAAAAGTCAACGTATTATATTACATACAGGGTGTTTCTAAAATAGGGTTACAAACTTCTGCTGCGATTATAACTCATTAAAATAAGGCAAAAAGTTCCTATTAACATGTGCCCTAAAACGCACCCTTAGGAAGTTATATGCCCTTAAAAGGGCTCAAAACTGTTTTTTTCTGTTATTGACAAAACGGTCGCCAATAAATAGAAAAAATTGTATGGGTCTTACATAACTTTTTACGTTAAATAACATGGGCTACTCCGTTTTTCGACATGCAAATCATATGCGTCCCATTTAGGTTGGTGAAGGGGGTTTTCGGCCCGTAATTTTTTTTATTTCAATTTTTTTACAATTTTCTCTACAGATTTATAAAATCTTAACAATTTTACGTAAAAAATATTATCTTTGTCCAAATCGATATTTCCAATGGTTTTCGAGTAAATTGAGTTTGAAAATTACTCTGCTCTTTAAGTTATTAGGCCAAAAATTACAAAAATCTGTTTACCATGGCAAATAAAAGACTTACGTTGCCACAACGCTTAACAATTTAAGTTATTGATAAACTGTCAATTGAGCTTTGCAAGTGTTTAATTAGTAAAAGTGGTGAGTGGATAATTTAAGTATCAGTTTTGTTTGAGTCTTTTTAAGGGCATATAACTTCCTAAGGGTGCGTTTTAAGGCACATATTAATAGGAACTTTTTGTATTATTTTAATGAGTTATAATCCCAGCAGAAGTTTGGAGCCCTATTTTAGAAACACCCTGTATATATGAATGTTTGAAAATTGAAAATAGTGAACAATGTGATAAAAAAGTTAGGAAATTGATTAACGAAGTAACTAAGATATCAAAAAATACAATTTATCCCGTAATTAAAGAAGGATTGTTTATGGTACAAAGAGGAAACGGAAAAGTACAAAATTAAATAAAATTGACGATTTTACCAGATGTAATGCAGCGCACAATTTATAATATGTCTAAAGAAAATAAAGTTCCTACTTTAAACATGATTCCAGATAAATTAAGCTATTATCCTGATTATATGGTAATATAGCTCGGAATATAGTATATATAGACGAGACAGGGCTAAATTTTTCTGGACGTCTATGGATTCCGTAGAATTTATGTTATGTTAAATGTTTTTATGCGGTTCCAATTGAGATTGTAACAACTATAACACAGTTTATGTCTTTAATTTAGTTTATTTTCTAGCTCATTGTTCCATTTATCTAATATATTATTAACCATAATCTAACAGTATTTCTGAATTGATTGAATTGGTTGGTTGATTTTTTGAGCAGAAATACTCATTACCTGTTTATAAATTGTGAATATTTGAATAACAATTTTTTTAAATATATAAAAAATTAGTAACAAAATATACTTAGTAACCTAATTTGGAGGATCATTTAGCTGGGGAATTGTTCCTAAGAAAACAATTATTGTCATGAAAAACAATTTTTAGCAACCTCCAGAAAAATTTAATTTCCTAGATTTGTTTTTCCTTAACCAAAAGTTTATTGTGCTATGTAAGAAAATAGAAAACGTCAAATTTCGCTTTTATTCAATTATCTCGAAATCCATAAAAACAAAATAAATTTTAAAGTATATTTAAAACCGCCCTAATTCTTTCTGGATTACATAACATCTAAGACTCTGACATTATGATTTTGGGACACATTGAACACTCTTCCAATATAAGATTCTTTACATTTGTTTTTCAATAGCCTCAACTGAGATTTCAAATACATTTTGATTTTTTTATAAATGTTTTTGTTGTTTTATACATGTTGATAAATTGCCTTAATATACTTTTTTTCATCACATGGAAAATGTCTTGAAATTACAGTATGATATACACTGGTCACAAAAATTAAGGGATTTTTAAAAAATCCCAAATTTTTGAGTCGTTAGTTTACCCATTATTTACAAAGTTATGCCAAGTTATTCAAATATTCCTAATAATGCAATCTTTACATTTTTTCCAACCAACATTTTCACTTCGAAATTTTTTATTTTTATCAAAACCAATAATTATGACTTGTAGAGAATATTTTGTAGTTTTCAAAACCCTACTTGGATTTTTTGTACGATCATTATTTCCCGAGTAATTGATTGCCAAAGTCAAAAATAACTTACTTGCTTTGATCGATGATATCTCAGCGACAAATCATTGTACAGGTCTCCAGAATCGTTCATATTGAAGGAAATTAAATGATCTAAAAGAGCGTTATGGTGAAATTACCAAAAAAAAAAAACAACATTTGGAAAATATATTTTTTTGTTGGTTTTCTTACGATTACTCAAAAACCGCTGGCGCTAAAAAGATGTAAACTCCGGATCCGAAAACTAGAAACTTGAAGCTTCAATTTCATTTTTTTTAATCTCTCTACGATCATTTCCCTCCAAGTTACAGCTCTTTGAAAATCATGCAAAAATTTGTGATTTTTTAATATCCCTTAATTTTTGTGACTAGTGTATGTGAATTTTAAATATTTTTTTTTCAGAAGCAGAACTAAAAGAAATATAATTCTGATAAAGGCCGATTTGGATTTTTAGGGATGATATTCATGTTTCTATTTCTCAGTATACTTGATTTGGTAATAAGTGGCATACACTTGAAATTGCATCAGAGAAATCTAATCTATGAAGGAGATTCAGTAGATAGTGCATATTGACATTGTAATTTGTAAATTTATTATAGCAATCATGTTACTCTAGTGTTTATTATGTTCTTCCTTGTAGTTCAGGAACGATATGAACCAGTAACGGTTGATGAGATAAACCGCTTACAATTTTTATTGTTTGTTCAATGACAACATAATTTGCAAAATAACTAAATAAGAAAAATTACTAATGTTCTTAAAAATCTAGAATTAAGTTGCTACTTTCTATAATTTTGGCACTATGATTATTGTTTAAGATTATCGAAATATCAACTGGACTCATTCGAAATTTATTATTTTATATTAATTTTAGCAAATAAAACGTTCTACTAAGTGAATTGTTCGAAAAACTTTATACATTCCATTATCCAGAATTTGTGGTTTGCTTAGAGAATAATATTACTAGCATTCTTCGAGGAATATTCCAAATATTTTGTTAGGCCAGAAATATTGGTTAGATTAGCATATTTATAAATATCTCGAATTCTAAATGTAATTCGACGTCTTTTAAACATGACCTATTAGTTTCTTAGAAAAATATCATTAAGGTCAGTTATTTTTATATCATCTTTGTTCTAGTTCTTAGAAGAAAGGAAGAGAAATGTAAACTAGATTATATACATAATATCGTGTTTTCCTATATCGATTAGACTTATTAAGTGAATTATACATATTTAATAATCGGATGTACTGCACAATGTAGACACCAGAGTTTTGTATGTACCTCGTGTACCTTTTATACCAGTACCTTGATTTAGGTAAAATGTGTCATCCAGAGGTAAAGGAGGAAAGATAAAAGAAGGAAACTTGTTTAGACATAATTGAAAACTTTATTTTTCTTTAATGGGACACCTGGATTATTTTTATTAGATTAGAACTTAGAATAACAGTGAACATATCTGTAATGGTAAGGGATATAGATATCCACAATAGTGTACACCTAGCAGATAGAAATAATTATATAATAATTATCACTGCAATTCTATAGTTTGCGCGCAAAACTCATCAAATCCATTGTAACTGATCCGAGAGAAATTATAAAATAATTTATATTAAACACAAGAAATTATATAGGTACGATACATTTGTCATAGTAAGCATATGGGAATAAAATAAACTTATCACCAATATTATCAACACTATAATCTTAATTTAGGTTTTATCAAAAAAAAAAAAATAATGGTTTGGACATGTGAACTTTTGTTAAAAAAAAGTATATATTTGCAAAGCCCGATTTACCTACTAGGTTTATAAAAGAGGACCTAGTTAACTTTTATTCCAAGTACTAGTTGGAGATCACCTCTGTGAACTAATTCTTAATATCAACTTATTTTCTTAATATTGGACATGTTGAGTTTTGGGCGCAAGTTGCAGAATTATTATATTCTAATATGTAAAATGTTGCTATACAGGGTGTCTCATAATTAGCTGCCAACCCTGAACAGGCCGATTCTATGATCAAAACTAAGTAAACAAGTTCAAATGAACATGGGTCCGGAAATGCTTCCTAAGGGCACAGGGACCCATTGAAGAGGGAGGAATGGAAATCATTTTTTTGCAATATCTCTCAATCGCGTTGTGATAAATGAATGAAATTTGGTATACACAGTTAAATTTTGATGAGCAATTTGATGGACTAATCCGGTCCATTGGGGTGAGTATGGGGGGGCCCTTGGTACTTTGCGAGTGTAACTTTTTCATCTTTGTCTTTTTAACAAATTGGATAGCAAATTCCGTTTTTCCGAACTGTTTTACGTTAATAAGGTACTCTTGTTTCAAATCGTTATCTTTAACGGTTTCTGAGAAAATCGCTCTTGAATTAATCCCACTTTGGTCAATTTCATAGTAATTTAAACAAAAAATAATAATAACAATTTTCCTTTCCTCTCTTTTCCATTTAAAGGATTAATTTTTATTTAATTTAATTTTTTATTATTTTTTTATTAAAATTAGACTAAATTTAAACAACAAAATTTTATTTGTTTAAATTACTATGTTATTATTATTTTACTTAAGTAAAACAGTTCGGAAAAACGGAATTTGCTGTCCAATTTGTTAAAAAGTCAAAGATGAAAAAGTTACACACGGAAAGTACCAAGGTTCCCCCCCTTACCCACCCCAATGGACCTTGTGGAAATAAATGGATTAGTCCATCAAATTGCTCATCAAAATTTAACTGTGTATATCAAATTTCATTCATTTATCACAACGCGATTGAGAGATATTGCAAAAAAATGATTTCCATTCCTCCCTCTTCAATGGGTCCCTGTGCCCTTAGGAAGCATTTCCGGACCCATGTTCATATGAACTTTTTTACTTAGTTTTGATCATAGAATCGGCCTGTTCAGGGTTGGCAGCTAATTATGAGACACCCTGTATATTATGAAGGCCTCTTGTAGATTCAGTGAAATTTTTAGGAAAGGGGATATTTTACACCGTATCAAAAAAATATAAGGAATATAAGCTCATAAACTTGAATTGTCCCGAAAAGACGGCACGACAAGCCCGATTCAATATTCTTCCTCTGGAAACTAAGGGTCCGGTTTCTAATATGTCTGTCTCAATCCTGCTTTGAGCTGCTGGCAATAAAGTCATCGACGGGAAATAAGGATAAGGCAAAACGGTGCCTATTTACTTCCGGGTGAGTTAGGTGAATATTTAAAATCAGTATTTCTGTTTTTGCAACAAAATTCATACATTTGACATACAATGGGTTGCTGAAATATGCAGAACAGCAACGAAAACAACTTTTTTGGTAGTTTTAACAATCCTGTTAAACTGAAATTAATTTAGAATAAAGCAAATAAAAACAAGTGGATATTTCCTTTCAAGCTTCATAACATTTTGAATGAAAATATTCTACGTATTTTAAAAAGAAATGTATTCAAGGTAAAGTACCAGCTAATTCTGCCTTGATATGGCTTGTAATCCCAAAACACTCAAAATATACGCACAGTTTGGATTTTACTATTTGGAAATTCTGAATTATTTATTGAATTCTATTTGTGGTTAAAGTAAAATTATGAACTTCAAAACATTTTTGTATTTAATTTTTTCAAGATGACTCCGCCACTGTGTAAGACATTTCAGTGAAATTTCGTATAGGTAGGTTTTTGGGGTAACTAAATATCAAATTTAAATTATTTTTCTCGTAAAACATAGACGGCACTAATAACGACCGGTGACGGGATTATCTTGAAAAATTAAATTCATTTTTTTTTTTTGAAGGCCGATAACTTTTTAATGAACCAATATTGTACTGGCGTAATTTAATTTAATTTTATCTATTTTGACCCAAAGCAGTTACTCTTGAAGTATGTCGCATTCTTTACTGGAAACCCATAAAATGATTTATAAAATTATTAGCTGAAAATTCGCTAATGCTACAGTTTTCTTATTTCAATAACTTTTCTGGTTTTATTTTTTAACTTGATGAAAATATGATTTTAAGTTTCCATGTTTCAACAAATAATTAGCCAATGGTACTCGTAGTTACAAGAAAACTTCTTGAAGACATAAACTTTTAATGAGATTTATTCACATTTGTGTCGCATTTTCAGTGATAAATTAGCTTATGGCAGGCTTCCTAAACATTTCTAATAATGAATAAGAGGAAAATTAACAACTACACAGTTCCGAGTAGAATCCACCGTATAAACTAAAATAAATGTCAACATATAAAACGGGTTTATAAGAAGTTTATGAGACCAAATTAAGTTCGAGTGACATAAAAAATGATTCACTGAAACAAAAATTATGGCACCGTTACTTTGTGCTGGTGATGTTGACACTTCTTAGAAAATCCTAAAAATAGTATTTCTTGTTAGCTGTTGTATACAATGTACCCATTCTGAAAATGTTAAATTATACATTCATCTTCCCAGTAGTCAACGGCTTTATATATATAGGACTGTTTTAATATCTAATTTTAAGGTCCAGGAACTACATTTATTATAAATTTCTCCAATGAAAAACAATAAAACATTTAACAATGCAATTCTAAACGTTGCCAAGGTAGCTGTCAGAGTGCATTATGACATGATTTAGGCTGATTAAAACTAAATTGACAATTTTTTTTTCAAAATCCCCTTCGAAATAAATTCAGGGAGGTGAGAAAAGATGCCTGTAGAAACCGGAACTCTTAATATTAATATTTAGAAATCGCGCATCGCGATTTTCTATTTTCCATTTAAATAACATGGGAAAAATAATTTTTCAATTTCAGAATTTTATATCTTATAAACCAATAGACGGATTTAAATGACCAATGTAATCTTGTAGGGAATTGAACGTTCTACAAAAAATGTCCCTTATCATTTTTTGATAAACCTACTCGTACAAAAGTTATTCAAATTCAAAGTTAAATTTATGGTATACATTTTTTCCTCCAGTTTCAGGTAAAATAATTAAAATTATCATGAAATATTATAAAAAAAGTATTTAAAAGTCAAAATTGATAGTTTAAAATTTTTCACTATCACAACCGAAAAGTCATTTATGATTAAATAATTTAAAAAAATTTCAAATACTATTTAATACAATAAAAAGGATTTTAATTGATTCTTCCCAGAAATGGTGGGTTTTTCAGTCATATTAATTTGAAAGACTTGATAAACTTATAATTTTGACTTTTAAATTCATTTTTTATAATATTTCATGGCATGATAACTTTAATCATTTTACCCGAAACTGGAAAAAAAAGTGTAATTAAAACATAAATTTAACTTTGAATGTGAATAACTTTTGTACTAGTAGGTTTATCAAAAAATGATAAGGAACATTTTTTGTAGAACGTTCAATTCTCTACAATAATGTATTTCGTTCATTTAAATCCGTCTATTGGTTTATAAGATATAAAATTCTAAAATAAATGGAAAATAGAAAATCACGATGCGCTACCTCTAAATATCAATATTAAGAATTCCGATTTTCTTATGCTAAACTATCAACTATTTTGAAAAACTGAGATGATAACTATACGATTCTTCTTCTAACCTTTTTCAGTAACTTGTTTTGTTTGTTAATTCCCTATACACTATTACTTTTATACAGGGTGTTTCATAATGATGTGCAAATATTTTAAGGTGTTTAGAAATTAATTTTAGGGGGGATACTTCCTACATATTTTTTTGATTTGAGCCCCACCTGAAAAAATATTCAAATCTCAAAATGGCTGAAACAATTAACCTTTTTTTTTACGAAAACGGTTAAACATAGAAATTTGAATTTTGGTACATGTTAACAACTAGTTGAATGGTATTTTTTGGTAGTCTTTTTTTCTGGTTTATGTCTTTGAACGAAAGAAATTAGCACCCCTTGGATTTATTTCTCTCACAACTTTTTTCTACGTTAGCCAATTCCAACAAGAAAAACTTTTTTTACTCTTTCCATTTTTTTTTCCAAATTTGAAAAAGTCCGAACTAGACAAAAGCGAAACAACACTACCAAATCCATGAAACCACACACAGGACAATTGTTCATCCCAGTGGCTAGAAATCGAAAGGACGGTGAAATCTAGAATCGATAATGATTCCGCATAAAGGCGGACTTTTCATCAGGATCATGAGCGGAGCTGCCATACACTGTGACCGAACGTCAACCCGACCGGGCTGAGGTTCAATAACCAGGGTGTGCATTGTATCTAAATTTTATATACATTCTTGTCGTTTGTCGTCTAGTAACTTTGACGGGTTGACACATGCTTAGGGATTTTGATTGGCCAGAGCCGGATACCAACCAAGTTCCGCGACATGGCGCCCAACGTTTAGTGACAACGTCAGAAAATCTACAACCTATCAGCCTATTAAGTTCCGCGACAACATCTTATAACAGTCATTCATACCAGTGACTTCTCCATAAGTTTTTAAATAATCAGCGAATGATAGTTGGCATTAATTTATATTGCTTAACATTAAAGAAATGTAATTCTGGAAAGTTGTAGACTTGAGGCACTAGATTTACATTCATCGTACTTCACTAACTGTTTTGGGGATCTAATTAGACAAATCAGACTACCAGAACAATCAACTGCTTTAAGTTTCAATATTCTGGAATTTGGAATTGTGGGGAGGGTAGCAAAGCTACAGCACTTAGGCCCCATTGGGCCCCTTGTACATCCTCCCATTAGAGAGATCAATCCACCTAAGCCGCCAACCAGCCTATTACAGTGAAAAAGGTGGTGACGTTGCTCAGGGGGTCTCTCTAATATAGGCCATTGAAGGTCAGCGTTCTCCCAACATGGACTCTCTTTTTGATGAGACGGCAGTGCATTCACATAGTAAATGCAACACCGTCTCGTCTTCCTGTTCACAGCCCCTACAAAGAGGTGTTTCACACTTCCCCATATTGTAAAGGTGTTTCCTTAGCCAACAGTGTCCAGTTGGAATACCTGTCACCAGGCGAAGATTTGACCTAGACATAGCCTGGTATTTTTTGGCTGTGTCTTTGCTAGGATACACTAAGAACTCCTAAGCAAAGTGACAGCTGATTGTTTCATCCCACCGTTTCATAAATTCTTTGTGGGTGTCTTCCTTGATAATTCCAACAAGTGCCGACAACGGAAGCACACTGGAGGGGCCGGGTCCAAAAATGTTGAGGCCCGATGCGCTCCTGGCTAGCTTGTCAGCTTCTTTATTGCCATAGCACTGCTCGTGTCCCTTTACCCAGCATATCGATATGCTGTTAGCGACCGAGGCCACAACCAGTGCTTCATGGCATTCCCATACTGTCCTAGTCATTATCTTATGATTACGCAAGGACAGTAGTGCTTGTCTACTATCCGTGTAGATTCTGATGGTTTTGCCCGTAGTATGCCTGTGGGCAATTTCCTTCGCGGCTATGGTTATGCCTGCTAACTCCGTTTGTACAACGGTAGCATGCCTATCCATTGCCAACTGATATCGGATGTGCAGGGATCTAGAGTATATTCCACATCCTGCACCCTCCTTCCTTTTTTATCCGTCTGTGAAAATGCTAATTACATCTCCTTGGGCGGTCTCCTCCTGTCTCTTAATTAGTATGGTGTAGGATTTGTCAAATGCAAACCGGGGAGAAATACTGTCAGTGTCTGCCTGCAGGAGGGGCTTCTTCCTGACGACCTCATGAAGTTTCAATATTACGAGTAGAAGAAAGCGAACTATACCCAATCCAAAAAATCAGATACATAGGTGCTTACAATGGTACATCCTAAATTTGTCACAGAAGATCTTTATTCAACAAACCTATACTGATATGTTCAGATTGAAAGATTAAAAGAGTACATTATAATTTATCATAGACAATGATGTCAAATTTAGCGATTTTTAGCAAAATCCGATTACAAATAATAATAGGCTATTGGGCCGTAATCAGTTGGATCATCAGTTTTCTACATGTCTCGATAATAACTGCTAAAACAAGGTTAAACAAATATTAAAAAAAAGTATATTTCATTATTAATAATTTCACTAGGTCAGGTCAGTATTTTTATATTAACAACATTTAGACATAGCTATTTATTAGATAATGCTAATTGGGTCAATACCTCTTGATTCTTGGTAACAAAAAACACTGAATTTATTAAATCTTTCAGGAAAAAAAAATCTTTGTAACAAGAAAAACGATTAAGCATATAACGCAAAGTATGGATACGAGTGCATTGACAAAATCCTGACTATGAAACTATATCTACACAAGTTATTCTATCTATTTTTTAGAACCCCTGATTATCACCACCTATGACTGAATATTCTTCTCTTTATGTCAAAATTAAGACCAAATGTTCTGATACAAAGATATACCTCATCGAAAATGACCTAACTATTAACATTAATTATTTGGTACACGTGTTTAGTTATTTATTATTATTTATTCAGTCACAAAATATATCATTTTCTTAAAGTTTCTTGGAAGATGTAAATATGAAAACAACATTTTTGGTTTTGAAAAATTTTGCTATAGAACAAGGTTCTCGAGTAAAATTAAAAAGAGTATTACATGTATCAATTATTACCAAGGACGACACATCAAAAAAAGCTGTGATGTTCACCTTCATATAATGAATAGTTCTAAACATTAAAGATGACTATTTAAGATGTGTTACATTAACTAATTTGTATCCATTAATATGTATTACATGTTTTTTAATTTGTTTTTTTCTTTTTTATTATCTGAATATCTATAACTCGTTAAAGGTTTTAAACAATTAGCGGAATCATTTATTTACATCTGAAGGCAAATATCACAGCTGCCTTTGATTTGTTCTTCTTGGTAATAATTCTTACATTTACTAACAGCGACCTGTGTTAAAATTAAAATGCCAAGTTTTTTAAGAGATACCAAAAATTCGACATCTTTTTCATCAATATGAAAAAGTAGTGAAAAGCTATGAAAAGTATATTATAAATCGTCATTTCCACTTCAAAATGCGACACGTGTGTTTCATCAAATTGTTCAGTGGTGTTAAAAAAACTGTTTCTTGTCCTTTTTTTTATTTAAATATTACAACAATTATTTTTTATTTTACCGTGGACAGTCACAATTAGATATATAGAAAATAAGATGGCCGTTTTTAACCAGATTATATGGTTTGATGTCATTTATCGAATTCTGCCCTCAACGTATTTTGCTGAAAATATGCACGTGTTACATTTTGAAGGCGCAACGACGAAGTATAAATCAATAGCTAAAAACGTTACAAAATTTGGTCCTTATATTTCAACTGATTTATGTAGAAAATATTGAAAGGGAATCATTGTTGTGGATCTTCTTCAAGCTGCTAAATATTCGTAAGGAATCGGAATTGAAAATTTTTGGCCAAGCAGCACACTGTAAAAATTTGGCAACAAAACTAAACATATTTATTAAATATCTGAAGTAATAGTATTATAAGACCGGAATGTAGGGCTTAACATGCGAACAAGGAACTTATCCATATAAGCATGTTAAACCCTATAACGGTCGTATGTTGCCCGTTTTATGTTGCCTTGAAGCTCTGTTCACCCAAAAGGGAGAGAGAATAAATTGATAAGTTTTGTTAATACTCTTACCACGATTAGGGGAAAATCTAGTTGGATTTTTGGACAGTAATTGTATTTTCGTGGCAACGAACATGAAGTCTTATTAATTTCAGTGATCGATATTATATGTATCGGCTGTTACGCAGATTTTTTTCAAAATAGATTGTTATATAGAAATTGATTACTGTTAAAATGCACTTTTCCACAAACATTTTAGTCTAGAAAGATGCATGTTTCGTATTAGTGTCGAAAAATAATTTTCTTTTGTATTGCGAATTTTTGTCAACAGGCAGTTCTTCTTTTATATTTTCATGATTTGTTTAACAAAATTTGACTTTTTACACAATTTTATTTACTTCGTTCCTTTTGAACTAGCCTTTATAATTAAATTGTTCATTTTAAAATCAAGTAAGTTAAATCTCCATTAGAATGAAAATGGTGTTTTGTATAAAATTTATCCTTTAAATTAGAAAAACTATTATACGACCTAAATATGAAGAATAACAATATAAAAATATGGATCGTTTGGCAAAAACTATTTTTTTTCTGTAAGATGACTTATGTGGTTTTTCCATGGCATATTTTTTAGTATTAAATTACAATTTTAAAGGAAATAAATGGGAAAATATTAAGTCACTACAGTTTTACAAAAGATTCAACAGTGGAATTAATAAAAAAAGTGATGAAACATAATCGAAGACTTCGTCCTTCTTGACGTCACTTTAACCGTTATTCCTTAACCGTTCTTCTCTGATCGTTCATTGGAAAATTCCTTCATTCATAGAATGGAACATGTTTTTAATTTAAAATTAAATATACCTGTTTACCTAATATAAGTTATAATAAATTAAATCTCAGTAAATGTCATGTAAGTATATTCTACATAAAAAAATACTATAACAACGCCATACAATGCACAATTTCTACATTGCACACCAATCAAGTTAGCGTTCTACACCGTGTCCCAAATAACAATTGAAAAAGTTCCAGAACAAAAGTTTTAAGGTTTTAAGAGGGCGGTACGATAATGACCTTGGTTTTGACTTAGAGGTCAAACTTAGTGATCAATTGGAGGTCAACTTTGGAATTTCAAAAGGAAACCTCATTTGTCTCACATAGGAAGAGCAGGAAATTCTACATTCAGAGATTGATATTTGATCTTAGATCAGATTGATCCCTAGGGGACCTCTGGGGGTAAAATCAGCTTTTCGACTGAAATGTTTTTATTTTTAGGGCAAACGTTAATTAATTTTTGTGGCACTTTTCGTACAAACTATAGCGGTCATGATTTATGGTTTAATTGTAATTCTGACCTTGCGCACTGGGGTCAAATTTAAAAGTCATTTAAGCTGATTTATAAGCGATTACAATAGTAATATCATCTAATTCACAATTAAATTTATCATTTGTGCATTTGTAATTCGACTTAGATGTTTATAGCAATACTGTACAAAAATAAAGTTTTGGATCAAACGAGACAGTTTTTTTTTTAATTTTTTCCGTAGAATTGAATGTGTAATCAGTTTTTGAATGTTTTTTTTTTAATTTACACAAATTATCAACAGTAACTGAAAAATTCATTGTTGCAAGTCATTTTTTATTTTTTTTTGCATTTTTGAGCATGTTTTTGAATTGAACTAAAGATTTTTGTATTTCACCAAAAAGTATATGTCAAAACGAAAAAAATGCTTACCGGCAGAACTCTGTACGATGATTTTTCTAAGTAAAATTTTATTTTGAAAAAAAAAGTGTTTCAGGTCGAAAAAATGAATATCTCAGAAAGGTCTTTATTTTTTCATCTAAAAAAATTTGTGGATATTTAAGACACAGAAAGGTACACTTTCACCAAGATTCGTTAAAATTAAATTATTTGTGCGGCAATGAGAAATAGAAAACGAACAATCAGGAAAAAAACTGTTTTTCGAATTTTTCTCGGAAATTTTGAGGTTATGTTAAAAAGTGACCTCTACAAAAGTTGTAGATTTTTGCATGATCTACAACTTTTGTATTAGATACTTTTTGTTTGACGTCAACTTTCGCCAAAAATCCCAATGATACAATTTTTCATAACTTTTCAACCCCCCAAATCAACCCTCCGCCGCCCCTACTCACGCATTTATTTTTTTTTTAGATTTATCATAAGCCCTTTTACCATTTCCACTTATAAAGGTTCGGGTAACTATTTTTCTTCTCTAAGTGTAATTTGGTTTGACTATAAGCTGATTTGACCTTCAGAGTCCTCTGACCCAGGATCAAAAATACATCTCTGAATGTAAAATTTCCTGCTATTTCCAGTTCTGGATAAAGCAAATTCGCCCTGGTGTAACATACTCTCCTAATAATACAGTAATTGAAGCTTTTCACCTCCGAATTATTTGAAGCGAACCGATCGACTTGAAATTTGGCAGAAAGTTAGAGAAAAGGTCAATGAACATTAGTGACATAGCGCCGATTGAGACCCCTTCTCGGGGGTGTAAATTTTTTTTGTAGTACCCAAAAAGACCTTCAAAATGAACACTTATATAAGTTAATTAAAGCAAAATTGAAGGAATTATCGTCAGAAAACAGATGGGTTGCTCATATTTTTTAAGGAAAAATGAGCAATAAATTGTGTACCATTTCCATCGAAATTAAAATTAATCGTAGATCCTTTACAATTAGTTTTGTTTTAGTGTTTTTCATACGATCCTGAAGTTAGACCGGTTTAGAATGCGTATTTTTTGAATAATATACCTACGGTAAATGTTGAAAACGTATTTTTCATTATTCAAAAAAAATTGCCTTGTTTATATAATAACTTTGAAACTATGAAAGGTACATAAAAAATGATAGACAACAAAAATGTAGCGTTTTTTTTTTAACAAATATTTTGCTTTTTTTTATTCCTATAGCATAAAAAATACAGGAGATATCGCCGCTTGAAGTATCCATTTTAGTGAAAAAACGACCTGTCTCGAGCCCTTCGATCCTTTCCCTTTAAAAAACGAAGGACTTAAAAGGTTTTATATGCAAACGATCTTACAGCTCTTGAAATTATCTTTAAAATGCTTTTTTGTAGGATACTATAGCTTCAAAATTAACCGAGTTATGGTAAAAAAACCAATGACATTTTTTTCGGAGCAAAATAGGTTTTCTCATTTTTGGAGCAAAATGTTAGGATTCAAGTGCGCGTCAGCGTGTATAAAAGTTTATATGCAGCATAGCAATTTTTTTATGATTGATTATATTTAAAAATCCATTATAATAAAAATATTTTACATTAATGTTGGTAAAAGGGTAGTTTATAAGAGTTGAAAATGGCAAAAGTAAAATATTCTTTCATAAACAATATAAGATTCCAAGATTTAAAACGTAATTTTTTATAATTCTTTTAGCACAGGGGTGATTTATAAGGGTTGAAAAGTGTTATGAGATACAAATTCTTTCATAAGCAATGAGGGAATTTTTATTTTAAATAATTGCACCGTTAAAGCATTCCAAGCTTTTAAAAAGTAAGTTTTTATCATTTTTGTCATTACAGGGGTGGTTTTTAGGGGTTGAAAGGGAAAAATTCTTTGATTAGCTATAAGGTAACTTTTATTTTAAATAATTGCACGATTTAATCATTCCAAATCTTTTAAAAGTATTTTTTTGTCATTATTTTTTGCATAGGGATAGTTTTTAAGGGTTAAATAAAGGATGGAATCGATAAAATATATAAAACATGTTCGAGAACATGGAACATTATTTAGTCTTACTGCATGAACAAGATTTTTATCAATATAATGCTTATAACTTAATTTTTTCAATTTTTTTCACTTAGGGGTAGTTTTTACCCCTAAAAAACAAAAAGCGTCAATCGGGCTTATGTCACTTTTGAACTTGAGTCTAAGACGAGCCTTATTCTAAATTTTCATGCAAATCCATGCAGTTTCAAAAAATTCGGAGGTTGCAGCAGATTTTCAGCTTCAATGACTGTACTATAAATGACATCAGTCGCTATAGCTGTAACTCTCAGATTTTGACATATCTGATTTTAACAAATGTTAAAAAGTAACATCCTTATAGTAATACTGAGTAGTTTTAATTAAAAAAAATGTGTTATACAACGACCGTTTTCAGGAAGGAGCAAAGATCGCATTTGAGTTTACTGTCAAATCTAGAAACAGATATGAGGAGTACGCACTGTTTATGAATTGGTGTCAAGAAAAAGGTGTAAAAAGTATAAAGGACAAATCTGTTTAAACTTATTTTTTCGAATTTAGCAAGCCAAATAGTGATTAAGATATTCTGTGCTAAAGAGTGTTATAAAAATGAAAAATGATCTGGATAGTAGCATCGAGCTACATATTTATTTTTATTTTCTTCACGCTTCGTTTGTAGAAAAAATATTGTTCCTAACACATACTCAACTGCTACTTAGCCTCGTTCGGTTAAATTGCAGTCGCGTGCGAAAAAGTATCACTTTCCGCACTTGTTAGAAAAATAAATACTGCCGGTTCAACTTGTTACAAACATTTTTATCAAAATAGGGTGATTACTGTTATATAGTATTCCGAAATATTTAGCCATAAATATTTCCTTTTTGTTTTTAAAATCGGCTATGTAACATCTAAAGTCTCGTGTTTACATTCTTCATTCAACAAGTAGACTTACCTTCTGATTGCAATATTTCCACACATGTTAGATAGTTACTTTGCAAACAGTAATTATTTTTTTATCCAGGCGATAAAGCTGCAAATACCTCTAAACCATATCGTGAAAGTTTTTGTATATTTTTAATGAAACGTGTACTACCACCGGTCAACAAACTGTTTTATAAAAAGAACGTTTGTTTCCATTATTTAAAAAATATATGTATGTAAGCGAAAATTTAAAAATTCTTAGGTAAGAAATTTAACAAAAGCTATCGTAAAGCAGAAAACGCTTTTAAATACAAAGGTATTTCAATGTTCTGGCATTTTTATTGGATAATCTATTAAAGATCAGTTTATACTCTGACAGGAATGAAAATAAGTTTATTTTTCCATTCTATTTTATTTATGGACAACGAAATTAATTAGAACGATTTTAGAACATTTTAATACTGTCGGATCGACAATGAAACGATCTTTCAGTATCAAGAAAAAAAATAGGGGGTCGCTATTTAAAAAAAATGTCGATGACATCATTACTCGAAAACAAATGGCGGTTGAAAATCGCCTTTTATGCTAAAATATGTATTTTTTAAATTAAAAATCGACCTATTCAAAGATTTTGCCCAAAAAAAATTTGTTTCGTTTTTACTGAATTTATTCCATACTTTAGGGGCGTACTGTGTGTATAATGGTGTACTACGCATTATTCTACCAGGAAGATTGGGCGCGTATAATTTTCCTATAGACGCTGTGTTTTAATAATCCTGTTACAGTGTTATTAAGGAATGAAACTTTTGCATTGATATACACTAATAATCGGAATTTCAAGGACATACCTGAAATATAGATTTCATAATTAATTAGTTTTGAAATTTTACAGATGGTGTCTCATGTGTTGATTAAGACTGGCGTTTTATAGACAAAAAATCGCGCTATTAGTAAGTTAATGATAGAACACAACAATACATAATAAACTATAAAAATGTTGAAAGGATTTCTTTACTTTTTCGCAGGGAAAGAACACATAAAGCATTGGCGCCCATGTAAACATCGGAATATACCCTGTTTTGTCGAGGATTTTGCAAAAAATACTCAATAATTATGATTAATTCATGTGTTAGTAGTTTCATTCTGCTGGGTGTGATTATGTTTATAGTACCGTACGCCATTTTCTGTATATTCAACGGGCGTGTAAGTTCAGGAAATGTAATGTTCATTATTCTGAATGTATTGTCAGCTTGTAAACTATCTTATACCCTCGAAAAAACTTGTACAAAATGTTGAAATAAAAGGATTTCTCCATTTTTTTTGCAAGGAAAGAACACAGAAAGCATTGACGCCCATGTAAACATCGGAATGTACCTTCCTGTTTTGTCGAGGATTTTGCAAAAAAATACTCAATAATTATGATTATTTAGTAGGTTAGTAGTTTCATAAAAGCATTGATGAGTGTGATTATGTTTACGCCATTTTCTGTATATTCAACAGGCGTGTAAAGTTCAGGAAATGTAATGTTCGAGGAAACTTGTATAAGTGGTACAATGAAGAAATATTGTTTCTAACTTGCTTAGATTTTCTAAAACTCTCATCAAAAGACAGCTATAAATTCACTGAAAATTACGCATGAAAGCGCCCCTCTTAACCTATCTTTACAATTTATTTTACCTTTAGTTTTGAGTACACTATTGTGCTTTTCATCTGTTCTGTAAATTCCATTGGTGGATGTTGTGTAGAACATATTACAGTTTAGATAAATTTTTTCATTTATGTAAATGTTTAATTGCAGAATGAGAATTAAATATTTTTATTTATTGAATAGATGATATTAAGCTTATTTTCATAAATTTTTAGCTAGTTAATCTCAATTTTTATTTTGATTTTAACCTTCAGATCTACCTACAGAGTGTCCCATAATTATATTGCCAAACTTCATCAGTAAACACTCCTGTGGAAGGTTTTTATTTATTAACTTTGAACTTGCTCTTCCAAAGATGAGCAGACAAAAGCCTAACATTTGATTTTTAAAGGCTATTTATTACAAGTAATATTGCGAAATTTAAATATTTATTGTTTGTACAAACACAGATAGGACGTACAGTTTATGAGTAAAATTAATCTTAGAAGTTATGTTACCACACTAAAATAAAAATCATTGAATCAAATTTCCCATATAAATTTGCCAAACTGCATTAAACGATTCTGTGTTAAAAAATAAAAAATATAGGTACTACTTATTAGGGGCGCATGAAGTTTGGCTAAGGGATACTTGTATATATATATTACTTTTACAAAACAGTTTATATGAACTCTTTAACCTAATATTGACCATAAATTAAAGTTAACCATTTATGACTTTTATAATACCTGACTAGGTGTATTAGGAGCAATAATAATAAAATTTATCCTCTTATTGGTGTATTACCGCTACATTTTTTCCACTGTAAGGTAAATACCGACTAATAAGAATGTAAAATTAATTTATCTTTTGAGGAATATGTACGTCATTTCAGTGTTGTTTTGGTATAAAACCGATACATTATATTGTTTATACATCTGAAATAAATATGCGGAAGTATATTTCAGTAGCATATCAATAACAGTTTGTTTATGTTTCTTATACACAAACATATATAGGGATATATTTCATTTTATATTTAGGAAATAGAGATAATATCTAAAATTGAAAACGAATTTCCCTTATATTTCGTATCATCGACTATTCTTAATTCTGATTCTTAACATACGAAGACACAACATAAGAATTTCTTGCTCGTTTTAAACATGATAAGTAACGGTTTATATTTTCAGGATTTTTCAAAACAGACCCATTTATTTTCAAGAGCAGAATGAGAAGCTAAAATTAAATTATTTCGATAAAGAGGTGAATGGCACAATGATATTTATACGAATTGATGTGCACAAAAGGTTAAGAATAAATTTAATATCATCTTTAAAAATGTTTATTTGCGGATAAAACGTCATTTAGTGTTTATACGTTGTGATGCGCTTTTCAAAATTTAAGATTGTCTTTGTTGAAGTTAAGACGTCGTCGTTGTATTGCTTAAGTGAATAATTTACTATATTTTTACACTGCAAGAATGATTCCTATAAGAACTGTCATATATATGGCAAAAATAGAGGTGTGTCAAAATTTTGTAGTACTGTACAAACAGTATAATAATTTCTTTTGAAAATAAATAACACATACAGGTACTTATGGATTAAATCCGTCTTACTATATTATTTTGTTCAGACGTTATTTAGTTTAGTACTATGCTACGCTATACACGAATATTTTTCCCACATTTTTCTTTACAAAATATTCATAATGGTTTTTAAGGTATAAAAAAAATGATTTCAGCAAAGTATGTGAACGTATCGTTGCTACACCTAAGTATCTGTAAATTTTAATCTGCTTTTCGGGCCCCTAGATACACATATTCATTTCTGAAGCAAACTTGCATTGATTAACGTTAAACAAGCACCTGTTTTCTTTCCATTCGTAGTTTGCCTATTTATCCAACATTTGCACTTTTATAGAGATCATAAAGTGTTTATAAATATCGGACAAACGAGTAGAAATAGTGTTAATGAAAACTTAACAATTTCCGAAACAAATAGACGTTTTATATCGGGTTGATAAATTATATAGATACAAAGAGAAAGTTAAAACGGATTTTATTCCGACGATATCCATTTGTCCGGGCTACAGGTTATTTTCAGCAAAGCGAGGGGAGACATATTAAATAAAATAAAACCTTCTACGCAAGTAATGATATATTCGCATCCAAATACTGAAATAGCAGGGTATCTGTCAATTTACTTTTATATCATATAAGCCAAAATGCTTCTCGGCAATTGGTATCTCCTCAGTTGCAAAAAAGGGAAGGATGATCGAAAATTCATATTCGAACGTTATATACAAAGAAAAATATATTGTCTGCAGAACACAGTATTTACTGCATTGAGACATATAACTTAAACTTTTACAGTTAATTTTTAGAAGGTTGATATCTCCATCTTTTTATGGTGTTGTTCTCTTATTAACTGTAATTGTTGTAACTTTAAACACAGGTTCAATCGTCTCCATGAAAATATCGGAAATGATAAGAGGTACAGGGTGATTCACTATATTTTGACCCCCCTTAAACTTTTTTGTTCTAAGAGTTATAAAAAAATGTGAAATACAAAAGTTGCACGATTTTTTATGAAGTTTTTCGAAAATGATAGCAAAAAAACATATGAAGTCCAAACAAAATTCCGGGGGTTGTTAACTTTGTTAATTTATAGGGAACACCCTGTATATTTTTACATATTACGATAGAACGTTCCTTGTCGAGTATAGTCATATAGGGTTTGTTGGGTCCATCTCTAACAATAAGTGTGATCATAATGAAAAACGAAAAGACGGTTTTTTATTAAGAAAATAAGACATCTTGTAATTGTTAGACCTCCTTCAGGCATTTCTGTCTTTTTTCCAATTACGTAAGGGCAGGGTTTACATTTTAGTTGTAATATATTTTGATATATCGGACACTGGTACGAGGCGAGGCCTAATTACTCATGGACAATGTTATATTATATGGTAGGTCGTGACACTGACAGGTAGCAATGTCATGATAACATTGTTATTGATTGACAGTTTGTATTATTATTTAATTAAAATGAGTTACACAGAAGTAGAAAATCGAAATATTATTGGGAATTAGAATAAAGTTTGGAGAATAACTTAAGTACTAATTTTTAAATTATGTACTTCTGTGTAACCCATTTTAATTAAATAATAATACAAACTGTCAAACAATAACAATGTTGTCATAACATCACCTGTCACTGTCATGGCCTACCATGTAACATTGTCCATGAGTAAATAGGCCTCGCACGGCCTAAGTAGTGCGATTTAGTTACCTATACGCATTTTGGACCGTATCAATGTTCAATATGTCAAAATATATTATAACTAAAATGTAAACCCTTACGTAATTGGAAAAAAGGCAGAAATGTCTGAAAGAGGTCTAACAATTACAAGATGTCGTATTTTCTTAATAAAAAAACGTATTTTCGTTTTTCAATATATAACTAAATCTGTAAAGCCTTACGTAATTGGAAAAAAGGCAGAAATGCCTGAAAGGAGTTTAACAACTACAAGCTGTCTTATTTTTTAATAAAAAAACCTTCTTTTCATTTTTTAATATTATCTCGCTTATTGTTAGAGATGGATCCAACAAACCCTATATCACTATACTCGATAAGGAACGTTCTATTCAAATATGTAAAAATATACAGGGTGTTTTTTTTAAATTAACAAAGTAAACATCCGCAGCCATTTTGTTTGGACTTCATTTGTTTTTCAACTATCATTTTAGAAAACTTCATAAAAAATCGTGCAACTTTTGTATTCCACATTTTTTTATAACTCTCAAAACAAAAAAGTTAATGGGGGAGTCAAAATATAGTGAAGCACCCTGTATATATGACTAAATTCTAAAAAAGTTAGTGATAAGCATTTTTTAATGTCTATTCATTTTTTATAATTTAATAGATCATTAGATAATTCAATTTTATAAAAAACTCATCTTTTTTGTTTTTGAATAACTACAATTGTTAAAAGCTTCAAATTTTCAGATTTTATATAAATTAACATCTTGCATGGACTAGTGCAATCTATCCCATTTAGGTTGACAGCAGCCAACTATTTTCTTATTCTATAATTGAATATTACATTATTGGACAGTCCCTTTCATTCTCTTTACGAAGGTATACCATTTTTATAGCCACATTTTAATAAAGACTTATCTTGCATAGTTGGCCATGACCAACGTTATAACAGCAAATTCCAGTAACACCAGTCGATATAGGATGTTAATTTACGTAAAATGCAAATATTTCTAACATTTAGTTAGAAAACTATTTAAAATAAAAAAATAGTTGCAATATCAATGTGGTTTTAGTGAAGATAGATCAATTCTGTATCAAAATATACATAATTTTGAGTGCTTCATTGTTTTAGCAGGTTTACGATACAGTAAAAGGAAAAAAATTGTACAGATCGATACAAATATAGGAACTAGAAAGGTAATAACGGGTATAATATCAAAATTTGTCAATTGAAAGCAAAAACTCACAACAGAAAATAACCAAAATTGATGTTACTTTTTCTGCTACAGGACAATGTCCCATTGATTAATGTGAAAATAGATGTATAAACAAATAATTAAATATACAGGGTGTTTCAGGATTAAGTCAACAAACTTTGAGGAGATATTCCTCATAAAAAATAAGAAAAAAATTAAGTATATTTTTTTTTCCAGAGACGCTTAATTTTCGAAACATAGAGCGTTAATAGTATATTACGTAATAAGTGTTGTAAAAAGCATTTTACGCACGAATGGAAATTTTTTGTTGAGGTTCATTTTAAAGTTTATCGACAGAATTCAGAAGCACCCTTCCGAAAAATCAATTTTGCCATGAAACTATAAGAGTTAGGAAAAAAGTGAATGTACACTTTCTTTCAATAACAAACTGTTCTATCTAAAAACAGCATAATTTTTTATTTAAAGTAGGACCGTATTAATTTCTTTTATAATTTAATGAGTCTGAGCCCCCATAACTCCGCCACTGGTTGCTTGCGGGACTTCTACTTCTATAGAAAAATGGTATTTTATAAGATGTGTCATGCCAAATTTGGCTTAAATAGCCTTCTTCATTTAGAAGTTATTTAAAAAATTCGAATTTTTTAAAAAAATTTTAATGCCCTATAAATATTTCGAAAATGAAGCGTCTCTGAAAATAAAATATACTTTATTTTTGGCTTATTTTTTTATGAGGAATATCCTTAAAGTTTGTCGACTTTATCTTGAAACACCCTGTATAAAGTGAATAATTTTGTTACATATAAGAGTGCTAAGTTTCAACTACTAACTATAATAAGCCAGTAAAACAAATCAAACAACACCTTTTATTTTGAAAAATATACCACTTTTAAACAAAATGTTTTTAATTTTCGGACGGTCTACAAATAAAACATATTCATTTTGTGCTCTCTATTGATAGACACAAAATGAATGCGATTTTTGAAAATCTCACCTTAAACATGTCAAATGAAATTTTCAACAAATGTATGTCTGGAATATTGACAAAAATCATTTTTCTTCAACTTTGTCAATCTGTAGATAAAAATGGGGCAACATTTTTATATTAAGAAACTATCATCAATCCTCATTTTTTGTGAAACACTGATATAGATTTGTAATGTTTCTATTTTATCAGACATGTAATACTTTGGGCAGATTTCCTCTGAAATAGACATTAATGAGCCGAGTATAACATAGGAATCTTTCCGATTACATAAACTACGATAACAACTAAATATACCCACGTATATTTTTTTCTGTCCCAACATCCACTAACTAGGATATAAAAAGGAAATTTCGGTCCGAAATAACAGAATAATTGGTATCCAGGCGAACTTTCTGGAAGTAATGTTTTATCTGGTTTCCCCGGAGCGTGCTATTGAAGGGTGAAACAGAAACACATCGAACTATTATTACATTGGGACTGATGTGGGTTCCCTTCTCGATTTAAAGTTCGGTTAATGATCTAGAAGTTTAAATAATGAACGCGAATTCGATTAGAGCGACTGTAATTTCGTTGTCCTCTGAAATTCGAGAAATTAAGTTATTTCAGGCCTTCCCTTTGTAATTTTAATGCGGCGTAATGTTATTAGTATTTAGCTGAATGCAGCGGCAGAACTTCAAAATTTAGGCCTACAGCAAAATTCAATTCTGGCTTTTTTTATAAACATATCGTACAAGTCAGTACCGTAAAGAAATTTTACATTTTGCTGGAAGTAGTGGGTGGCATTGTATCAGAAAAGTGCGAAATTTGACTGTTTCATGTTAAAACTAAATTCGCAGTTTTTATGCGGAAAAAGATGACAGTTATGAATTCCAGAAAGAGTTTAATTCACTTTTTTATGAATTTTGTTGATTTGTGACAGAACTCAGAAAGCACAGGCATACAAAAAAGGAGAAAAGTGGTCTGTTCCAAGGACTAGACCCTTTGTATCCTTAAATGTGCTAAACCAGAATCTGGGAACAGAATTGCTTCATCACCCTTCATTTTTTAAATCGTGAAAAACCGCCCTTAAATATAGAAAATACGGAAAATCTCTCATTGGGAGAAATCAACAACGTATAATTGTAGAAACCAATTGAAAATGACTGCAGGACCATATTTACAAGTATTTTGATGAGTTGTTGAATCCGAATTGTTTCATCATCCCCCAGTTATAGAGAATGGAAATTACTCAGGATTGTATGTATTTTAACATGTTAAAGCATAATCCTAAAATCACTCTATTACCCTCCATATTCTTATACAGTGAAAAATATCCCTGAAATCTGGGAAATTTCTTCCGTTTATCCCGGGACTCTGCCAGTGTAGATCACCACGTTGGTAACAAGCACAGACAATAAAATGGGCTTCAAGAAGTATAAAGAAGTTTCGTTCGATGGTTCGAAAGTTTATCGCCTAAGATTCTCAATTGAATTTCGTCTTAGAAATTTAAAAAGAAATAAAAGAAAAAAATGAATTTCTTTCTTTGTGTTTCGTTTCTCAAGCTGCTGGCGAATCTCATCAGTAGTTTGTATCCTAGACACATAAACAAGTTTTGAAACTAAAAAACAACTGAAAATTTATGAAACTTTAAGATGTGCTTGTTCCGTCAAAAATGCTGATCTACAAGTGAGAATGAAAGATGAAGCAGAATTCCCTCTAGTTTTGAAAAATAGAATGTTCCATATTGTCTGTATTTAAGGACAGTTTTTCGTGATTTAAAATAATGGAGGGTAATGGAGCAATTCCCCGGATTCGGATTAAAAAATTAAAAAAAAATCTAAATATTCTATAAGCTATCGACTTCTAATCATATTACAATCTGAAGTTATTAATAATAAACAAAATTTAAAAATGAATTAAAGATATTGTTGAAATTTGACTATCGAATCTCCAGAAATATTTTCTATTATTTCAGGATGAATTGACGAAATTTATGATAGGTACAGAATAATACAAAACGACAAGAATTCTTTGTTCTTATTCCTATATAATTTCGAATGAATGTTGTGTGATAATTTTCTTTCACTAAACATGAACTACAATAACCTTTTCTGTCGTCACAACAGGACTTGTTTGAGTAATTTTAGTCAGAAAGAATCAGCATCAGATAGTACCCTGTTTTTGATATTAGATACTGTTCCATTCATGCATTTGTCCATAAAGAGACAAATAAGCATAGTGATTCTACGATATTCAAGGTGTTAAGTACTCAAAATTGGAGAGTATGTAAACCACGTCGAAATGTGATGAAAAACTTAGTAGAGTTTTTATCAGTGGCGGCCCCTAAGGGAGATACAGCCCCTTAAAGGGGTAATTCAGGAAACAGTTTTTTTTGCATAACTTCAAAACGGTTTAATATTAAATCGCGAAATTTTGGTGTTGTATTACTCTTTTTATATGCTTAATAATCGGCATAATATACAAATAAAAATTTGCTACAGAGGCGTAAGAAAATGCGGGACCATGGGTCAAATTTTACAATTTTTTTTGTACCCAATTTTTTCTACTTCCTGAATCGAAATAATGAAAATTTAATCATATTTTGCATAAAAAAAGGTACTCTTGTTGGATTTTAATAGCATGAGCCGTTTTCTAGTAAAATCCATTTCAATAATTCATTACGTGCTCAAAAATTCCCGCTGAAAAACTCAATATTCCAATCTAAGAAATTTGAATTTAGATTCTGTAATAAACATAGAAGTAAAAGAGGAATCCGCGCGGATCACCTATCCGCGGCGGGCAGGTGTGAACGAATTCGAAAACGGAAACATAAATAAGTTCCGTTCGGTTTGCATCCGCGTGGTTTCCGCCGTATGTGAATTAGCCCATAATGCAATATTATCTTCAACGCAAACACTACATTTACAATAAAAAATTCATTAAAATCATTGGTCTTTTTTTGGTATTATTTGATTTTCAAATAAAAATAATAATAGTAATAACATTTTATTATTCAAAGTTATTTATGTTACTGTTTACTACAAAACTATCTACTTAACTGTGATATTAAACCCTGATTTAGTAACAGTTACGTAATAACTACAATAACGATAATAAAAGTATAAAAGGAAAATTAAATAAAAATAGTAATTTCCTCATGGCACAATTTAATACATTTATTTTGCAGTAGGAATTTTTGAGTAAGTAAGGAATTATTGAAATGGATTTTACTAGAGTACGGCTCATGCTATTAAAATCTAACAAGAGTACCTTTTTTATGCAAAATATGATGAATTTTCATAATTTCGGTTAAGGAAGTAGAAAAAATTGCGTACAAACAAAAAATTGTAAAATTTGTCCCATGATCCCGCATTTTCCTAGGCCCCTATAGTAAATTTTAATTTGTATATTAATTATACCGATTATTAAGCATGTAAATAGTAATACAACCCCAAAATTTCGTGATTGACCGTTTTGAAGTTATGAAATAAAAACTGTTTCCTGAGTTCAGTCCAAAGATGGATGGTAGATTAAACTTATTCTCTTATATCATTTTGAGGTTAATTTCAAATAAAGTTTTTATTTTTAAAGTAACATAATTATAAAAAGCTATATGTCTAATTTTTCCTGCTTAGATATCTAAATACTGAACTAAGGGTATAATTTGTGTAACTTCAAATAGTAATAGAATATATCTGTAAAGCGTGTAGGTATATTTTGCTAAAATTCGCTAATTTATTTGTCACTAGTGACATATTCTATAAAATGCATGATAGTAACATTTAAGGCATGGTAATTTGGTTCCGTGAATTAGAAAAATTGTTTTAACTTCATTTTCATTTTCACTAAATTTAATCCTAAATTTAGAAAAAAATAAAAAAAATATTTACAAATTTTATTTTGTCATTTTTTTAATTTTTCAATATAACCTACCTATCAAAATTTTGAATGAGAACAAAAATTAAAGACACTGCTTTGGGAAAATTCCACATTTTGCAATTTATTGGACGTCCCTGTATGTCTATATGTATATTTGATTATTGCCCATGGGCAAGGTAAGCAAAACTTGTTATCAAGAATAACTTTTTCTTGAAAAAATCAACAATAAAAAAGTTTACAAGGGTGCGGTACCCAATCCAGGGACACACTTTATATTTCATATTTCAATGTAACTCAATCAATATAAAATTATTACCTTATTAACGCCACTCAAATGTATAACTACGACCACTTGTTTTGAAAGATAAGGCATTTTTTTCGAATAATAGTCAAAGGTTTCAGATTCCGCTTCTGTTAAAAAAAACACATTAACCAACAATTCCATTAGAAGCCTCATGTGTCCATATTGTAATGGAAAAGGATAAAATCATGTACATATTTATATTTTTTATGCGGTTATTATTTTCATGTAATTTATATGTATATACCTCGTTTATATTTTTCACTCTGACGATATTTTGTTACAAAATTAGGATTAAAAAATAATGTGTATGTAGTTCTGTAAATACAAATATATATATATATATATATTTTTAAGTTTGTCTGTTGTTTCTTATTAATAATAATATCTCTACTCCTCATTCTAACCACGAGAATTAGCCCAGAAGTCGGGGACTTGTGCGGGAGAGGAGGCGGCACATTATTATTAAGCAGGCCGCATTTGCGCCCAGGAACGACTTATATTGGTAGGCCCTAACCACCATTCAGTGCAGGAATGAGGGAAACCTCATTAATTAGGGGGGTGGTCAAATGTCAATCGGTGTCAATCTCTCACATTAACCCAAGCCAACATTCTTCCACCCTATCATACCTGCACAGAGGGTGCTAATCCTCCGTACAAGCACAGCTAATGTACGGTCTACCAGCCCCGGGAATCGAACCCGGGCAGAATAGCACACATCGATTTAAGTACTGACGGACGCCTGAAACCGTGCGGCTATCGACCGATAAATTATTACGTAAAATTTGAAAGTCATATAGTTGTCTTGAAAAGAACAAATTGAATTTTCAAATAATTTAAATATAATTATTTATCTTGACTTTATATACGTTATTAAATTGCTTGATGTTGACTTGATTTTAATTCAACTCAGGTGAAACAGCTTGAAAATCTAGTTCCACAGCTTCTGTTAATTTGTACAATAATTATATTTTAAATAAACACTTCGAAAAATAGTCAATTGGAGTTATGTCCATAAAAATAAATTCCTTCCGTTGGTGCATACATCAAAAATGGTCAGTTAAGTGTCAACACTCATTCGCGGTCAATAACGTTGTTGAGTAACCCCCCATGTGATTTGTGAGAATAAACACAAACTATCGCTATTACAATAATGAACCTACTATTATTATCTCCAATTGATTTTAAAGTGGAGTCAAATGCTAAGAACTATGCTCCTCTTGTCACGTAACACAAGTCTGGCAACGTTAAAAATAGGATTATCATCTTGGCTCCGTCAACAACATTTTTCATTGTTTTAGAATCCACTACTAATATGATAAACGCTGTTTTTTTTCCATAAACAACAATTTGGTAACACCTGCATTTTCTCGTTCCGCATTAGAATAAACATTAGGCGGATTGAAGGAAATATTGGTAATTCCAATTTAGGTTAGATTCGACAAGAAATTTATGAGGTAAAGATAAGCGCGCATATATTTAATTAAAAAATTGTTTTACTGTGACACATATGTTTGCATAGTTTACATGTCATAAATGTCATTTAAAACAAAGGAAGTTGGGTAACGGGGGTCTAGAAATTCCCGATGATTAATCTAATTGTATTTAATAAATACCTAAGCAGGTATTTTAAAGAATATAATATTATAATATTATATGTTAAATAATTATTTAACATTATAAGAAAGTTAAATTATTTTAATTTTATTTCAATATAAGGGATTAAAATGATACAAATTTCCTTTAGAAGCAGGTATTAAAATAGGATGTCGATGATCTTACTGGAAAGCTTATTAATTTGATTCCAATTCTTTGACTGACATCATCATAGTAAACATTGTACATCTCATGCCAGAGCCAATAATATGAACAATCGTTGATGATATTATGATAAGCAAATGCTAAAAATGTTGAATCTATGATTACCATAATAATTGTTGTAACAGTAAGGTTAAGTCCTATTATAAAATATGTGTCAAAAGATGTCATGAAATTAGAGAAATGGCTAGTCTGGTTTGCAATATTCCTTAGCGATTTATAATTTCCGTGGTGGTCGAACAAAATCTAAAACTTTTTTTTGAAGAAGAGATTTGTCGTCAGAAAGACAGGAAGAAATTGTTTCCAGAACATTAAATTATATAGAATATGGCAGTTTAAAAAGCTTTGGCCCATTGCTTTCTTTATGTTTAGTGATAAGATAATGATTATATTAGTTTCTGTTAGAAGAGAATAAATGATTAATTTTCTCCATGTTGTACAGGATGTCGCGTTTATATGATACAAGCCTGTAACTTTTTTAATTTTTGGTCAATTTCAAACATTTTGATTTGGGAATGTAGGGTAAAAAACTATCTAAATGTGGTACTGCTGTTTTTATTAATGCAATTCACGACTAACTAGGACGCGTTTTCTTGACATCAAAACAGCTGATTGATATTAGCGATTTTTTTCCAAAAAACAGATTACGTATTCTCATTCAGCATCCCTTACGACGTCGATTACCACCAAGTTTCATCAAAATCGATACATCTTCAGGCGAGCACTCCACGATGTCGCGAAATGTAATATAAGCCTGTAACTTCTTTATTTTTTGCCCGATTAATTTTTTTTTTTTTGAAATATAGGGTTAAAAGATCTCAATCTGACTGCGATACTGCTGTTTTTTATAAATGCAATACACGGCCAACTAGTGCTCGTCTGAAGATGTATCGAATTTGATGAAACTTGGTGATAAGACATTTTAAGTGATGCTGAATGAGAATACGTATAATCTGTTTTTTTGGAAAAAAAATCGCTAATACCAATTAGCTGTTTTGACGTCAAAAAAACGCATCCTAGTCGGCCGTGAATTGAATTAATAAAAACAGCAGCATTACAGTTAGATACAGTTTTTTATCTTACATTCTAAAAAAAAATATTGAAATCGGTCAAAAAACAAAGAAGTTACAGGCTTTTATGTGACCCTGTATGTGTTATGATTAGACATCGGAAACTTTGTGGCAAAAATCAAATAAATAAAAGAGTAATCTATCTAGTAAGCGGTAATACGCGTTGTGGTAGCAGAAATAGGATAAATCTGTGGTCAAGCGGTGTTCCGCTCTCTGTCATAAAAATACGTGCCATACATTCGACCAAGCAAAGAGTCAATCCCATTCACACACGCATAAACGACATTGTACGGTCAATGTCCATCAGCAAAAATCCTGGATTGTTCACCGTCACGCCAGGTGGACAGGGCAGGCATTAGGCTGCCGCTTGATACGTATCGAATAAATTGATCGATGCCAAGCTTCAGATCAGAGGCAGACATGTACCTACATGTTATTATACAAATGTCGCGGATAGTGGGATTACTAAAATATGAAGTAGTGGATGCTCTGAAATCATTAGTAAAAATAGCATATATTAAAAACTACTATTTTCGTTCTTGAAATGAGTATTTATCGAACGCTTAGGACAACTGTTAATTATTATATAGGTACTCATACTCTGCTCTTTTTTTATTTCGTGCTATTATGCAAATACATACTTACATATATAATTTGTAATGTAAAAAGTGGGGTTATAAAGAGGCAACGGTTGTGTCACTTTCTGTTTGAATAAAATTACATAAACGAGAAGCCGGCCTAGAGCCAGCCCTGTATCACATTGCAGCCGTCCTAACATTTCCGATCTCTATAACACTCAAAAATTATATTAATGTAAAATTATTATATTAATGTAAAAATAAAAAGAGAACTCTCATTTTCTAAACGTAACCCGTTTTTAATTTTTATAAGAGTTTTAGTTCTTTTACAAGGGCAGATTCCTTGAGAAAATAAGTTTAGATCTAGTTACTTTGATACAACCAGTATAAAAACTGACGTTTGTTAGATGATCCAATAGAGATCAAAATTCAAATCAGCATTTAATAATTGCCACCAAATATCTTATGAACTATTTTCGGTGCCCACGATTTTGCTCTTGTGCCAAACATTCGTTTACTACGAAATTGGAGAGCTGCACGGAACTCCTGTGATCTATAGCCTATACAGATGACGTCAAAGTTCCTAAACTTTATTTGTTGATCGGATCTTAGTTAATTGGGACGGAGTTTCCTCATGTCGTCTTGGGTAATTGGCAAATTGGAAGAAAATCGTGCCGACAGTTTACATTCTGGGAAAAGGCTATTTTAGAGCAATTGTATAACGTCGAGTAGGCTTTCACAGCCCAAATTAATTTCATTAGGGGAATGTGCGAGACAGTTTTTCGAACTGAAAGCTATTTCGGGAAGCTGACACATAAATAATTATACAGTGGGAAATCGAACTGGTCATGCTTTAAGCTAGGTCAAGTTTGTAGAAAAATTAAGCACTTTCCGTAAATTATTTAAAATGTATTATTATTTAACTGTAATAAAATATAACAATAATAATTTATAATGCAGGGCGATTCACAACTTATCCAAAAAAAATTGGTAATAGATGCGGCATGAGAAATGGAGTCAATATCGTAAAACAAAAATTTGTAAAATTCTTATAGTTTCCGAGAAAAAAAAATATTGAAGTTGTAGTACTTTCAACCATTACATAGCTGGACAACTGTAGTCTATAGAGTCATTCATAATACGCGTGGAGAACCACGTGACCTCGGCGAATCCAAATACTGAAATTCGATTTTACAATCGTCGTTGCGATAGTGATAAACAGTTTTTTAGTAGTTATTGTCAAAAAATGGCTTGCGTGTATAGCTACTCGTAGTTGATGGACATCGTTTTGATGTATGGTGAAGTAAGACAACATTTGTGTTATGGTGAAGCATTTGTTTTATGGTTTTTTAAGGTGTTAATTCATAGAAACTGAGTAAAACGGACCCAAATGTGTTTTCACATCGGTGGGCAAAATTTTGAACAGATGTTGTAACATCAGGTATAGTCCTTCCGATATCAATTGAAGAACCAACAGATTGATAGTATGTACCATGTTCGGTCGCTGACGCAGCAACTCGGCATTGAAATATTTGAAAAACTTTTTCCCATATTTATTTAGTCATACCCATAAACAGATCTGGTCGAACTAAACGTGGAAGTGATAGAAATGTATACGCTCAGTTGCAGAATGCGAACGCGGGCAAAGGAAAACGATCACAGTTGTATTGGGCTACTGGGCAATAAATCACAGCAGATGACATGTGGTTGATAAATTTCCCAGCAGTGCAGTGCAGCAATGCGGAATTTGGTGTGATTCAGGTAATTTTAATTTATTATAGGCACCTTCTATCAATCATTCATATTACAATTGTGAAAGGGAGAAATAAGAGGGATATTTTGTTTACAAATATTATCAAAACATAGCATTTTGGAGACCTTTTGAAACGGAACAAAACGAATTTTACCACCAATATAATAAAATTGTTTGAGGGCATACATAATTAAAATATGTTGTTGGTCAAATGAACATATAATAGAAATTTTCTACACATTATATACAAATTATTATAATTTTTTAGCTTTAGCAGAAAATTTTTTTAGGAACGCCCATGAAATTTTTTAAGTATTATTAGAGATATTTTAAAATCTTATGAGCTTTGACCTTCATATGCGCAGAAACATAATTCCGATCGTCGCCTAAATTATTCTACGTCCTAAAAACATTACACCTATTATTCACAGTCTCTCTCGAGCTCTAGCGTGAACAAGCCTTTGATCCGATTACAAATATATATATAAAATGCCCTATTCTTTATTATTTTAATTTATACAGTAAAAATATATATAACGAACGTTCGCCAGTAGACTTTATTAATGCCCGAGCGCCTTAGTTCATTTATACTTGTAATGATGCACATGGTCTAGTTCTGAGTCAATGTTTTCACAACGTGCTTATTAGAAGAATTATGGGAATACGCCACGCCTTTCGCGCATTTCGCGGCTCATGAGATATTAAAAGACCTCTACCAGACGTTTTTTTGCATGTTCAACTGACTTCGGAAAGACTATATGTCATATTATTTTATTATTTAAAACCACAAATTAATTTTATTAATAGTAACAATAGCGGCAAATGCACATGAGTTTGCTGATATAAAATAGGTTTTTGTCCGTTTTTATCACACTGCCGCCATGTCGGTCGCATTGTGCAAGGTCAGGTTTTAGAGTGTCCAGTGCCGTGCAGAAGTGTATTTTTAAACCATTTTCGAACTGCCCTTTTTTCCTTACAAAATTGTATTTGTAAGAGTCCCCTGTACATCCAAAATTTTTGTTTGGATAAGTTCTGAATCACCCTACACATAATATCAGAAGATGTTTTATTTTATCCATATATTTTTATACAAAAAAGACAAATTAGTATTGTTTTCAGGTGTTTATTACCATTATACAGGGTGTCTACCTAATGAATATTACGTACTTCAAGCGTATAATCTAGAACTCGAATGGTGTCGATTTAATCAAACTTGCTTAAACGAAAAATGTCGCAAAAAATGTTACAGGGTGTTAAAGTTTCTTTTCCTTATTTCTTGTTTTCTCCGTAACTCAGAACCCAGTCAACCGATTTGTGCAAAATTTGCTCTTGCTTAGTTTCTCTTCATAAAGTATGCAGTGATTATGTTCCCATTAGGTTAAATCATGCATGGCGTTCATTTTAGTATAACCCTTTGTGAATATTCTTCTGTAACTTTTTTGAACGTTTACATTTTCACATGCAACTATCAGGATAAGTAGAGAATTTTATTCTACAGAAAAAATTTATACCTATCAAAAGTAGAAATTGTGCTCGGTGCATTTTGCAAAAGTTTGTTTCTGAAAATGCCTCGTCACAATTAATTCACGAATCATGAAATGAGAGACACGATAGTGGTATATGTATGTAGGTACAGGAACAATTTAGTGGACGCGCTGCTAAGAGAACATCATACAAGGGTACAAGACGAAGAACAAATTTTACAAAGAGTAGATTAGTATTCGTCGTTTGTCAGCAGTCACAAGAGTTGACCGCAAAACCGTTCCAGCTATAGGTACTGTACACGCGCACTACCAACAGTTAACGTCTGATGCAGGATTATAGGAAATATTTATTTTGGGGCTATCGCTCTACCTGCAAGGTTGAACGGCCAAAATTATTTGGAATTCCTTCGGCAAGAAAACTTCCTGGGGCTCTCGAAGAAGTAGCTATTAATACTAGACGACAAATGTGGTTTAAGCACGATGCTCATTACAGCCATTTGGTGAGACATCATTTAAATCAAGCATTTCCAAACCATTGGATTGGTCGAGGTAGTGACTTTCCTGGACTTTCTTGCTGTCCGGATTTTAATCCGTTAGACTTTTACTCATTTGAAAGGAATTTTGTCTGTAACACCAAATACGAGAGAAGAACTTTGGGATAGAATAAAAAACGCCGCACAAATTAGACGAATACGAGTATATGATTCGTTTCCTATTCTCAATGGTTTCATAAAACGTTTAAGGAAATGTGTCGAAAAGAATCAGGGTCACGTTGAACATTTTTTATAAATTAGTAGACTTTCTATTACTGCCACCTTTCAGTTTATTATGTTATTTATTATGTTTATTATGGATACATAGTTATTTCCAAAGAATATGGGATTTGTGTTAATAAATATCTTCTGTAATATCTTCATAACCCAGCATAATTATTTCTACTTTTGATAGGTATACATTTTTTGTGTAGAATAAAATTATCTACCTATTTCTGATAGTTGTGTGTAAAAATATAAACATACAAAAAAGTTATAGAAGAACACATATACAAACGGTTGTACTAAAATGAACGCCTTATACGATTTAACCTAATAGGAACATAATCACTGCATACTTCATGAAGAGAAACGAAGCAACAGCAAATTTTGCGTGAATTGGTTTACTGGGTTCTGAGTTAAGGAGAAAACAACAAATAAAAAAAGAAACTTAACTAACTGTAACTTTTTTTACTACATTTTTCGTTCAAGCAAGTTTGGTTAAATCGACACCATTTGGGGTCTAGATTATAACCTTGAAGTACATAACTTTCGTTAGGTGACACCCTGTAACTAACAAATAAATACATCATATTCACTTGAATTGAATGAAAATCGTAAAAACGGTAATAAAAATTGAAAAACAATTCAATATATATTTTTTAGGGGACCAAGAACGACTAGGATTCTTTCTTCTGTGTCTCCAAAGTAACTATCGGTAAATTGAATACATTGGTAGAAATTCTGATAAAATAGCTTTTATCGAAACTTAAATTTTCTGAGAAACAAAAAAGTTATAATAAAAAATCGATTTTCAACTCTCAACTTCAAGATACAATAAATTTACAATCCATAAGTCCAAAGAAAATCATTTTAGATAAACTGTTACAACATTCTGTTAGAAGCAACACATTTATTTTGAGTGTAGGTTAGATATAACCTAAAAAATATATCTAGTAACACAAAACACTTTGTACCTACTGGCAGAGAGTGACCTACTAATCTGTAGGTAGTATGAAAGGATGACTTTTTCATAGTTATATAATATTTACATATAAAGTTTGATAAATATTCAGAACAATATGTCTACGGATCGTTGAGGAATAAAACATAAAATAATGGAAAATTTTAATAATTAATTGGTAAATATTATTTCAAATAATGTATTATCTGTATTACATTAAAGCAGAATTAAGTAAATCTGCATAAGTCCAAAATAAACCATTTTTGGTTTATGGTTTAATAAGTTTATGGAAACAGGAAAATTTCTTACAGTTATTGTAGTCGAATGAACATAATCCGTTGCTATTGTTTCATTGTCAACCGAAAATTTACAGAGATTAACCACGAGGAAGGGTAAATACATGTTTGTGTTTACAAGTATGAGTAACAATTTCCTGTAATATTAAATTAAAGAAGGTGGCGATAAAAGGGTATACGGCAAATATAACTTTAATCTTCTTGTGGCAGTAGAATTCCATAAAAGCATTTTATGGGAACTTTAGTGTTAAAGTTTATTGTTATTTGCTAATAAAAGCAAGTATAACAAGCTTATAACAAGTTCTTAAAGTCGTATAGTCAAGATTATTGCACAGCATCACTCTTTAACAGAATACTGGATTAGAATAGCGTTATTAATTAACAAACTGTTATTATTACGTAACTGTATTCAATACCGAATTTACATATTAAAGTAGAAATATCTAGGTTGTAATGATATTCTTGGTAAAATTTTATGGGCGGATCTTACATCAAGTTATAAAAAAAATTAAATTTACAAACATGTGATTATTCAAGATGTGGAACGTTAAAGTTTAAAGAGAAATTGTTATTTATTTTTAGTTACATGAAAATAGTTGAAGAGGTTCATTAGGATTTGGTATGTAACTTTAGTTTTTGATTAACTATAAATTTATAAGTGTATATACCTTTTTATATACATCTTTTCTCCGATATATTTCAAATTTGTCCATGATTTATGAGAGAGCACTAAAGGTGTCACAAAAAGGTGTTGCTACACCGTTTTAAGATAACAAAATGTCATATCGTGTTTAGTTAATTACAAAAGTGTCTAATGTCTAATTGAAATAATGGTAATAATAATTCAACCAACAGAGAACCACGAAGAAAATAAAATACTTACTATTTACATATCTTTTTGTATCGTGAAATGCACCCTATACTTTCATAATTATTGAACACCCTGTATCTATAAAATTAAATGGTTGAGGCGCATATATATACGTTTACCATTAAAGTAAGACACCATTCATACTTATATTTTTATATTGAAATATTAAAATTTACTACATCTAGACTATAATTTTTGAGAAACATTATTTATTTGAGGTATTAAATAATATTTCTAAATTCTCAAAATTTGATGCTTGTGTGCATCTATATCCTTCGACAAATATCTTGAACTTAGAAAAACCAAATTTAATACACGGTGTGAGTGTACCAAGAGCATTAATCGACAGTAACTAGAGCACAATTGAAACATTTTATTGATTTTTTTTTTTAATTTGAAACCCCAACTTCAAGACCTATAACTTCTCAGGAGTGCAGATTAGTATAAAGGTAAAGTTGCGTTAAATCACCATATTTTGGGTTTTCTTACATGCCTGCTCTGTGTCGGTTTTCATGCGAAATATCCTGTATATTCTTATAACGTAAAAAGTACAGTTATAAAAAAGCCAACGGTTGTGCCACTTTTTGTTTGTATAAAATTACATAAAAGAGAACCCAACCTACAACCAGTCCTGTACGTTACTACATTGCATCCGTCATAACATTTTAGATCTTTAGTGATAAGTATATGCTTTTTCATTAGCGCAATAATTTTATTATAGTATTTTTTAAATTTGTAATATTATTTTCTGGCTTGTCTGTAAGTTAACTTATAATACCGCAACTTCTTTCGATGAGAATTTAGGATATTGTTTATAACTAATTTCAGTTAACTTTTAAGTCAATGAGTTAATAAAAAATGTAAAAAAACTAGCGCACTAAAAATACGAAAAATTAAAATTTACATCTACCTCCATCTCCATATCTTTGAAGATTTTATTCAAATAATGAAACATTTGCAGAAATCGGGTTTTCATTTGATTATCTTAAAAACTTTGTTGAAATCTAACAGTGTAAGTTCTGTGTAGATTGATTTATATTTAGCAGGAGACGTCGTGGGAACAAAACGTTTAACGAAGTTGTCATTCACATCTTGTTTATAACTTTTTTTTTTCATTTAAGAGGCTTATATTTAGAAGTGTGTACACCTACCAAAGTTTTGTAATAAATTTAATCAAATACAAAACTTTGCGATTTATAATTAAATGGGAGGACGATTTGTTACGAATTTGGACATTTCTCGATATTTATTTTGTTTACATGAAAAACACTACCACCTATTTGCACCAAATATATGATGCGGGTTGCGCAATAAAAGAATTTACGATGTATTGAAAGGAAATGAATAATAAATTCAATCGACAATTTTTTGCATAGGCATATAAATAACACCAAATATACCACTTACACTTACCAAATTCTGTAATGTCAAGGAAAGCCGATATGAGAGTTTAACGATCTTTATCTGACAGTAATAGATATTACCTGTGGGATGACAGAAGAGAAAGTAGCAAATTACAGTCTAGCAAATTACAGGGTGTTGCAAATCGGATGCGAATCTTAGACTGTTGGTGAGGAATAAGCTTTTAGGAACAAATAAGGGACTTATCCAATACCTCCTGTTATTTTCATTCTAGCGTAAGGTGCATATAGTCTTGTTTTTAATTTAATTTAATTATTATCCTTTTTTACATTTATAAGTTCTAAACATAAAATTAAATATAAATAAAACAGAATTAGTGCTCTAAGATAAAAATATCGAGTTTTCTTTCCGAAAAAGTGAAACTGATGATGGATGCTAAATAAAGAAAAATTAATGAAAAGACTAACTTAAATTTGCAGGAACCTTTTTACCAATTATTTTAATTTCAATTCAATGTTTAGCAAATGCCTAAAAGTTTTAAAAAATTTAAATAAATAAGGTATTTTCTTGACAAATGTATAAAAAATAATAATAATAATTGGTCATTTTGAATTAAATAGAATATAAAATTATATATGAGTAGAAAAAGTATTATTTTATCATTAAAAATGTGTATATCCCGAATTTCATAAAATACTGCATACTTTTTTTATTACTGCAGTCTATAACTATTGCACTAATTTTTTTATGTAAAAGGTATTGGATATACCTGGAGATAAAAATATAGCTAATTACGGTCATCGGTGATTACGGTTGGTAAATAATAAAGAATAGTGAAAATATGTACAGGGATGGCCAGAAGTACGGAATAAAATTCATATCTTTTGAATGAGTTAATTTTTTTTAAAATGCCGAAACACGTTAACTGATTTTGATTTTTTCCCATCTTTCGGTTATATAATAATTAATTTTTCTTCAACCCCCTAACCCCCAGCTACCCCTACTTTTTTTTTCAAATGGAAACATAAGGCATGAGGGGGCTCGTTGAAAAGCTTATAGAAAACCGAATCCAGCCATACCAAATAAACAAGTTTTATTTTTTCAATAACAAGTTTTTTTTCATTTAGAAATTGAAACAACTAGATAATTTACAAAAATAAACTCAATGTCGCAAATGCTGAAAATGTCCTCCATTCACTATTTGGCATTCTCCAAGACGATAGTAAAAGCTGTCCACAGCATTCTGAATGACTTCAGCTGGTAAATTATGCATCTCCGCCCTAATCTTGTTCTTTAAATTCTCAATATTATCCGGTCTGTCCTGGTAGACTCTTTCTTTCAAATATCCCCAAAGAAAATAATCCAGGGGTGTTAAGTCGGGGGATCTTGGCGGCCATTCAACTGTACCCCGTCTACCAATCCAGCGATTTGGAAACATTTCATCTAAGTATCTTCGAACATCAATACCAAAATGTGGGAGAGCGCCATCTTGTTGGAACCAAATTCTTTCATTCAGTATATCTGGATCAATTTCATGAGAGAAAATCACAGCTAGAGCAGGTATCAGGTCAAATGTTAGGAAATCCAGGTAGCGTGCGTCAGTAAGATTTTCTTCAAAAAAGAATGGGCCCAAGATTCTGTTGTTGATGATACCTGCCCATACATTAACTTTTTGTGGATGCTGCGAATGCGATTCGCATGTCCAGTGTGGATTTTCCTGGGACCAAAAGCGATAGTTGTGCCTGTTAACCACTCCATAAATAAAACGTAGCTTCATCCGAAAAAAGTACGTAACATAAAAAATATATCTTTTTTGCGTTAGCAGTGATGGTACAGTTTCAAATCCTTTATTTTATTCTGTGCAAATTCATGGAGGATAACACTGAAGATAATTAAATTTTATTTCACTTATGCCTTATGTTTCCATTTGAAAAAAAAGTAGGGGTAGCTGGGGGTTAGGGGGTTGAAGAAAAATTAATTATTATATAACCGAAAGATGGGAAAAAATCAAAATCAGTTAACGTGTTCCGGCGTTTAAAAAAAAAATAACTCATTCAAAAGATATGAATTTTATTCCGTACTTCTGGCCATCCCTGTATATGCAGTATTTATTCTTTACAAGTCATAAACTGCACGGACAGTATTTATCTAATTTTCTATCTTCAAGCAAATGCTTGAAATCCAAAGTGTCATCAGAATGATCAGTACGGCCGTTAATATAAAGCAAAAAAAAAACTGAAAATTAGAAAGTGAAAATAAAGAACTAAACTTAATATTGATGTGAATAAGTATTGATAAATGGAAACAAACTGTAAAAAAACATATGTAAGTAGCAGTATGTTACGAAAGTTACGAAAGTTATGTACGTTATGTAAGTTATGTAAGTTAAGTAAATGATGTAAGTTAGTTATGTCAGTTATGTGTTATGTTAAGTTATGTACGTTATGTTCGTTATGTAAGTAGGAGTATATAAATTGAGTAAATATTACATGTTTGTGATAATTGTAATCTGAAACAATTTTTATAAAAAGTAAGATCGATATTAACTATCTCACCGGTCGACTTTACAATAACTGACCAATTTTATTTATTTAATTTTGCTTCAGGATATTCAGAGATTTGTAATAATAAATATATTTACAGCTTACTGTAGTCCTCAGGTATGCTCTTCTGCTTTCTTCAATTTTATTGGGGTATAATATTTGGAGGAAAGATTTCTTTCATTGTGAAATTTTAAACGAATTTTCAAACAAATTAAATCGATTGCAGTCGACTTTCCATTTCGATGTATCGCCTAATATAGGAAAAAAGCGCCCATCGCTATGCTAACATGGAGGTACAAAATACATACACGCGGCTAATTTGTGTACGTAGATAATTTATCTACCGTCACCAGCAGCAGCTTCCGAGTATCACGTCAAATGTCTGTTTTGTATCCAATTTAAACAACCGCTGCGGAACAGAGCTTAGGGGTCGGGCAGAAATTCAATTATTGTTGCGATATGATCACGTTCCCACCCTAAAAGTTAAACAAGGATAAGTACCCGCCACTCTTTTGATTTGTAAAACCGAATGACGCAAGGTTTGTAATGACGCACGAGTATGACGTCATAACATTAGTCCAAATCGCCATCGCCCAAAAAACGTGAGGGTAATACCATTATTATGTTATGATAGCCCTTTGTTCCTTTGACTTTTGGATCTCAGATTTCGTTTTATTTTTTTAGGGTCAGGTGCAATTTTGTAATACCAGCACGCTCAGATGAAATAATAGTAAACTAAAGTGTCCAATAGATAAAGAAAATGGAGACATTTCGCGAATACAGTTTATCTCTTTTCAACTTTTGTGAAATATTATACAGTTTCTGCTGCATACTAGCGGGCCAAATAGAAAAAAGAATTTGTGGGAGGCTCTTCTGTATGAATTATAATATATCTGTCAGATTTAGTGGGCTCTGATAGTTCAGGAGGTCTGAAGCCACGGTCCGTAAAGAGACGGTCGCCGCATAAGTCAATCAGCCAATAAAAAACAAATACGTCACCAAATTCCTCAGTTTATTTTCGTTCAACCATCATCTCTTTCTGACTCATTGCATATCCCATAAGAAAATAAGAGGCAAATTTAAAATTGTCACTTTTCTTGTATCACGCTCCTTTTAACATGAAATAATAAATTTAATCAGTTATGATTATTGTTAATTAAGGTATTTTGAGTCTAAAATGTTACCTTTATATACAAACTGAACCTCTACATTGGAATTTGGAAATAAAAGGATGAAATGTGAAATTGTCTTGAATACACACCACTATCGGTCACCAATTTTGACGTTTGGTTACATAATTAACCTAAAATTTGTGTTAATTTTATTACAGATATCTATTAATATCCATAAACTCTAGTATAATGAAGAGGGGAAGTGAATATATAAACAATTTAGACCTATCTTAATATTCTCTTGGCTCCAAAATAAAAACTGTACAATTTATATGATCTTATTGCATATGCTTTTGTCTTTAGTTAAATTTCAAAAAACTTACCAAAGTACTTTATAATAGACTGCAACATAATTATTTTTGTACGTACCAATTAGATATCGTATTTATCCTTTTCCAGTTGATGTTCCGAATTAAAAAATTCCTAAGTTTTTACAAGTAAACTATACAGTAGTTTTTAGTCTTCAAAGAGTTTTTGTCGGTGTTCGGAGTTAAATGGAGGAATAAAAGGAAAGGATGAAGAGGAAAAGTTATTATAGTTACTTTTGACATAACATTTAATCTTAAGAAAAATTGTCAAGTTTACAAAAATATTAAAATCACATTTCGATAGACACTTAAAATTTCCAATCGCTTTTCTAACAATCACATCAATTTGTTATACAACAATAACAATAAATTTAGTCTTTTTGAAGTGAATATAATCAGTTAAACTAGAAATTTAACATATAACCTGTTTTCTTTAAGTCTTTTTCTTGATGATAAACTTAATAGCTCTGCTTGAAGATAGCGTTCAAAGTTTGAGTCTTCAAAATATGTACTACAAATATGATTAAACAAATCGCGTCTTTTGCACCTTTCCACCCATATATTTCTAAGCCTTTTATCCTTAGGAACCACATTAAATAAAGTTTTTAAATTGTCTTGTTTAGCACTATGAAAATTACTATTGCAAATTACAACACTACACCTCACTCCTGGCATTTTTACGTGGTAAATTAATAGTTTATATTAAACACTACACCATCAACTTGGAAAAATGCAAAAATACTAGTTAAGTTGCATGTAAACAAACATGAATTCTAAAGCTTAGACATCTTGTGACGTAGTATGAGATAATCCACGCCCATAATTTCTGTCTATTACTCGACCGTCTTTTTTACGGACCGTGGGTCTGAAGCGACCGTTTGTTAGAACACTGCGCATCGTAGAACTCAGCCAGTTCTAATAAAATCAAACAAATGTAAGCTTATGGGAATGGTTTGTTAGTTTGTGCTCATATCAGCGCACTATCGACCGATAGCGGTGTGGGTCGGCAATGTTCGTTGTAATATTTGTTTGGAATTGATTGGGACGCATGACGCACGACGAACTACCACAGCTAAACTTGTAGCGTGTGGAGGATCTACAATCACATACTTCTATCCTATACTGATCAATTTGCAATTGACTTGAAGCCGAAAAGTGGGGCGACGTACCAGCGCATTCATACGCATGCGTTTACTTTACGGCTTTTGATTGGTTGAAAAGAACCAAGAACGGTGAAAACGGTAAAAAAGCCAAACCAAGCTAACCTAAAAAATATTCTCATTTTGTTTTGTGATGTGCTAGTGCTTTGGTGAAACTGTTATGGTATAGTGTATATTTTAATAAATAAATAAATAAATAAATGAATCTTTTGAGTTTTATTTCATAATCTGTTTAAACCTGCGCTAATTCTTCTATTAATTTATCTTGTGTTGATATTTAGTCAAAATGTTTCAAAATTATACTCGATAAGAGCCTTCGTTAATCGTAGACATTATTATCAGATATTTTATAGCATGTTTTTTTATATTATCAAATAAACTGCAGAAACCACTATAATAAATAATTATATAATAAACTTTTTTTTATAAAAAAAAAATTGTCAGTTGTGCCCGGCTAGAGCGAATAGTGGCATTTTTTTTAAATACTAAGATCTTGTTTAATAAATACACCAATGTCATTTAAAACAATGTCCAAAATTATTAACATGCCTATGTATATAGTTTTAAAAGCATATAAATTTGTATTCTGTTTTATTTTATTTGAGCCTGCAAAATATTAAATAGGTTATGCAGATACTTACGTTATTTATTGAAATTAATAAATAGTAAAATAATGTGTTAGATAAGGAGCCTTTGGCTAGAGGAAAATAGTAGAAAAGTAAACATTTAGAAATTGAAGTGAAAATAGATTTAATATCTTATATGTATATGTATAATCGGCTATAGTACAGAGCATGCCCTGACAATCTTCTAAATTTGAATGCAACTGCGCCTAATTATGGAACATGCGCAAAACACACGGAGTACGTCTCGCCCCCACTTTTTGAAAACACGATCATCCATTGAAACTATAGGTAATGATCAGTATAGGATAGAAGTATGTAGCTACAATAGACTCTTTTAGTGTGACGTTACATATTTAGGCAACCCGCAACAAATTATCATGGTTGAAATTGTACACAGACCGAATCTGACCCTTGTGTACTATTTACATAGATAATATAAAAATGAACAACTTCAAATGAATTTATTTTTACAAGGATTCAGAAGAATTTAAGAACAAACAACACATGTTTGGTAAAATAGATACACTAATGTGCTGAGAAGTTACAAAAATCGATATAAAGGAAGATTCCTAAATGTAAATAAAGTAAAAATTTAACATTAGCCGTGTTATTGCTAATGCGCATGCTCGGAAAGAATAGCCTCATACGCTGTCATCATTAGCGTATTTTCTCTTGTTTTGTTTAATATTGGCATTTTCTAGTTCTACTAAGTATTTTTATTGTTTTTCTTGGTGTTGTGTTGTGTCACTGTGTTTATCGAGTGTTTTTTCTTCTTCAAGTGGTTTACTTTAGACGTACTCTTAACCAATACTAAGCTTTTCTCGAAAGATATCCAGTTCCGAGGCTACCTCGCTTACATGAAATTATCTTTAATGCGCATGCTCAGTAACATTGATACAATTTTAATTTATTTACTTTTATTTATAAAAGTCAATATTGTTCTATAATTTAAAAATATAAATTCTATAATTCTTTTAGTTTGTCACAATATTTCTAATTTTGCCCGAATATTGCGATATTTAAGGTCATGACAAAGAATACATTTTTTTGACTTATGTCCAAGGTCGAAAATCGATCTAGTAAAAATATTGGGAAATTCTTCATGACAATGTACACTATGGGGTTGCCTATTATTTGGCGTATGTGACGTCACTACTAAAAAGCTCTATTAATTTCAGATTTAGTGGTTTCACTTTCACAAGTCTGTTTATAAGTTACGTCGCACAAATGTATCTAGATGACTTAAATGAGGATCATTGCAGTTAAGTTTTGATCCTAAATTTTGGTAACAATATAATTTGGTAACATTACGCAACTACTGCTAATTTTTATTTGGCTATGTTCTGCAAATAGTCCTGATTTAAGTTCTCTTGATATATTTATGTGAGGTTCCCTTAATAAACCTTATGAAGTGGAACTACTAATTCTTCAAGATGTTCGTAACAAAAATAGAATTAATAAGTGAGAAATAATAGTAAAAATAAATTACAAGGCAATTATAAGTTACGGATACAACAAACTGGACGCCATTTTGAACATTTATTGTAGACATGAATAACATTTTTATATTTCATTTGCAAATATTTTCTCGTGTGCCTAAATATCCTCCAATATTTCATAAACGGTTAAACCAGATATACAATATATTTGGCTTTGTTTTTCTGGCCAAATGAAAATTTAAGAAAACACATATTTTCTGAATATCAGCTTTTAGTCCTTTTTACTGAGACATCTTCAAGACCATTAAATAACATGAAAATCTTACTAATGTCATACGGAAAAAAGCAATAAGCTTAAAAGAATAATTTATATAAAAAATAATAACAATAATAAACAGCATGGCTATTGCTGAACATTATTGTCAAATTTTACATAATTTTGATTTTAATTCCAGTTTAATACTGGATAAACAGGATAATTAAAAAACAAATTATGAATAAGTATAAAAATAATGCAGTAAGTAAAATACACGTACAAAATCTTCACACCTCTTATTTTAACCTGAATGGAAATATAGTTATTTACGGTACTAGTGTGTTACGGTATATATGTCACGCTGGGAAATTTTCCCAAGTGACTTATAGGTATATAGCGTAACACACTAGTGCCATATGAAATTTCATCCAACACTTTCATAGAATTTCGTTTTAAGAATAAATGAAAGTAATTTAAAATGTCAAGTTGTCAATATCAGAAAAAGTAATTTAACGAAATTAAAGTCTTTTTAAATATTACAAAGGATGCGAGTGTCAACCTAAATTGTGTCTATAATCAAGGGTTGTCAGTAAACAAACAATATTTTTTGAGTTGAAATCACGTTGAAATCCTAAAACCAAGACTGAAAAAATGGAAAATGTGAAAATTCCATCTGAAATTTTAGAAAAAGCTAATGAGGCTACTGCAGGCATAATTTCGAAGAAATATACAACAAAGAACTGAAGGAATTTCAAGTTTGGAAAAGCAAAGAAGGGGTGAAAGGCGTAAAAGAAGATGTCTTGCTGGCTTATTTTTTCAATTTAAGCGAGAAATTAGCTCCGTCCACATTGTGGACTAAATATTCCGTGTTGAAGTCAACTTTGAGAGTTTACAAGAACATTGAATTTCTAAATTCGGAAGACTATAGTACGATCATATTCGATGCAAAGTAATAAATCATTGCCTGTCAAGGGAACCAATGAAGTACGCCTTTAAGGGTTTTACAAATTGATTAATTTCTTTATACATTATGAAGGGACGCGGGGATCAGTTCAGGTCTGGCACCCTCGTTGCTACAAAAATTCTTTTATTCTCATAAACTATTTATTTTAAATTTAATTTATTATAAATCGAATTTGTTTCCTAAATTCTGTTGTTTACTTGTTTTTTGGAAGCGCTCTCTAATTGACGGCAAAGCTCGCCAGGTTAGTATTTGACGTATAACCGACCAGTTCGTACACTCGATGCACCTGGGCGACTACAGCTACTACCAGAACACAGTGCGTATGCAACGGTATTACACATTTTACATTGAATTTCATTTTAAATTTGAAATGATTTATCTTACGCCTCCTAAAAATGATGACACGATTTTTCTTTGATAAAAGGCCGACAATTTTTTGCTCTACTTTGCATCGTATACGATCCTACTATAGTGGCATTTCTAACCCAAAAAAATCCAAGGTCTTAGAAAGAGAACAAATCGAACAATTTTTGCGTGAAGCCCTAGACAAAGATCATCTTATGAATAAGGCACGTTCCACTGAATAGTTTAAATGATTATGTATTTTCAAGAACAGGTTTCATACTCGTGTGTTTAACAGTATTCATTTTAATTATTCATAATTTTCGAATATAAATATTTTAATATATTATTAAATTATTTAATATTAATATTAAATTATATAATTTTTTTTTGTAATTTCTGTAGAACATCTATGACATTTTCAGATTATTTAAGAGTGCTGGAAATGTCTCAATAAAGAGAGGAAACGTTGACATTCAGAAAATTTGTTTTTTTAATTCTCATTTGGCCAGAAATCTCACAAAACAAATGAAGTCCATAAATAAAAGTAAATTATTCTGCTCTAATTTGTCAATAATAGGTACGTAATTATGGAACCCATAAATATTGTTCATTTGCCTTAATTAATAAAAATATGTAGAAAATGAAGGATTGTAGGACAAAAATTGGAATAGACTATACATTAAAAATTGAATTTTAAAAACCACGTTGACTAAAATATTTAGCAGCTTCAGTGTTGTACGCGATATAAAAATAAATTATGTTTGTATATATGAAAATACCGGCACCTATATACAATGACTTGCGAGTTTGAAAGCAGAAACTTTAACCATTCACAGAACCGTGAAAGTTAGAAACTAACGGAAAATATTGGGAATACATTAAATATTTTAGTGAGTAGAAAGCAAAAAACAATATAGACTGTATGGTACCTTCTTTTTCTTGTTTCCTTGCTATAAAGATATTTGAGTGAAACAAAATGTAGACATATACTGAATCAGAAAATTTAATCAGTAGAATAATTGAACATTAATTTAAAATTTTTTTTCTATAGAAAATGATACAGCATCACATTACCAACTTTTGGGCTATAGTCATTCATTTGTTTAACTTGCAGTTTAGTCAAAAATTAATATCACTAGTACCTGTTTTTGACCAACGTCGTATATTTTGGTTTCATTGGATTTAAATTTTAATTAGGAATCCAGAGACATAAGTAGGTTTTGTCCTCCTAAAAAATAAGTAAGTAAAATAATTATGTAGTAAGGAGTTTCTTATACAAATATTTTTAAAAATGCTCCCTCCTCGATATACAGGATGACTAACTTCAAAAGATATTTATTAAAATATAAATATGTATGACGTAGATTAACGAATCTGGGGATGACGCTGATTTACAAATGTATCAGCGAAGCTAAAGACCTTCGAATTTCTACGCCACCGAATAGTTTCAAAATTGGACAAATTCATTTAATTCCGGTTAGTATTTCTAACAACAGAAACGCCTTCCATTTAACCTAATAACGATACATTTGAAACTAGGTTTTATTGAAACTTTAAAAAATCCTAACTCAAAAATGGCTTATTTTCTAATTAAAATGAGACATTTTGTTTTGTCAAAAATAACCAACCAATGTTATCCATATCAAAAATATTCAATGGTATCGAACTTCTAGAGTTCTTAGGGACATTGATTCCCAGTATCTCCGCCACTCAACAAATTTTTTTCTATAATTACTGAAGGTGTAAAGCCACTCTAGAATTTTGAAAAAAATCAATTTTTGGATAAAGGATTTAGAGAATGCTTTATTATGTGAAGAATAAAGGAAAAAGTTTTAGGTGGGAGAAAAGTCGAGAACATGAGTTTTTTCGAGGTGGAGCCCAATCACTCGCAGCATGCTGCAGGTAACTCGCGAGAACGCGCGCGATGATCGAGTGTCAGATCAAACCGAAAAGAAGAGGATGAAGAAAATATCAATCTAGAAAGACAATTATATGGTGCAGGCATCACTAGTTGAAGGTATATATTTATGTATATATCATAACGAATTTCTTATGCTGAAAGGCAACAAAAGCATTAACAGCGTTTTCCGAGGAACCATTTTTTTGAACTGGCCGGAAATATAACTCAAAAAGTTTTCAAGAATTCACTTTGTACAGAGTTTCACAATAACATAACACGAGGAACATCATAGGGTTTTTCGATTGACGAGCAATTTTCATTGTTTATTAAGAATTTATTGCAAAATTTTTCCTCTTTTTTATACTATTTTTTTCAATATATCAAGAATATATTAATATTTTGTAATATATAACATCAGAAAATTTTTGTTTTTTTTGTTCCAATACCATCCGTTAATAAGGAACACTTGCGGTCATACAGCCCTCCCGCTTAAAAAGGTGTCGTTGCTTGCCATCACCTGCAGACGTCAATTTGAAACCAAATCATTTGAAAAAATTCACAATACCCGAAAATATGGACAATAAAGCCTTTTTGTTCCTGACATTATATCCTAAATTGATTTTTTTCTTGAAAATTCCCGAAAATCACATTTTTCCCAACATCTAGAGTGGAGGCACTTACCCCTTCAGTCATTAACCCTTTAGCCCATCAGTCTATGTCAAACTGCTTCAGTGACATTTAAATAAATTCCTTATAAAGGAATTTTAATATTAAACACGATTTTTTTCCGTAGATTTCTTGGACTATAAAAAGGCGAAAGTAGACACTACTGAATTAAAAATAATAGTTAAGGCAACTCTAATATTGAGGCTAACTAAAATTAAGTAGAGAAATTAATTCCGGTCAAATCAGAAGTCCAACAAATGAATGCCTATCTCCAGAAATTTTCTAATCTGATCTTATATCATATAATGCGAAAAATACAGGATGTTTTTTTCTAAAAAAATCTTTTTTTTTGCCTTAGCTTCATAAACTGATGTTCACTTGTTTCCCTGATTACATTTTCTGATTCTCCAAAGCCTCTTTACATGTATAATTAAAATATCTAATAAATTGCAATAAAAATATAATTATGGATATCCTGTACGTTAGACATAACAACATTGTAATGTAAAGATATTTAAACTATATTTTTGTGGACAATTTTAATAATAACAACAACAACAACTTAAGTAATTATTTATATTAAATTCCTCTGATTTATTTATGGAAGCTATATTCGAACATTTAATAAATTGGTTCACTCACCCACTCAATTTAAAATTTAATTTCAACTTTGTGAAGTGATTAACTTGAAATTGAGTTTAGTTTTAATTAGTTTTAAAGATACATAGGTTTGAATGAAAATACATTTATTTCAAAGCAAAAATAAAATATTCGTTTTCCAGCCACCGAAAATAAATGAAATTAATCGATTATGTTTCAAGATGGATTGCGCTAACAAATTGTACTAACAAAATCGTGCTGCTGTTTAATGTCTGTATATCACTTTGATGCGTTAGAACATCGGGAAAAACTTATGTTTGCATGAAATATACGAGGTCTGTTCAGAAAATAACCGAATTTTTTTAATTACGCTCTAATGGAGATATTTAGTGATATGCGATTGGCAGCATTGCATTGCGCACAACCTCCTCTGTAACCACATGTTCATGGATTGTTGATATCTGATTTAGTTTTTGTGATATTGTTGTTTGAGTGCAACGTGTTTAAGTGTTAGTGACGATTTTTGTCCGCCTCCTGTTTGACTGAGCTTTTAGAGTCCATATTTTAGAGAATGCAAGGCCTGCTGTCATGCATTACAAGATTTTATTGAGATCGGTTAATAGGTTCCGGAAATATAAATAAAACATCTTTTTTTTATAACTTCAATAACTTTCAGACCTATGTTTATAAGGCAAACATCTATTTTAAAAAGATCTATGTATCCTTGAACTTTCCTGCATAAAATTCGGACCACCCTGTATATAAGTTTCCAGTTCCTTAATTAAATTTATTATAGCATGTACCCGCTTTACCTTACTTCTTATAGTCTATGACATGGAAATCACATACTGAGAAGATTTTTGTATATATATTTTTTACAAAAGAATAGTGATGTAAGCATGCTGTCATAGATAAAATTATTTTATGTAAATCTTGTAGTAAATTAACAGTCCAAAACAAATATATTTAAGATAGTCATAACTAATTTGTAAGTACATATGTTTGTACATAAAAATATAATCTTAAACTGTAGATGACATGTCCAAATGATTAAAGAATGTAAGAAAAATGACTAAATACACATGTAGATAAAGAAAGTAATAATATGTACTTTTAAAAGATATACGCAGTATGTTGCACGATACTGTAGGTACGCAAATATAAAAAATATATCATATGAGTTTTTTCTACTGAATTTATATTCCTCTATATCGAAAATAAATAAGAATGTATTATTTTGGGTTCCAAAGTATTCCACAAATAAAAAGTAAATCGTACGAAAAAAACCTTATTATCTTCAAACTGTTTGCCGGATACCTTCCAGTGACCTCTATACATAACCTTTTTAATAACGCTAATGGGTTGAGATTTCACAAATAGGAGACTTCAATTTTTTCTTATCGTAGAAAGGATCGTGATCCGCTATAACAACGTGGGTCTTTTGAATAAAACGGATGTTGAAAGTGGTTTAGGGCTGGAAGAAAGGAATTCAATAATTAAATAAGGGTACTTATTTAGAATACCCTCACGGAAAAAAAAGCCTTATAGAAACTTACCGTATTATTGTGCAAAAAACTTTTTACTTTATTGCAGTAAAGTTTAATAATATTGCCCTATTGAATTCTATAATATACAGATATATACCACTGTGTTTGTGGTAGAAAATAATATATTCTGTGAAAATATTTACAAAAACATTTTTTTTTGTTTTTATTTAATTTTTCGTAAAAGACATTGGGATATATTTGACTCGGACCTGTGGCGTTTTTATTACATTAGTAGTCTGCTTTAGTTGGATGTATGGAGGACTGTTAAGTGTTGTGCGTGAGTAATTTTACACAAAAAAAATGATAAGAGTAAATGCAGAGCACGGGGCATTCGCAGGATACAAAGTTCGAGTGACAGAGAGACAATTTTGGCAGAGGTTCTAGAGAGAAGCAATAGAAATCCAGAAAATTCGAAACCATTTAAAACGAAAGTATAGCCTAGGCTTACATTGAACATGGAAGTTACAGGCCAGTGACTTCAAACTATGTACCAGAACATATTCAGTTTCACAGTTTCTTTTGAAGAAGAGAGCGTGTGTCTCTCGAATCGTGGTAATCAGCCCGGAAATTTGAAACAAGGGTTTCCTTCTGTTGAAAGTGGCAAAATATCCAAATAAACACGAAAAAATAAAAAAATTAATTCGAACTTTTCCTCTTTAACATATTTCGAATATTTGGGAATGTTTTTCACATTTTTTAAACTGTTTGAAATTAAATCAAATAGTGGAGAGTCAAGTACCCAATAATTGTAAAAATACCCTGTAACTGATCATGGATAACAACATTATTGTTATTACATTATCATTCTCCTATTACCTATTATAATATTATCGAAAGGGCAACAAATGCCTAAAAAAACCATTAGCCTTAAGTTTCAAGTTTTTATTAGATGACACTAAAGCAAATTTAACTTTTGAAGTAAATTACGGTATCAATTTTGACAATATCTATTAGGTACAGCTTTTAAGACATTGTTAACTCTTTATGTACATAATGGCATTTTCTTAAATGACAATTACGTACTTTTCGCTTTATTTGCATTGAGTTCATTTTACTATGTCGACGATATTGAGGTACACATCTCAGAATTTTAATACATTCTTTTAAAGTTATCTTAAGCTTCTTCTAAAAAGTATTAAAACACAACAAATGCTTCCTATTTGATATGATACAGTATGTTCAATCGTAGTAATATCAATTGTATGTAAATATTGTTTAGTTATCTATAATCTAAATAAATGAAGTTTTGAAATAATAACGATAAAAATTTAAAAATGAAACAGCATAAGCACGTGAAAGCAACTAAAGATTAGGCGCGTCAGAAGGTCTAGATAGAATCGGTTCGGATCGGTTCTCGATGTCAGCTATAGACATTAACAGCGTATAAGTACATTTTTCACTGGTTGGCCAGATTCTGTAGATAATATACAGTTTATTTTGTTTTTCGTTTCCGAGAAACCAGCCAAAGACCGACTGCTTGCCGTATCATGCGTTGCAAAAGCTAAATTACCACGTATCACGTGAAATTTAAATGCAAATGTGTTCTTTATCCTTTCCTTATCATTAATTTATCAAAGAGTAACGTGCGTCACCAAACAGTCTCCGGCAGCCGGCATTCTCAAACAACAAAGTAATAGGTCGAGTAATTCCTCGATAAGGACCGACTTCTGAACTATAGGGCGACCCTTGACACCGATCTAATCTATTTTTAGGAACGAGGATGCTTTTGCTTTGCGTAATGAACGAATTGTGGAAGACATCAAGGGCTGACCTCATTCTTAACAACTGAATCCTCGAGAAATGAGAAACCGCTAGACAAAGTTCGACCGGCATTTAGTCAGAGGTAGCAGTTGAAGTATATCACAGTATTTCGTATCAGCAAAATAAAATAAAGTGATATAAATGTGTACTAATTATTATTACATATAATTTGTCCAGATTCATCAATTTTAACAGAATCCCCAAATTTTGTGCAATTGTTCTTAATTTGCACGAAGAATATTCTTTTAGATACAATAAGGAAGCACAACTAAGCCTGTAAAATAAATAGCCCCTTCTCTTTCAGTTGCCTCTCAATAAAAGAAACTCGAATTATTGAGTTGCAAGTTGTTTACAGCGAACACCTAAAGTTTTTTATTTTACAGGGCTTAGAAATAAGCGACTTTGATGAACCTCACCTCAAGTTATTCGTAAAGAATGCTATTTGAGATTTTGGGGAATCTCCTCAAATTTGGTTCGTTCGTATTTAGTTATGGTTATTGAAGTACAGGAATCGGTAGAATAGAATTCATTGAATTTCTGCGCGGGTCTCTAATTACAAATTTTATTCATCTTTTAGAAGAATGTATGGAAACAGAAGTAGGCTGTTCAACCAATATAATTTGAAATCTTGAAAGTAATCACCACTATTGTTCTTTGTTAAATTATTTGTTGAATGGTTTTTACTTTCACAAATAAAAATATTTATTTCCAGTTGAAATTGGGAAGTGAATTCTGTTCATCCCTGAAGGCACCTAAGTTACTAGGTTTGTATCAATCTCTCCTCCCTTCGAAAGTTATAACTGTCAGCTAATAAGCTAATTTGGAACAGCTTAATTGCTTTAAAATAACGAACTAAATAGTGTAAAGAACCAACAGAACTCAATGTATTTCATGGCTTCAAACATCAGTGATTGATACTAGCAATAAAGTATTTTTAGATACGATTTCTGGTTGAGCGATTTTAATGTGACTACAGATAAATCAATTTGAGGTAATAACGCAAATGAAATAAGCTTAATTTAATTTTAGTGTGCCAAAAGAAAAGTCCAATCGGTCTAATTCAGTAACAGCAGTTAAATTTTACCAGTACTAAAGTTGCGCTTCATTCCTTCGAAAAGTGTATGCTGATTTTATGCATTTCTAATTTGGTTAATGATTATATTTTTGGATTTACAACCTCCTCTTCATTGATTCTTGCTAAACAATGATTCTAGAGATGAATTTAAAGACAAAACGCTGGTACCGCGGGTTGTATAACTTTATAGAAACATTTACACTTTTATTTCTGAATGCTTTCACATAACAAATAAATCGTAAAAAAATAAACTAGCGATATTTACGGAGAGAAAATAAATTTTCAGCAGTCAACTACAATATTACTTTTCAAGAGTTGTTTGAACTTCATGCCAGTAAGTAAATATTTAAAATTAAAGTATTTTAACTGCAGCAGAAACAGAAATTGTTTCTTGTCTTGCTACTTCCTAACTAAAAAGTTTTGTATGTCTATTTTTAGCGTAAATATTTTTATGTAGACTGTCCTATTTGGAACCTGGATATCCTTATAAAATCTAAATTTATGCACCGATTTTAAACAAAATTTGGTGATTCTAAAATATGTAACCAAATTGAAGCGTCAGATAGTCATGTCATTTTAATCAAAATATCTCTTCTGGTTAAAGGCAAACGATTAAGTTAGGGCAATGAAAATATGCTGCCAAAACAAATTTTTCTAAATAACCTCAAAATGAGATACAAGATCCAAAAGAAACTCGGCAAAGGTCTTTAAACAATCGACTATAACAATCTCATGCGATTTTCGCCATTGCACAGTCGTGGAGATACAGGAGGTAATAAAATATTTTGTATGTAAAATAATTGCTAATGTGCGTTTCGGAAAATACATTTTTCTTAGACAATGTCCTGATATCAAAAAATATGAAATTCGTTTTGATAATCTGCGCCGTTTTCAAGAAAGTTTTCATTTATATCAAATTTCCATTTCATCAATTAATACAAGAAAAAAGTCGATAAAAAGTATTGGTTCTAAAGTCTGGTCTGCCCGAGGTGGGTGCTTATATTTTTTTATTGGCTTTCAAATTTCAATAGACCATAAATACGATACTAAAGAGTTTTTGCTTTACTTTTATTATTAACTTTTTCGTTATTCTGGTAAAATCTGTAAGTAAAACTTGAAATCAATGATTTGATTTTAGGAATCCAATTTGTCAAAGTGCACAAAAATGTATATTGCCAATTTTTTAGGAATCGATTCATAGGTATTGTCAACATCAATCGAGAGTATCTTTTTATGTGAGGTACTCTTTTAGAAAAACACCTTTTTTTTCGAAAATCATAGAACTAATACCTTTTATTAAATAAAACCATGGATTGTTTCTGCATTTTGATGAAAAATACTATTTTTCCATGATTGTTGAAATCTATTATCAAAAAAATTTCATTTGGATCTTACATTTTATTATGAAGCTTTAGATAAAATTAGTTTTTAGCGGCGCATTTTTACCACCCTGTATTTTTTTATCAAGCTTTTAAAATCACCCTGTGTAAATAAAACATACTTATTTTTATATAATCTTTATATAAACTTTAGACAAACGGAGTACGATTATAATATTGTACTATGTTCTTTTTGTTTATAAAAGTTTAATCTTACATTCATATTGTTTTGTTTGTCTCAATATTAGATCAAATATTTGTTTGTATATTATCATTTTGGTGTAACAATTAAAAAATCAGTTATTCTTATTAAATCGTTAAATATATTCTTATACAGAACCTTCATCAATGTTTACAAGTCACGTGACCGCCCAGCTTAGGCAACCAACAATGCACGGCTGGTACTGACAACAAAAAATCCCTAAATTTTAGTTTCGCCAATATTAATGATTCGTTTACAATGAACAATGACAAACCGTTACGTCTACGCTCGAGATAAAGTGATAAAATCTCGTGAAAAATTGATTTAAAAACAGGAATTCTGCTACTTCATTACATTTTTAATATCAATCCTTAATAGGAATCTGTACCTAGTTTACACTATCGGTTTGTAGAATGAACGAGAAATAAATCAATTGCTTGTTGTGGTGCAATTAGCAGTGAAACTCGAAGGGTGTTCTATTCCTTGTAACCAATTTAATCCTGGAATACTAATCCAAGGACATTGACAACCACAAGAACCACAGTTACTATAGCAGCTCCAGCTAGCGGTTTCCACCCCTCAAATAATTGGCGCAATTTGAGCTACTAAAGTTTAACTAACGTTTATCCAAGAGTTCACAAAGGATCATTTCCCACCTTTTCTTATCTTTTTTTTCAAAAATTTTGATTGAAATAAGTTTTTCGTTATTTTTATATTTTTGATCAGTTTATGCAAAAAAGAGGCACATATGATGACGCAGATACTAGATGTTTATGAACATATTATGTATAAGCACAATGTTCCTATAGTAACTATAAAAGCAAGTGATTCAATGATGTTGATAGATATATAATTTCAGTTTATTATTCGTTAACATACGGTGTGTCCCAGAAGTAACGCAAAAAATTCGTATATTATTTTGTGTTACGTTTTTACAAAAACGCTAAAACACGTCAATTATAAAGGAATTATCGCTTTGTCGCGTTGCTTAAACTTTTTTGCGCTGTCTTTCATAAATCTATGACGTCATCGACATTTATTTTAAATAGCATTACCCAATTTTTTAAGCATAAAAGGATAGCCCTTTTGAAGGAAAATGCGTCGATATAAGGTTTGGCCTACTTTACTTTGATAGGTGACAGCAAATATTACTAGGTTTCAACAGGATGAGGTCTCTCCTCATTTCGGGATTGCTGTAAGGAATTACTTGCATGAACTTTTTCCAAATAGGTGGATAGGTCGAAGAGGACCCATTGAGTGGCCACCACGTTCACCGGATTTAAATCCCCAAGACTATTACTTGTAGGGCTATTTAAAAAGCAAAGTTTACATTGCTAGACCGGACACCATCGAGGGCTTAAAAGTGCGCATAAGAGAAGAAATTAATCAGATACCACCAGAGCTAATTCAAAATACCACGGATGAATTCGAACATCTACTCGCTCATTGCCTAACTGTTAACGGGGTTCACTTTGAACATCTTCTTTAATAAAATTATTTAATTAAAAATACTTAAATTATTGTTTTTGGTAGCGCTAATAAAAAAAAATGTCGATGACGCCATAGGTTTATGAAACATAGTGCAAAAAAAGTTTAAGCACGTGACAAAACGTAAATATTTTTTGCGTTACTTCGATGTAAATCGATGAATAGGTCGTGGTAGTCCCATTGCTTGGCCATTGCGATCTCCAAATCTCAACCCGTTGGACTTTCCATGTGGGGACATGTGAATACACTTTTATTCAATCCTAGGCAATTCAATGAGAAAGAAAGAAAGAATAGGTCGTGGTAGTCCCATTGCTTGGCCATTGCGATCTCCGGATCTCAACTCGTTGAACTTTCCTTGTGAGGACATGTGAATACTTTTATTCAATCCTAGGCAATTCAATGAGAAAGCCTAATTGCAGGGTTCAACTAATTGAGAAAATTCATACAGCTTTTTATGAGGTAAAAAACAATATGGAAAACTACAACTGGGAACGAAAGATGATTGAGTTATGTATAGCATAAGGCGGTGGTCACATTGAGCAGCTTTAATAATTACACTGCCATTACGCTTATTAAAATAAACCACACTTTTTTCTAATTGTAAGCCTTCTAGCCGCAACAATGTAATTTTCTCTTTAGCAACTACCCATACGAACTAGCGACTTCAAACTCCGATATTTCAAGAACCATTGGGAATTCGGGAAAGTGAATGGAATCATTTTATATAGAATATAGAATTCATATACGAAGTATATCTGTATAAATGACAATGCATCTTTAAGTTTGAGAAGAAGAAGAAATTTCATAAAAGTGACATTTTCTTGTAAATCTACAAAAGGAAAAAAGTTTTTTCTATTGATCGTATATCACTAATCACTACAATATGACAATTATTTTTCTATTTTTCTTGACTTTATATATTTATTCTGTAGTATCATGCTAGTGATTCTCATGAAACATCTTAGGTTCAAAAGTTACATGTTTTAGAAATACGATATGTTGGACCGTTATGTTTTTAAGTATTAATTTAATCTTTATTTTAATTTATTAGATAATTCAAGAAATTGTATGAAGTGATATATAAATTTTCAACCGATAGCGGAAATACTTTTTTAGTCAAGTTTCCAAATTTTTTTTATTTCAATAAATTTCAATGACTTGAGCAGTTAGTTAATTAAAGATATTGAACCTAAAATGATCCAATGAATAACCCTTGAAGATGTAATTAGGAAACACTTTCTCTTTTTTGTATTTGTATTTTTTCATTTGTTGATTTAAAAATACAACTATCCTCAAAGAACAACTTCCAATTAATGAGGACCAACAAATACATTACCTGTTACTTGAGAATAGGCATATAAGTTCTAATCAAACGGAACGACAGACCAACTTTGGGTTATTAAATACCTATTTTCAAATTGGACATTTTCTACGCAAATTTAATTAAAATTTCATTAACTTTCTAATTTTGCTGTATTCATATTTATTCTACATTAAATTTTACGTGCAATTTCAGTATTACTATGTTTTGTATTTTTAAAGCGAAATAGTGGGTAGGTACCTACGTATTGGAAATATTAAGCGATAGAATTACTTGACTACACAGCGTAGTACTAAATTATGTTGTGCGCAAGCAGCTTTTCACAATCGTTAATCCGTAGAGAAAACACAGATTCCGAAGATATATTATTTCCGACAAAGATTTTGATTTACTCAATTTTTATAAATCATAAAGCTCAACGTACCTCTCGTAATTGGTGTGTGGATGTAAAAACAATATTTTAAAAACGTGTGCCTGTAGGATTTGCGCCCGAGTTTCCTTTAAAATATTTTTAATAAACAGGCACTCTATTCATTCAGGCGTGTATTTTCAGGCAATAATTTAATTCGGAAAAGCAACTCGCTTTTCAATTTCAGCGTACTTATTTGTGTTACTTCATATTTAGTATAAGCGGCCCCATGTTTCTTTAAAAATAATCTAATTAAGGGGTAAATTTGTAAAGGGAAATTATAACTAAATAAAACCAATTAAAACATGGAGATGAAAATGTAGGAATGTTGTTATTCAATATATAAACGTTTAAGATTAATTCTGAAATAATTTTCTACTAAAAGTAAAGAATGTAAAGATTTTATAAAAACCTGAATGAAAACAGTCACCTTTATATATCCATTTTCTTTATAAAATTAATCAATCATACTTTAAAACAAACATTTTGAAAATAAAATTTGCCTTGATTTTACGTTTAAATTTCTAAATTTATTAAGCTCCCCTTAGGTATTTTAAAAGTCTCCAAATTCCAAATGTTCCTGTTTTTCTAACAAATGTTCTGTTACATTGTATTTAAAGACGAGTCATTTTAAACATATTCTTTTTTGTATTCTATGAAATTACTCACAGTTCAGCATATTGGAAATAATTCCAAAATTACTTCAAACACAAAGAAATGGGCTTATTAAACTGTTTCTCTAGAATAATGTGTATAGCACATATTAGAACTTTTATAACAAAAATACAACTTTGATTAAAAAAAAAAAATACTCATCTCCATCCTCATTATGCAATGAGTTTAACTGGAAAGCATGTATATTATTTTGTGTTATAGGGTTTATGTTCCATTTGGATAATAGGGAAGATTTATTGTGCAAAGAACAACTGTAAGAATTATTCGTTTCCATAATGATTATGTTTCCGTTTTTTAATACGTAAAACGAGTTTTATAGTGGTTAAGTGATTGTCACCTCTCGGTGCAGTCCGCTATACATGTTGGATGAGGATAGATAGTACAGACACATGTTTTGTGGGGTATATGATCATACCACGTTATGTGAAGTGGAAAGTTACTCGTATATGAATATCTAACTGTTCTATGGTTTGAAATTTTTTTGTTTTTTCATATTTAAATCTGTCTAAATCTTAAAACTTATTATTCTGTGTTCCTTACTAGAAACCACTGATGTTAAGCTTTACATACGATGAAGAAACAGAAGGCTCACGGGTTAAGTCAATTAACCAGAGGAAATAGAATTAAAATAAAAGAGTCATGGGATGCTTCGTTCTTAGAGTGGAAGAATAATAGCGTAAATTTCGATGTAATGTAATGTAATACAAGAAGACACGGGTGCATCGGTACTAAGAAGATAGGCTGGATATTTTTGGGAGCGATTTGTTATCATTTCTAATATTAAATGTTTGTTACATATTTACATTATAATTTCAGCTTGTATATAAGTTCTACAATACAATATCTATAATTTAATATCATTTGTTTTTAACTCTTATTGTAAAACATATAACTGCCTAGTACTAGATGTTCTAATAACGAGTATGGAATACATTAATAACAGTTATAGCTATCATTTCGTAGAGTTTTAGACTAGTTATACAATTTAATAAAGAATATGGTTTATAGTCACTGTGTTGGTATTACGCGTTTTAAATCCAATATTCACCTGTTTATCTGTCACATATAATATACAATGTTCTTATAATTACATTTAGATTTCTTTTAGTGTAGAAAAGTTCATTTTTTACACAATATTGTATTTTCTATTAAAAAATAATGACGTGAAAAATTACACGTGTGGATTTTTCTATATCGATATTATTTTTGATACGGAAAATTCAGTCAAAATAAATTAATGCTATTAGAATTCTGCCAGTCATCTTCATATTCTTAGAAAAAACGTTTGTTTTGGCTGTTTAAATTGATGACATTTTCTCATAAATCAAATATCGCCAAATAAACCTTCCCTTATTTTTTTATAACATCAAATATATATATTTATCCCATTTGGTACAAACTTTTTTGAAATGTTGGTAGTCGTAAAAATGCAATATAATCTGCTTAATGAAATGTACACTCTGCTAGTATTTAATGAATTTTATCTAATTTCGGCTATAAAAATCGGATTATCAGACAGACAGCAGGTAAATGAAGACGAAATGAATAGATAAGCAGGTGTAATAGTAAGTAAGGCGTGTTGTCTGTAGTGTTTAGGTAAACACAAAAGCATTAATAATATCTCGACTGTTTACTCTTGTTAATGCATATCATTATTTTATGTAGTTTTTCCAATTTACCATTACAGTTTCCTCGAAATGATAAATATCGACGTTGACCGTTAGGTTGTGATTAAAATAGAGACTTTCGTTTTATTAGAGTCCGTTCTTACTGTACCGAGCACATATTTACATACGCGGAGAAGTCAAGCTGTCTGAGTGATAAATGTTTTCCACATATAAACGTGTTTTAAGTGTCGAAAACAAAATCACTGCAACTATTAAAATTCTGACAGAAACATAAGTTATACATCATAGATATATGCATGACCTAGTTTTGAAATTTACACTAAGTAGAAACATTATATTTGTATGTTTTTCTTGCTTCGTTTCCCTAAGTCTTTCTTTATAAAGTGCAACTGTTTCAAACAGCGGATATTGTAGAGATATATTATAATCACTTGTTGACGTTTTCCGGGGCTCTGAAATTTAAGCTTCCCTAAATAAATATGTGAAAATAAAAGTAACGAAATAAAGTAAACGGCAATAATCATGTTTTGAATTACTTTTAAAACAATTTTTAAGGAACTAGTGCTATAACCCATTACAAACCTTTCTAGTAACTCTGTATTTCATAAACCAGTGCCCTAGGTACGGTAAAGAAGGTTAAGTTCATTTCTTAAAGCAGAAGTTTTATGCCTAGAATTTTTAAAGCATTTCTATGCTTTGGTAAAACAACATAGTGTGGGAACAAAGTTATACTTTTTAATTTTTACACAACAGTTGTTTGTTCTTGATGACGAAGACAAAAAGAAAAAACTCTTGCTAAATTTTCCAATGCTCTTAGATTTTAGAGCAAATTGCGTAATAATAATGATCTTTTACTTTTACAATCGAAATTTCACACTCAAATTATTAATACGTGAATATAAGAAAATAATCAATCTGAATAAAGTTATTTATCAAAAATTGAGATGAATTAAAAACAGTAACAGTTTTTGACATTATCTTAGCACAAATAATTTTATAAAAATTACAAATAAAGTAGGGTTATGTTTGCAAGCTCTTGACGATTGACATTTTAAAAGCTAAGACTAACTTTCAATAGTTTTTTATCTTTCTTTATTTATTGTGCTAAAATATATTAAACATATTTTTTGTCTAATTTATATTTAATTTTTGTACTTAACTTGGTCAGATTTATCCATTTCTTCATTTTACTTAATAATTAGTTATATTATTATGAAATACTGTTACTAAATTAAAACAAAGAAACTGTATACTATATAATGTGCAATTTTTATAAAATATAGGTAAGTTAAAGTTTTCTTCTAAATATCATCCAAGTTTTATATGTCAAACATTCTCGCAGATAGAAAAAGGGATTTTTTTCTAATTTCAACAATATATATTTTGAAAATAAGGCAAACTACGACCTATTTTCATATGAAATTCAAAAATTTGAAAGATAGGAATGTTACGTGAATAATCACAGGCCGACAAAATTTGCCGACACTCTAACTTAGAAACCAGAATGTACTTTTCCTAAGGATTTTAGTGAATTCGAAATCGAGGTTTAAATTTCTCAATTGGCTATGATTTTCGGGAAATCCTCACCTAAGTTCCAAAATCGCATTTTTTTACAAATTTGAGGTTATGTTACATGCATAGATAAATTTATTTGCTAAAACCATTAATGGGATCTTAAAGTACTATACTTACTAATTGAAACGCATTTGAATTTATTTCGATATCATTTTTCGTCTTTGAGAAATCGCATGTTCAAATTTAGTATTTGACTTATCTCGATTTTGATTGATGATTAACAAAAATTCTTATTTCATGAGTATAGCTTCTATGAAAGAAAATAAAAAAACTTACCTTCAACGATGCCATGTCGGAAACAGATCGGTGAGTTTGGATAGTTTCTAGCTGATCGAGGCACCAATCCAGCTCCTCCATAGTTTCCAAGGCCATCTTCATGTATGCCTCATCTAGAATAAAAATTATTAAATTATACCTACTTAGTAATAAAAAAATAAATAAATATTTTATCAGTAAATAGGTTTTGTGTACGAAAATTAATTTAACATTCTTCAATGAAATTACATTAAAATATTTCAAATAATTCTTTCTAAACTGGAGTATGTATCATAACACATTCTTCAAACTTTGCCCTTTTTTCATTTTTTTTGGTTATTTTATGAAGTTGTATGAAAACCAAGAGAAAAAATGCTTGTCGAAATATTTGTCTTGTCTAACTTTGTTACGGAGATTCATAGACGTGGCGATTTCGATTACGAACTAATTAAAATTAGAAATCAAGTAATTAATTGAAAGCTTTAAAACTTAAAGTTTCGACTACAAATATCAGATTAATTATCTTAACTTAAAACCAAATTTAAATTGAAATAGATGGATAAATTTAATTTTAAAGGTGCAGAATTTCTCACTTTCTACTTCAGATCAGTGGTTTCCAAAGTTGCGACTGCCTCTTAGATATGACCTTTACTTTTGACAGCAAATCCCAACTAAATTCAAGATTTTTTAAGGTATGTGCAATGTTACAATGAGAATTTTCTTTCAAACAGATCGTCTTTCAAATGAGAGAAAACTAAAGTGTCCTGAGCGAGTAGTAATAGTGCTTTTATAATTTTAACACCATTTACAACTTCATATTTGTATGGTATTATTTTGTATTAATGATTGTTTTAAAAGTGAAAGAGAGAAATAACTTGGAATTGGAAAATGACAGAATTTTATATTCCCGTATACAAAACTTATATTTCTCTAAATTTTGTAAAAACTAAGTTAAATCGAATTAATGAATATTGTTAATTAATGAATTTAATGAACTGCAAATTAAATAGTTTAGTTTTGGAACAGCAAGCAAATCATGAATGTATTTCATAAATCATTTAGCTACCCTCTGTAGAATTTGTCAGACACTTTGGGAACCACTGCTTTGCGTAACTACAAAAAGGCGAATCCGAGCTGAAAAATCAATTATTATTATGTACTCGAATTGGATTTGTTTCCTTCTGTGGTCTACCTTTGATTTTCTACAAACAGCTAACAGCTGTCTAGATGATTTGGATCTTTCTAACTAAAAAGCCTATACATTTTAACATACACGAAAATGATATTCTTTTACCGATGTAATTATATAGAGAATAATGGGTCTATTAAATAATTTTATGGAATATTATACGCAAACGAGATATCGTTATGACTAATAAATTTTAGAGACCTACACAAATTTGCCAAGTAAAGGGTGTCTTAAATGCAGGACTTGAATTGTGCGCCATTTTGCAAGGTCACATGTAGTAAACACGTTGCAGTTATGGTGAAAATTTATTACAAGTACGGAGAGTGTGTAGCTGACACTGTGCGCAAATTACGTGGAATTTTCGGTAGAAGGAACGCTCCGAATGAAACAACTGTGAAAACATTAGCTGCCAAATTTGAACAAACAGTTTCGGCTGTAGATAAAAAACAGGCCGGGCGCATACTGACCGTTCAGTCGAAAATATTGCTACGGCGAGTGATAGTGTGACGGAAATTCCCGTAACCTTAGTGCGCCGTCGATCACTGCAATTAAATATTTCAAAAAGCACAATGTAGCGGATTTAAAAAAAAGATCTGCATCTGCATCCATTCAAGATTCAGCTAACTCAGGAATAGAAATCAGACGACTTTCGTTGATTGGATGTTAGAGAATCAACAAGTGGGCGTTGATTTTGCTAAGAAAAACATATTTAGCGATGAGGCGCATTTCCATCGTAGTGGGTATGTGAAGAAGCAAAATTGTCGAATTTGGGTCAGAGCGAATTCTCGGGTCATTAAAAAATGATCACTGTGTACTCAAAGAGTGACAGTCTGATGTGGATTTTAAAATGAAGCTGGAAACGCAGTGACTGTCAATGGAGAACGATATCGAGAGATGCTATTGAACTTTTTGTAGCCTCATTTGGATGGCATTAATTTGGATGACATGCGGTTCCAATAGGATGGTGCCACCTGCCATACGGAACGTGAAGCTATCCACTTGTTACGGCAGAAATGTAATGCACGACACATCTCACGTAACAGTGAAGTCACTTGGCCATCAAGATCATGCGATTTTACGCCATGCGACTTGGTAAAGTACAAAGTTTATTCTGCTCAAATGAATACCATTCCTAAATTAAAGGCAGAAATTCGGAGAGTTATCAACGAAATTCAGCCGCAGGCAGGTATGCGAAAGAGTGATACAGAATTTTCTCTAAAAAAGTCGAGTATGTCAAATGAATCACGGAGGAGGTCTGTCCGATATCCTCTTTCATATTTAATGGCAATGTCTACCCTTCAAAAACATGTAAAATCTTTGACAACTTTTTAATTAATAACATCTTTTTTCCTCATATGAAATCCTGGGTTACTTTTGGACGCCCTTTATTATGATTTTGCTAATATCTCTGTCATAATTAGTGATACATTGGCCAAATTATATACGACTGTATAGAGGAATATTTGTTTTAATAATAAACGTACTTTGAAAATACACAAGTTTTTGAGACAAAGCTGACAAAATTAGTAAAATTTCTTACTACGCTTCTAAAATAAACATTCTTCTTTATTCTTCTTCTTTTGCATTTAATTAAATAAAATTTCATGCTTTTAGCCCAGAATGACTAATACCTAAATAACACATCATAATATTCAATAATAATATTTTTCAATACTTCATAGTTATCGAATAAATATAGTATCACGAACTTTGCCCGACTTAAAATAAGATTTTAAATAAGAAGTTGCTATAAACAATGAAAGTATTTAATTAGTTCTTACTAATTGTGCTGTGCGATATATGAAAACTGGTTTTTATTTATATTATAAATTCCTACAAAGATATACACTCATTTTGATCATATTTCATTTTAAATCCAAAACAAACGGAATAAGACAGAAGACAGGCATGTCAGACAATTGATTGTTATCTAATTATACATAAGAATATTTTATGATTAGATTTCATATGGTTCGTTTGTATAGTAGTGTATAGTACTTACACATTCTGAGGAAATCTCTTGCTGAATCAATGGTTTTATCTGTTATTAATTACTACCTCACACTTTACTTTCTGTGTCTGGACATTACAACAAGATATAAAATACAAAAAATTCAGATTTGCATTGGCCTAGCATTGAAAATATTTTTAAGTATCATTTATCAGTTTTTGTGCGAGAGGATTTAATTACCAGTTTCTATGTGAGTAAAAAGCGATAGTCCTGCTGGATCTTGCCCCATCCGAGCCCAGGATATTAGCGAATCTCCAGTTTCTCCACCTCGACCTACTTCGGTCGAGTGAAAGAGATCGCAAACTCGCTACCATTTCCCCTCCCGCGCCAGCCCAAGGGTCACTTTATCAGTGCGCTTCCTAAGTTTCATAGCTGCACGATCTCATTCAAACCCACCACCCAGGTCGTGGACCGTGCAAAGGGAAACGATCCCAGTCAGGACAGAAAGACACCCCACGAACTGCTTGAACCCGGCCGCGTCAGCGGTCCAGGATGACGGGAAAAGGGCCTACCTCTACGAGGCGTACGGGCTTACAGAGATGGCGTGGGTGAAGAGCGATAGTCCCGCTCGACCCCGTCCCATCCGAGGTAATTTTCCTGCCAAGCCATTAGCGCGCGTAATCTCTAGTTTCAGAATTTTTTCTGAAGAAGAGAACGATATATCTCTCGAAACATGTAAAACGACCATGTGGCAACTAATCTGGAAATTGTTTAACCATTAAAAACCGCCACGGAAGCTACCAACCAAACTAATGTAAATTCTCATTTCTCCAGTATAATTGGACATGGCAAATGTATGTTACACTACTTTTTTAACTAGTTTAATAAGAATATATATATTTCTAAAGGCAGATAAAGTTTCGGTTCCCATTATTCTAAATTCGACTTGAATTAGTTACAAATCCTATAAATGGGTGGTAGAAAATAATGACACCTGTATCTTCGTCTATTTAAAATTTGATGGATGATTCTTATCCGAGTTCTAAGATAAGGACTTTAGTAATGCAATTCTTATTACATACATATAAAATCTACATAGATATTACCAAAGTTGTGTATTTTTAAATTTTTTTACGTAAATTGTACTTTCCCAATGCGTAGCCAAAATATCAGGAAATATTACGTCATTTTTTCAGAAATTAATTTGTAGTAGGTAAGTTTTTTAAGTAGGTAAGTGCCATAGAAGTAAAAAAATAAAATAGCGATTAGGTTGAAGAAATATGTACATAATAATTTCCAAATTTATGTTAAATTTCCTAGTAATTCCTCAAAATAGCGCTAATGAAAATCGCTCAGTAAGTTTTAATCATACATACAAACCACATAGATCGTTAATGACATGATTACACTTTGTACGTACTCTTGTCGCAAAATTTATGATTCACGGATTATTTGTTTAATTCATTCTAAGATGAAAATGACGTCCGTAGCTTTTTGTTTAGATTAGGGGGGATCTCCATCATATTGTTTAATACGATTTAGATATGTCACACAAACAATACAAGTCACTTAACATTTTTTACGGTATTCGCGAATTTCATTCAGAACGAAATGTGACGTTAGTCGATTTTAGTTTAGATTAAAGGAGATCTCCATCATATGTTTTATATGATTTAGGTGTGTACCATAATTTACGTCCGCGTTGAAATATATTGGTATTTCATAAATAATTCGTTAGCAAAATTTGCACGATGATATTATTATTAGTCATGACATGACGGTATTCAACTCACTGAATTACACTTAATCCTTTTTAGTACCTTTGACAACAAATTTTATTATTATAAATTTATATAGGAAACCGATAGATATATCTAATCGCAAATATTTGAATATACAGTGTGTTTTGCTTCAAATTAATACAGAACCATAACTTCCTTGAATTCCATGAGTGTCCGTACGAAATGCAGGCTTTAAGCATCGAATCGACTGAAAATTAAGAAATTTTGAATTTAAAAGTAACTTTCAATTTGAAATAGGTATATATATTTTTTTGGAGGAAATATTTCCTAATAACCTCACGTATCTACTCCTACCCTTAATCAAAAAATGATCCGCCATTTTGAAAATGAGACGACTATCCTGCTGATATACAGGGTGTACCGGTACTTGATACAGAAAAGTCGAGTACAAATAGATGAGGTCAAAATAATATCAGTTCTTCATATACATTTTTTTCATACGGGCCTTCGTTAACAAGTTGCCCAATGGTTAACAACCCAGTATATTTGCATATATGACGATCGCAATCTGCCTGTATCAAAAATAAATTCCCTGAAGAATTTGCCAACGATAATGCCGTCTTGATTTAACTCGATAAAATTAACAGTTTAGGAAATATTTGTGATTTTATGTCGCCATTTCTTGTTTTTGATTTTTAATTGCTCATAATTAATATGTTAGAACCGTACATATTTTTAAAATAAGAGCCTAGGAAATCTTACTGTCTGCTAATGTAATTTTCACTAACAAAATTTGACAAATACAAAGTGTATGCTGCACATAACACAAAATAGAAAAACAAAAGAATAAGTTAAAGTTATAAAAATAATTTCAAGAAGGAGGACTATCAAAATACATTTTCAATACGGGCACTTTTCACCTTCACACACTTTCTAAGTCTACGAATGTTATTTTAAGAAGTCCATCGTGTTAAATTTTGAAGAACATGGTGGCCATGATATTGCGCCTCCTCTCCCAATCCATTTATTATTAAACACAATGGATAAATAATTTCGTACAACAAGATTGAGATGCCCCATTGTGCATGAACCAAACGTTTATTCAGTTGTTTAATGGAACATCATCTATTAGTGGCTGCAAATTATTTTGCAAAAACTCCAAATATCGATGTCCATTCAGACGTTCCTCAAAACCGTATGGACCTATTAAATTATTAAGTACCACAGAAATGTTTTTTCGTGTACAAATAAATAACATTCGTAGTCATAGGAAGTGTGTAGAGGTGAAAGGTGCCCATATTGAAAATTAATGTTGACAGTTTTGTTTCTTTTAAATTATATTTTAACTTATTTTTATGTGTAAAGTATATTTGTCTAATTTTGTTGGTGAAAATTACATTAGCACACAGTAAGATTTCCTAGGCTCTTATTTTAAAAATATGTATACTTCCAACATTGTAATTAAGTGCAATTAAAAATTAAAACAAAAAATAGTGGAGGCGCCGCTCGATGTGCAAAAATCACGATCGTCATCTACGCAAAAAATCTGGGTTGTTAACCATTGGGCATAGTCCGTCCCTGGCGTTCTGGGCGTAATTAAGTTTCACTTATTACATCAAAAATAAGCTGTACGCATGTGTTATCGATCACCAAATTTGCATCATGCTGATGTTAATAGTGTAGATACTGTAAATAAAAATAAGTTTTTAATTTTCGCCTTTGAAGGCCCGTAACTTGTTAACGAAAGTCCGTATGGAAAAAATTTATATGAAGAACTGATATTATTTTGACCTCATCTACTTGTACTCGACTTTTTTGTATGAAGTACCGGAACACCCTGTATATTGTATAATATAAATATTTATAATTTTATAAAGAAAATATTATTCCATGGTCCTCGCTGACATTACTTTACTGACATTAAATTTATTTCTATCACGCGCGCTCGCTGTGGGACCTATAGTGTAGTACAACAGCGTGATGTTATTTTCATAGCGCAACGCTCCAGCGTTGTACTATCTAGTACTTTCCGTGCACATAACCCCCTATGCCACAGAATTATAACACCAGAAGCGACAGCCGGCTTTTTTCCTTTGATCTCGCCGTATCAAATTTCGATGACCTTGCGCCATTATTTTGTAGGTATAGAAAAGCACCAAATTTAAAAGTGACAACAATCAGTTGTGTTGTTTATATAAACTTTTTTTTATTCATTGAATAGAGATTTACCTACATAAATATGGTGTGGATTCTTCTTAATTTTATGGTATACTTTATTTCAGTAATTTATTTTATATTTCATTCATAAAATAAGGCATAGTGACAGCTTGTTAGATAAATATAATTATTATATAGCAAGTACTTATATATTTTCATTATTTCATTCATCATTACGTACTTGTCTATAACACTCTCTTATTGTTGATGATAACAATAAATGAAAATTAAAATAAAATATTTAATCATAATTTGTGTTGATGATACTAAAAAAATTTACGTTTTGTGCCCTGGACAGTTCTGATTATTTTTTGTTATTAAAAAGAAGTTTTAGAAAGAAGAAATGAAAAAATTAAGTGAATTTTTTAAGCGATATTTTTATTTAATTAAAATTTACAAAATACAAACAAATTTTCTTATATGAAATAAATACAAGTATGTATCTTAAGTTAAGATACATACTTGTATTTATTATTAACTGTCAGTTGGTATGTTATATTTAAGAATATAAAAAATATAATACTACAACGAACTAACACCCACGAACAACACAAACTGTTCCACCTTTTCTACTCATGATATTATACAGAAATAAAAAAGTTTTAATGCACGAATACAAGAAATACAATAACTGTTGACACACGCGTCAAACATAAAATATTTTGAGGTTGATGGAAATACCTACAAAATAATGGCGATTTTCACACATGCGCACTCGAAAAAAAAATTGGCGGGAAGCGGAACTGTCGCTTCTGGTGTTATAATTCTGTGCCTATGCTATAGGTCCCATAACGACTCGCATTTGTGATAGAAAATAATATGTGCAACTCGTTCGGAAAAGTTGCCATAGCGCCACTTGGGCGCTTTCCAACTGTCAACTGCGTCCGCGTGGCGCTATTGGCAACTTTTCCTCACTCGTTACACAATGTACTATTGAAGTGAAACAGTTGTATATTATGCAGGTTGCAATAGTAGCGACAAGTTTCCGGAGTTCTCCTCACTCAGGTTAAAAAACAATAAAAAGCAACAGTAATATTTTTAAAAAAAATTAAGTTTCGCAAGAACCATTGAAGATATAGGCTGTAAGCATGGACCTGTGCAGTTCTTTCACGGTAACTATATTGATGTATAATTTGAACAAATATTTAAAACGTTTAGGACAGGTCTAAGGGATTCTAACTGCCATAAAAATATTGGTGGATCATTTGCAATAAAAAATTATTTTCCTTGTATGGTGATTTATCGCTTAAGATATTGATAGGAATTATATGATTATACCTTCAAGGCGTAATGTTCCCCACGACATATTTTTTCTCTGATGTATAGAAGAAAATGTACAGTGTAGACCTTTGGGATTAATAATCCCTAATTCCTTCTGAAATTGCTCCTATCTGTCTAATTTATCAGTTTCTATTGGCATACCGGTTAGAAATATGAGATGTTCATCAGCTATATTACTGGTCAATACGCAAGATATCTTAGGACCATTAAACACCACGGTAGGTAGAAGCATGATCTATGAATTAAAGAAAGTAGCAAAGACTGTTGAAGGGGAAGATTCCAAATATATTCAAAACAGTAAGAGCAAGGAGGCCTCACGTCCAGTTTCCATATAAGACGAAAGCAGAGACAATAATGAATGGTAGGAAAAATTAAAAGAAGAATTAAAAGCTTAAAAGGAAACCCTTATTAGTAAACGCTTTAACTGATCATCAGAAGTTTTTAGTAAAAGCAAATTCTTAATTCCGTATTAAAAACAAAAATTTTTATGCAGGTTATGACATGACGAATCCAATTTTAATAGAAAGTAATCATCAAAAGCGGGATCTTCGTAAGTAGTAGCAAAAGATATCAGCATCTAATGTATTGAAATTTGCTAATTTATATTCTCTCTGGCTCTCAAACTCCTTTAGTGTTTACAAGTTACACGGCTTACTATAAAAAATTGTAATTTGTTACCAAGCTATCACGATGAAATAAGGAAAATAGGTAGCGAAATTATCGACATCTACAAAACCGATCATTTTACACAATATATACCTCGCTATTGTTCTAGTACTGAATTAGCATAACTGGTAATTCTTCAAATAAAAAAAGGAAACTGGTATTTTCTTTCAGGTAAGTAGGATGAGATATTACTTGTTAGCGTTTGACGTAGAACATAAATTACCCAGAGACAGTGTTGTCTGGCGTATGCAATTCTGCACGTTAAAATTTCTCATGAATACAATAATGCGGACAATATAAGTGTTCTGTTAAATGAATGTGTCCTGGTTGTTAACTTAAGCTAGATACATTGGATGTGGTTTCGTAAGAAAATCTTTTATGCGAATTCATATGAATTCGTTGCTAGTGTTCATTTTACACTTCCTTGTTATTATGAAAAATAAAATCGATATGTTCCTAGCTGTGATATTACTTACATTTTTGGTCCTATGATAACCGTATTTCGTATGCAATAAGTTTTCTTTGACATTTTATAGTCACAAACATCTAAACTGATACAAGCAAACTACTTTGGTCAGAAATTCCTAGGAACAAAATCCGGACAGTGTAACAGCCTCCTTAGATTAGATACGAAAATAAAGATTCACAAGAACAGGGCGCATAGATATTCTGAATTTTTAACCTGAACGACCATTTTATATTATCTTCAGAATTTTTGGGGCAAAGAAAATTTTTGGGGCAAAGAAAACTTTTGCCTTCTTTGTGAAAAAAATACCTAGAAAAATTTCCCGCCCTTTGTTATTATATCTTTACACCAATTCAGAACTCAATTATTTAAACCAGAAGGTTATGATTCACCAAATGTTTTTCTAGATGTTTTGTTTGTTTTACAACTATAAGGAGTATGATTGACTAATAATGTAGCTTAAAACACTGAGTAATTTATAACTGAAACATCATCCACATGGGCATGGAATGTTTTTTGCAAATTATATCAGTTGCTTCACATGATTTAGACAACCAATATTCATGTCTTCATAAAATGATCTAATTTTTCCACATGATATTAGAATAGTTATAAAAAATGACAATGTATATCCTGTGGTAACTATTTTAGATCATTTTCTGGCAAATATATCACGATTTTCTTTGATTTTTTAATTTATTATAGATCTGGCTTAACTCTGCATTAGCTATACTATGTCTCAAGGCACTGTGGTGATCTTTAGGGTAATTGTATGTTGTCTCCCTGGAAGAATCGCTGGGGAGGTTCAGATAATACTCTGGATTCTACATTATTAGTTTTTCGGAGCAAATTGCTGGTTCTAGTACCTGAGATCTAGGGCAGGAGTTTTCTCAAAGGAGATGGTTGATCTTGTCACCTGAGGGCTTTAGAGCAGGATGAATCTATCTCAGAGCAGGTGGCTGATTTCGGCACCTGGGATCTAAGGTATGGGAGTTCTTTGGGAAAGACGGCTCCGAACTTTTTTATGTGCTTTTGAAGTAAAATTATTACGCGTCAAAATAATGCCAATGTTTTTCTTTGTTAGACTAAACCGATTTGTAAATCCTCTGAGTTCATATTTCCACAAAATTTATATTTTTTACATATTTTTTCTAAGGTTTAATAATACGATTTCTTCACCTTTCTGAACTGGTACTGTAACAGAACAATCAAAATTTCAACCAAAATAAGTTCTCCACTGCAATTACCTTTTAATGTGACATTTGCGAATGGCATTGTTGAAAAATACAATAGAAAAACTTGTCCCAAATCTCAAATAAGCTTCCAAATTATTAGAATTCGAATATATATAACCTTATACTATCTATTGGAGCAGGATATTTACTTTGACTTAAAAAAATGTTTGCATTGTGGTAAACAATTTTCATGTACTACGTATCACCGAGATATGGAAACATATCTTGACGATATTCTGATAAGTAACTAAGTAAGAATAATTGAATAGTGTGATGATGAGCTTTATATGAATATGTTATATTCAAGGTTCAATGTAAAACAATGGTTCATGGATATCTCCATAAATAACGATAGTAGTAAATGGTCAGATAACAAAATTTCTCAACTTGGTTGTACGAACCGCTTCAGGCAGCAATACTTAATGTACACATTAAAATATCCAAGTTCAAGGCAAGATATAATATCCAATGCTAATATGTATAAGTAAATACCAGCACAGCACGTAACTGTAGAATATATAAATAAATACATTTCATTAGAAAATTATAGTGCTGTAAATATGATCTAGTTTGATTAATACACTGTATCGACATTCTGAGCATCAAAAATTAACTAAGTCACTATTCAATTAGAATGAAATTCGATTTCGAGTAATTCTTTCAATAAATGACGAAGACAAAAATTATACAAAAAATACTAATTTTTCAGGTGCGTATCTTGAAATCTTGAATACTTTACTAGTGTTACATGCAAATTAGTGTCTATCAAAATTCTTACTTTTGTTTAACATGAAACAATGTAATGCTGAAGGTTATAGTCCGGGAGGCAGCGACACTATTGATGTAATTATTCCTACAAAGCTGATTTTTTTTCATTTTGTTTTGATTTCGCAAGTAAACGGAACGGCAATCTACCGCGGCAATGTGGGGGCAAACATTAATAACAATGTTTAAAACATGTAAATAAATAATATGTTAATGTCTTATACCTACAAGTGTGAAACTTTTTAGAGTGATCAATTATACCTAAAAATATAGTACAATAATAGTCTACCGCGTCAGAAGCATCAAGGGCTCACGGAAGGTGTTGAAAAATTAACTTTTTTGACTTATTTCTGCATGGCTGAATTTTTTTTCTCAATTACTTTAGTTTATAAGAGAACCAAAGAAAACAGTCTACCGATCATCTAAGTGTGTAAAGCCTTGATAGACGCAATGGAATGCACGATATCCCGAGCGCAGTCGTTACACCAATCCGCTGTAAGTCGCTCTGAATAATAACTCATACCGGGATTAAATTAAAATCTACAAAGTTGCTTTTCTGTCTATAGGTAGTTTACAACAATTATTGTCAATAAATGTAGTCTATCTTCGATACAAGGTGGTTAAAGCTTCGTTAGACATGGCTAAAGTTTTTGCGCGGGAACTATTGAAAGGACTACTGCTTTCAAACTATTGCAATATTAATTATAAGGATCTGATTTAATACTCAATCCTATATTACTATTTGTAAAATGTATTGTTGTATGTTTTTTAAAAATAAATAACAAAATAATCTCGGTGATTTTATTATTAATTTTAAACAATTTGGAAGTAAACTGAATGACGAAAAGTTAAAGTAAGTTACTGTTAGTTGGGCTTGACGAATATTGGTTGGCTATTGAAAAGGCGAGAAAAAAATCCTTGGCTGGATATATGACCTCGGATGGAGCGGGGTCGAGCGGAATTATAGCTCTTTACCCACTTCTTCGCTGTAGGCCCGGACACCTCGTAGATGACAGACTTTTCCTGTCCTAGCTGGGCCCAGCTGGAAAGGGCCCTTTCTTCTGGAGCTCCTCTTTCTTCGTCGGCTCATCTAAGTAAACCCCCGGGGGGTGTCTTGTGTGGGTGAGGTCACGCAGCTATGCAGCTTAGGAAGCACTGTGTTAAGCTACCGCGGGAGGGGAGAGGGGTAAGTAAAGTAGGGGGGAGATGTGTATTTTCGGTTCTTGATCTTGGCGGTCCTGAAACAGACAGAAAAATTTCGACTCTCCCTGCATCCAGAAGTTGATGTCTAGGCCGCCTGCATTTGCCGGCAGCCTCTGCGGATCAACGGGTTGCTGTGTCTGATCACTTTCAGGGCATTCAAAAGATTTTATACCTGCTCCCTAAATGTGTTTGACTCGGCTCCGGACTTTCCGGGGTTTCTTCCCGTCTTGATCTTTACGCGTCGAATTTATAGCAGAGTCATCAGGTGTAGCCAACACGATATATAAGATACTAAATCGGATATTTTGAACGTCCAATTTAGTATTGAAATTTTGAATTTAGTCTATAGTATTTAGTATTTTTAATTTTAAACTAGTATATGCTCTACTATTTCCTTTTTAAGTTATTATCGAAAATCATGAAAATTCTGCCACAATCTTGATCGTGAAGAATTATGATGATCTCTTTTTAAAGTCCCTTGGCGTTCCGTTCTTCTATCTATGATTGTTCTATATTCCTTTCCGTTGTATCACCAGATCATCTTCTTACTTTTATATCGGTTTTAAGGTTAGTCGTTTTATCAGTTAAATCTAAATCCTTAAAATAAACACAAACCAAACTACCATTAGTGAATTGTACTAAATTGGCAAACAAAAAGGCAGAATGTTATCTATTTGTTTTTTCTTAGTACTTTGTAGTATCTTCGGAACACTTCAAGTTAACTCCACTTTCAACTTTTTTCCAATTTTATTGTAATTTTATAAATTAGTATGTACTGCTAATCCAAAGTCAACAACCCTGGTGCTAGCTGCTCACCACCGTTATTCCATGGCTACAAATTGGCCTCAATGATTTGGGATCGAGGGGGATTATCCCTCTTTATCCTGCCTCATCTCGTGTAGGCTTGGACAGCCTTCGGAGGTGGGCCCCATCCATGGTCTACCCCGACCGCAAATGCGGCAGGTGTAGGCACTTTGTGGGACCTCCTTTTGTCCTGGCTGGGCCCCGCTGGCTAGGGCCCTTTCTTCTGGCGCTCTTCTTGCTTCGCCGGCTCAAAGCTGCTCACCAGTGTGGCTTTGATAAGCGTCGTGGATATAAATTATAAGTGAAAGAGAAATACATTTAATTATCCAACGTTAAAAAGAAAAAGGTCAGTTATCTGAAAAAAATGTATTTTCAACGTTCACTAATATTAGTAGCAAAAATCTCGATCGCCAGCGCTCGCTCGTTATTACTAATATCGTACGTTTTAATAATGGTGCAAGCTCAAAAAATTATAATTATTTAAATTAGGAATTGTAAACAACCTCGCGCGCAAAAATTTTAATCACGTCTACCGAAACTTTAGCCAATTTGTATCGAAGGTAGAAAACATTTATTTGACGATAATTATCGGAAACTACTTATAGACAAAAAAGCAGCTTTGTAGATTTTAACTTAATCCCGACATGACTAATTAATATTAATTATTCAGAGCGATTAACAGCGGATTGGCGCAGCGACTGCCCTCGGGAGATCGTGCATTCCATTGCGTCTATCAATGCTTTGCACCCTTAGATGATCGGTAGATTGTTTTCTTTGGTTCTCTTATAAACAAAAGTATTTGAGAAAAAAAATTCAGCCTTGTAGGAATAAATCAAAAAAGTTAATTTTTCAACACCATATGACCACTCTAAAAAGTTTCACACTTGTAGGTATAAGACATTTACATATTATTTATTTACATGTTTCAAACATTGTAATGTTTGCCCCCACATTGGCGCGGTAGACTGCCGTTCCGTTTACTTGCGATATCAAAACAACAAAATGAGAAAAAAATCAGCTTTGTAGGAATTGGTGCAAAATTTCTGTCGCTGCGTCCCGGACTATTATAGTGTTTGCTCAACGATGCAAACATATTTCCTTCTAAAAAATTTTTTATTTTAAATTTCATTTTCAGTTTCAGATTTTCGTTGTTTCCAACAAAGTATGCCTACATATTTATACAAATTTCAATGTTCTCGATAATTCTTCTGCATTTTATACAAACATTACTGTTTTGATCAACCAATTGTCATATTTTAAAAGCATTATCAAATAGTGTGGGTCAAAATGTCAAAAGGTTGCACTAGATATTGCTTTCCTTTTCTTCTGCATAGAGGAGATTCAGTTACTTTCTTGTTTAAGAACAAAATATTTCTCTGTTAATTCGAGATGCTTTTTACACAATTTTATACCCCGTATAAAAAATTATTAGAGTACCTTTTTGGAAATATGTTTTGCATTACATACTGTGCGGTTTTCATTACTATTTTTTTTAAAGATAGCTAAACTAAGAATCAAGGTTGAAAGCTAGAAATTTGTAAAAATATAAAATAAAACGCAGAGATAATTTTTCGAAAAACATCAAATGGAGTCAAATAACAGTTAATTAAAATGGCGTTAACAAAAAAAAATGAATTTTAAATAAGTGATTATTAAAAACAAAGTTTACATACACGTATTTCTCTACTTTGATTAGAAAATGCAATTTTAAAATCAATTTGAAACTTTTTATGATATATACATATATTTCCTTTTGCTCTCAATAGAACTAAGAATATTACTTTTCTAATATCCTACGTATTTAAAATATAAATATTTATGAGTAATACATATATTAAGTGCAATGATCTCTAAACATACTCGTACATAGACTTCGCGGTTGCAATTAGTAGATCTAACTAATATTTACTGCTTATTACTCTACTCCTTACAAATAATTATAAATTGTTATAATCTAGTTTTGAAGAACATTCTGATTAAAATCACGACCCCCTTTTTTAAATAGTTTTATTCTGGCACCTTGTTCAAATTGACTTTTACATTTTTAAGTTTATTTCGAAAAATCAATAAATAAATAAAGCATTATAGAACATAGTACGATTGTCCTAATAGACGAACGGTCCACCCCTAAAAAGATGCTTAGAAAATCAAGGTCATCGACCACGAGGAGGGGCCAGGATGAAACCTTTTGTAATCGATGCATTGAGTTATTGCAAACAATAAAACCTAAGTAACATTTTTGTGTCCGAGTAGCAGGTAATTTGTTATTAACAAAAAAGTTGCAAAATAAAAATATTGAAAAAAACGGCACCGGAAACAATTTTTTAAGGTAAATTGGGCAAAAATAAACACTTTTTGTCTCTTGAAATTTTTTCGTAAAACGCTTCCTTTTCGAGCTAGGGGCGATTTAATGTCGAAAAATGGCTAAAAGTTGCCAACTTTAAAAATTCATCTCAGCTCCTACCAAAGTTTTCGGAACGTTTAAAAGCGCAAAATGATCCTCGAGACTTATACTTTAATGTAGTATTTTTTAAACCCGCCCCTTTTTTTAACCCGTTAAATTTGCAGTTAAATAAAACTTGTTTATTTGGTATGACCGGAATCAGTTTTCTATAAGCTTTTCAACGAGCCCCCTTATGCCTTATGTTTCCATTTGAAAAAAAAGTAGGGGTAGCTGGGGGTCAGGGAGTTGAAGAAAAATTAATTATTATATAACCGAAAGATGGGAAAAAATCAAAATCAGTTAACGTGTCGGCGTTTTAAAGAAATTTACTCATTCACAAGATATGAATTTTATTCCGTACTTCTGGCCATCCCTGTATACATTAATGGGTCAATTAAAAAAAGACGTAGTTTATCTTGAACAAAATAATTTTTTAAAATATAAAAAATTTTACAAAACAAATATTAACGATTTAATATCGCTAAGTGCGTCAATAAGCATTCATTCAAAACGTGGACTTAATTATACATTATTATTATAAAACTATACGCCCTTGACAATCAATTTTAAACATTTAGTGTTTCGATGACTCTATGAGAATCTAGAAGAAAAATAAATTATGCAATCAGAGCTTTTCGGACATCAGTCAAGATCGTTTAAAATAGGAAATATTGAAAGAAAAGACAGGAATCCAAAAACTTATGATATAAATGTGACTGTAGTTATTTATAAAAAATGTTTATACAGATAACCAACATGACTTATACCAGAAACAAAGTTACTGTTGGATAGAAGCAATAATAAGGTTATCACAGCAGAACGAGGAACTTCTTGAAACCGGATCGAGAATGAGGCAAGTGTAAATAAACACAATAAGGGGGTAAACACTGAATTGCGATTGTAAATATCTAATTTGTTTCCAGATGTTTATATTTTTAGATCCGCTGTTGTAATACCTAAATATTCCATTGTTTAACGAATGTAAAAAAAAAATCGAATTTTCAATAAAACAAACTATTCCTTCGCATATCTCATAAAGAGCAATGTTAATGAGACAGCTTTTCATGCTTTGCAAATTTATTTTAAAAATTGATCAATTGATTATTTGTTTACAATGCAGTAACTAGATCAAGTTCAGGGTGGTTAATTGTTCGGCGCATTCACGGACTTGTCTTGCTTGCCCTCCTCAACTTTAGATTACGTTGTTTTACATCAACAAGTATTATTCAATAACAAGCGGATATGGTATCATTTTATGGATAGTGCGAATGTACTAAATATGATTTGTAGTTCGAATACGTATCTTGACCGCCAAATAGGCCAGGAAAATAAGCTGGGAAATTACCATTTCGCGACTTTTTGATTCGGCAAGCTGAATTTATAGTGATAAATTGATATCTATAGTGATAGATGCTAAATATTATGTACAATAAACATATTAGTTTTCACAGTCATAAAAATGAGGGGAAGATTGTTTACGGTGTACTTTACTGTTTTTTCGTGGAAATGAACGGAAAAAGTTATAAGCGAAAAACGTGAATTTACGTAAAAATTATACAATTATCCACCCTGTAAACAATATTCCCCCCATTTTTATGACTGTGGAAACTAATATGTTATTGTACATAATATTCAGCATCTATAGTGATAAATTCTGCTTGCCAAAACAAATAGTCGCGTCTAACTCTATATTTCCTAGCCTACAAAGACAACAAGCGAATCCTAGAACAGTACGAAACGCTATTAAAAGACTGCCGGTTATTGGTAGAATGTACCCAATTTCTTCTAAATTCAATATGTGTATTTATTTACAGGAAATCTAAATCAAAGCAATAAATTTTAAATAAAACCTCGAAACTTTAGTAGATCAATTTTGCATCATGCTTAATAGATTTTTAATAAGGTATTTTGTTTCTGGATAAGGAAAATAGTAAAAACAATGTTTAATCACAAAAATATAATTAGATGATGACAATAAGAAAATATTTTTACGGAGATTTGTTTGTTAAGCTAAATATGCGTTGCATTAAAATTTTTATAGAAGGCTGAAAATTAAAAAAGGATAAAATTTCTGTAAGTGTAGTTTTTTAAGCAAATACTATTGGCTAGGTCTAATTTTTCAAAAATCGGTTATAATACGCGTTCCCATATGATGCGTACTTTACTGGTAACACTATACATGATTAAACAGAGGTTGATATTAAAAAACTAGACATTATATATCATGGAGCTGTAACAAATCCACAACTGTTCAGTTGAAATTCACTTAATCTGATATGGGTGTTTGAAAGAGGTTGATGAAGCAGATGAAGATATCTACTCAAGAAGTTTTCCAGTGTTGTATTAAACAAAAAATAAAAATATGTACTCACCACCGGGAGTCAAGTTCCTGCTTTGAGAAGCACCTGCAGTCGCTGCTCCCGATGACCTCCGAGATCTGAAAAACAAAGGAATTATTAAGGAATTGTAAGGTGGATCGTTGCAATAAAACTGCGTAGCTAAAGTCTCGTGATGAATGTTGCTGTGATAGAACCAGTAGATAGATTGGTGGAAACAGTTGACCATGCGTTGCTTAGAAATGTCCACCGTGACCCCCTTTTTACGTTTGTGCTAAATTTTATATCAATTGACTGATTTTGTGTTTTATGAAATACTTTGTAATAAAAAATGAGTGAATGATGGTTTTGGTGGGATCGTAAATCCATTGATTCGGACGATCCTCAAAGACAACCAATGTTTGCAGGAAGGTGGAAACAATATTTCTCAAAGATTGTCATTTTGTCATTGTCTAAAGATGTCTATTATTGGCAAACACTATATATATCTAAACCAAGATTTTGGAAATTTTACATAAGCGACTACGTATGAGGCAGGTTTCAGCAAGATAGGTTCCAATACTGTTGACTTCCAAAGTCAGTTTAAGAGATACAGCAAATTCTCAAAACCATTTGAAATCTTTGGAGCAGACCGTAATATTCTGGGATTCGAAATAAAATGGTCTAAACTGGTTTATACAATATGTTAATAAGAATTCTCATCTTTCAACAAAAAAAAAAAACAAAAAAAGAAAAAAAAAACAAAAAAGAGAGAAAAAATCAATCTTCAGCTGAGAAGCTCATAGCCATCACCACCATCTTTAGAAACCAAGCAGAATTTATTATGTTGTTGTTGAACGTAAGGATACTACAATAACAGCAGTTATCAACGACATGCGACAGTACGTTAATAAATTTACGTATGATTATTAACCAAAAACGTCTTGGTTTGGGTCACAAAAATATCGTACCTCTTGACTACAAATGTGGATTTTCAAAGCAACCAATTTAAGCCTAAGTTAAAGGCCAACGGAAATAATTTTTTAATAGAATAGATTCATTGAAAGGTAGATGACGCAATTGCATTAAGGAAAATTATGTTCAAAAATAAATTTATCAAAAAAGATCTTCATTGCTAGACAGAAAACTACTGCCTCTCGTATTTAAAATAATATTCCCCATCGTCAGCACTGCCTATTCAAATAACAATTCTAGTCAAAAGACAATAATTGTTTTTAGATTAGCACTGACTTTCGTTCTTTTACTGAATTGCGTGATAGTTCGTGGATTAGAATATTTTGCAAATTTAACTATTTTCCCGTTTTGGAAAACAGAACATGTAATATATAAACTGCAAATATGCCAAGATATACTGACAAATCATCAAAATGTATTCGTTATCATTAGACAAATGTAGATATACAAGCGTCATAATAGAAACATTGTTTTTTATTAATTTTTCAGAAAAATCGGGAATATATGCCGAACAATTTTTTCTAATTAATTGTTTTTGTGATGTCTTTGCAGAGTTAGCAAAATAAAGCGACTGCCAATAAATCAATCAAATAGTACAATTGATTGGAAAATGGTAAAACGTAATACATTCCTTTTCTGTAAAACCACATGGCAGTAATTGCAACTGACAGAATCACGAGGAATGTATAACAAGAAGGATAAATCAACTAGAAACTGATTTCCAAGCTATTTCATCTTATTACCTATCATTTACTATCTGTCGAGTCTCTGAATCAACAGAACGTCAGGTTGGGTATTTGCTGAATTCCATTTTTTGATTAAAGTAGATTTCTCTTATGTACCTAAGTTGTACAAAATAATGTAGAAACTGTTTACGAACAGGGTGTTACAAAATTCGCGGACACGGACTGTGGGATATTATTAAGCTAGATAAGGTGGTAAAAAAGTGTCTTTATGATTTTTCAATCAGACTAATATTTTTCGAGATACGGCAGTCAAATATCCAAAAATATTAAAATTTAAATTTTCAATCATTAAATAAACAATTACGACAAACGAGTTACAACAATTGTTCAAAATTTCCACCGTCTGCTGTTAAACATACTTCAGCACATACATACATACTGCTCTAATGGAGTTGCGTATCACCTCTGGTGTTATTTGCTGTATTGATTGAAATAGGCGGTTCTATAATTCATTCAAATTTGCCACTGGTGTTCTATACACCAACGTTTTTAAGAAGCCCCAAAATAAAAAATCACATGACTTTAGGTCTGGACAACGAGATGGCCAAGCAAATGGACCGCCTCTGCCAAGCCAACCGCACTGCTTCACCTGCACGATTATTTGAAGCTCCGAGAGCCGTCAGCATATCATATTATTCACGATTTGAATAATTATGGCCTATTATTTTGCAGTTTGTATTGACAGGTACTTTTACTGTACTCTAACGATGCCAAAGTATTGACAAATTCTTTCTGAATTGTCATTAATTGTTAAAGAGCTGTCTGTTTCAAACAACACAACAAATAACGTCAGAGATAGTAGGTAGGTACGCAACTCCATTCGAGCTGTAGCACAATGTGCTGAAGCATGTTTAACAGCAGGTGGTGGACATTTTGAACAATTCACTTGTCATAATTGTTTATCAAATAATTAAAAATTGAAAATTTTTGTTATTTTTGGATATTTAAAACTGCCGTATCTCGAAAAATATCGGTCTGATTGAAAAATTATTTATATTTCTGAAAACAAAGAGCCCTGGTTTGCACAAATTATGTATTTCTAGGTCGCTTTAATTACTAGTATAATAATAAGACACTCTTAAGAAAGAGCATTGCATTTTAATATATGTAAATATACGAATATGCGGTACTTTCACTGTTAGAAGTATTTACTTTCTTCTTTTTGAAATGAAGACACCTACTGGCCAGACATTATAAATCACAGTACAACATATGGTGGCTAATAAAAAATGAACAGAAGTCGTACTTACCTACTTGACAGTAATTTCTAAAAACTTTCACTTTCAAATCTCTAGTACTAAGTATTTTAAAAGTTTGTAAAATATTACTATCCAATTGATATTCAATTCGATATTTTAATTTTATTTTTCTGTTAATTTCATATCTTCTAGTAATGTCGTAGAAAAAATGATTTGGCAATTTAAAATACCTGAATATTATAATAAATTTTATATGTCAAACGATGTCAAATTGGTTTTTTTCCTTTAATATTATGTATTTTTTAAATAAAATATCAAATATTTATCAGCATGTACTTTAACATGCGTTTACATGTTTTTCATTAAAAAAAACATGATATCAAATAAAATCAAATTACAAAGGTAAGGAAAATATTCGCTTGAAAACTTTTAGGGCTACAGTAAATACGTTGCTTTTCGATGTTTTTAATAATTTTGTTGTCGAATATACATGTTTTTCATCATTTAAAAAGTGTGTTTACATTTTGATGACACAAAAGTTTGTTGACATTATTTCATGTTGCTTATTTAAAAGAAATGACAATTTAGTTATAGGTATAATGTTCATATGTTCACATTTGATATAAAATAAAATTTTGAAATATCAGGTGTACTTATTATTTTTACATTTTAATTTATTTATGAACGTGTTTGATATTTTTTCTTAAATACTGATTGAATCTGAAATAATAACATACGGATAGATCTAAAATAGATGGTGGATCTGCAGTAGTTAGACTAAGCAAACGCCCTAGACTCAAACAAGGTGTACCTACTCAAAACTGGGACTGCTTAATTGCTAAATGAATTGATAAATACCAATACGGTCAGACTATGTTGAGTTCCAGGGCACAAAAACATTGAAGATAAAAGAACTTGTAAAAAAAAGTTCACCAGCTGTCGCAACACCACATGCAGCTCTTAATATTACTTATGGTACCACCAAGTATGTTTTGTGGAGATGAGTGGAAAAAGAATATAGTAAATACAACGACTGAAGATTAGGATAAACCCATGCTAAGTATATATGTTGACTGTGTCCTAGCAGAATTAATAGAATAATGAACGAATTGATTAATAGAAATGAATAATTAGAATTAGAACATTTTTTAGATGACACTGTCGATCTCAATATAAACAACCTAGAATTAAATCTGCCAGGCTTACAGATGGAAAAAATAGTGTTCTTTGGCAAATTTTTCTCAAATTCGACAAATTAAACAAAATTTCGGTTAGCAGACAGACAACAGAATTACATTACATAGGTATATTTTTAAATAAAGCCTCATAGGAACGGGTTTATGAACCAAATCTAGTAATTTATTATCATTCTCTTATTTATAAATAAAATTCATGAACAGAACATCTTCAGAACTATCACACGCACTTATAATATCTTAACATCCTTGATTGTAAGTTCTATCAAACTACTTTTATAGGTGAGAGAGTAAAAATTAATATCAATGGAAGAATACCTAATTACCTGAGTAGTGAAAGTAAAACAAATACTTACTTATTAGTGGGCACATTGGTGAGACATTGAAAGTTGTTGCGCACGCTGCGCAAACTGGCAAGAATTTGTGCAAATGGAGTAACGATGAGATCTTCTCCATGGCTGCAACAATAAGAAAAAATATTAATAATAGTTTACATTACATATTTCTAAAATAAGCAAGGCTCACTCACTTAACATACTATTCTAAAACAACATATTCATGCAATAAATCTCTATTCCAATCAAGTTTTTGTGACTTACTTTAGAGTTTCCTCTAAATTAATATTGTCAGTTGAAACGGCACACATGCTGTCAATATGACAGTAAATTTCATAGTTTCATAGATTTTTGTTCAAAAAAATTGTAGATACCACAGTATTAACATTTTTCCAAACATTGATTGATTATAAATATGTAATACATACATAACAGTTTTGGTTTTAAATAGTACACCCAAATCTGCAGTAGAAGGTTTCTCCGACATCAGATAACTTTTTTGGAACCTCTCCTAAATTACAATGCCTCTGGTTAGACTTTTTTCAAGTTTTGCATGAAGGTAACTAACAATAAGTAATACGAGAGGACTGTATTGTAAGTAAGTATATATAATTATTATTAATCATCTTCGTTTGAGGACATTGATCACCCACATTTTTATTTTTGACTTTAGAAAGAAAGTTTCCTATACAAGTTATATGAAAAAATAAATTAGTAAAGAAAACAATTCAAAATTTTACGTTTTTTTAATGGAGTACTGTATTTTTTATATTTTTGAAATTTGTAAGTATTTCAGGTTTCAAAAATATAAATATGTAGCCTACATTTGCTGAACGGGCTTCTTCTAAAAAAAAATTTAATTCATATAGACACTGCCACTCCTTTATACTTTTTGCATTCGGAGATTTAAACCAAACTTGTCTCTTTTTAACTGAAATAAAATATACAAGTATGTCTTGTTTTTTTGGCACCTTTTCTCTGATTGCAGCGAAATATACGTTTCCTTCTGTTTTTAGAAAAAGGATATATGTATATTCCAAGGAAGTTTCTTTTTATAATCCACCTCATTGATAGTAATAACTTCGTTTAATATTTTCTAACTTAGGTCATATGTATTATTAGACCGTTCTGTGTTTACTTTATCTTTCAGGATCCCCTTAGGAGGAATTCCAGGGAGGTCAAAATCAAGATTTCTTGCAGACCATAACACTGTATTCGAAAGTCAGTTTGTAATACATTGTTGTAGTGATTGCTGTGCTGTTTTTCGAGAGTACATTTAATAGCCGTATTTCCAAGTTTTCTTTTGAAAATGGCGCATTTAATTAGCAATCGCGAATATTATGATTAGCTCATAATTTATGGTGAAGCAAACTAAAATGCCCACAGAGCTTGTCAAGTTAACCGTGCAAGATATCCAGAATGACGTGCCCCCACACCACGAACATTTGGACACCGGTGAAGTACAACCGCGAGATCGCAACGGTGGCCCAGGGCGACCACTAAGAATCTTAAATGTCGAGGAGATGATTTTAGATCTCGTCGAAGAAGATCCGCATCGTAGCAACAGAAATATCGCACAGCAAGTAAATAGGATTTGCGAATGGTTCAGGAACATGCAAGAAATCGTCAATTTACAGCGCAAATACTTATTACAGATGAAGCATGTTACAGTCGAATGTAACAAAAGCCGTAATCATTTATTTAATAGTTCTGAGAACGGATGGGCCAAAAAGTAAAATATTTCAGCCAACACAAATTATCGAAAGTTGAGGGCTTTCAAGTAGATAGCGTCGTCCTTCTGAGAAATTTACCAATATTTTTAACAAGTTCGCTTAGAGTCAGGGCCATGTGACAGTGATCTGTTGCGTCTGGGAGGCGCCAGCGTAGAAACCCGTATTTTTAATAACGCGCGAAACCGCGAGAAGAGCGTAGAGGTTCCAAAGTTGAATTAAATTAAATTGTGAAATAGATAGTAATTGGAAAAGAAAGTAACAGATTAAGCAGCTGGTTTTTTGACGGATTTTCCAAGCTATAAGAGTAGATTAAATGAGTTCGACTAATCCGTCCCGTATTTGCTACACGGAGTCGCTAGAAGAAGGCTAGGGTTACTTGTAAGTCACATAATTATTTATAGAAATGTAAATTCAGTCCATTAGACAATTATTAACATGGCATAGTTATGCCAGAGCATCTCGACATTCAGGGTCCCCGCCAATAAGATAAGAACCGAAACTTCTGGACCCAAGAAATGGGCGTGTCAAAGCGAAGTGTGGAATTCAGGAGAGATCTAGGAGAAAAAGTGAGTTATTCCTCAGATTTCACATTGAGCAGTCGACCTAGTTTTAGATTAGAGTCTCGGACTAGTTAATTGAATTTAATAATGGTTAAAGTCCTTTCCAAATATTCGCTATAGAGCGCGTATTCCCTGAATCTCGGTACGCAGTGTGTCAATGAATTGATTAATAATGTTGTTCGAGCCGTTGCGTTGTCATTTTGTTTGTTTGTTCTGTTTATCGTTATTAAAATCCTTCCTGGAAGGTTTGGTGTTTCTTTTTGTTTCTTCCAACTTCAGTGTCACCCTGTATAGCCAGCCACTGGATTACATTCTACGTAAGCAATAAAGGGTAAGTGCCTGAAATGCATTCTCTGAACATACAACATTTCTAAGTTCCCACGTATTAATTAAAGCATTATGATAATTATATACTCCCTTTCGAGAATTGAACAGTAAACTCTTTTGAAATCCAGACTCGTTATGATACTGGTCATAAGAGATAATTAATTAAAGGTAGATAATTAACGAAATAACCCCTCAGGTTACCGTTCTTCAACACTTACCACTGGACTATCGAAAATCCACACGAAATACGTCGCGGTCCAGTGTACCTACATGTGGGTCGGTATCGTTAATGACAATTTAATAGGACCTTCTGAATTGCCTAGACGCTGAGATGGTGCTACATATCTAAATTTTTTGCAAAATCGCTTGGAAGACGTGCCATTAAATGTTCAGCAAAATATGTTTTTACTGCATGACGGAGCCCCCGCTCACTTTTTTCGGAGCCTGCGCGACTTTCTAAACATTACTTTTCCCGATCGCTGGATAGGCCGCGGCAGCCTAATTAGATGGCCCTTCCGGTCCCCGGACATCACCCCTTTAGACTTCTTTTTATGGGGATATGTGAAAAGTGTTGTGTAATCCACGGAAGTTAGTTTACTTCAAATTGTTATGGTATAATTCAATGCTAGTTGGGACATGTAGCCCATAGAGTAGATGTTTAGCGCAATATCAGCAGTTAGGCGTTTTATCTGTGAAGACATAAAAATTCTCCGAGAATTTTTTTTAGTAATTATTATTTTACGGACGTATACGCACAGAATTTAACACATCTTTACATTTGTACAGATGTGATACAACACGTATATATTATTCACCGTCCCCTTCATTTATGTGAGTATATACTATAGAATCATATCTGCATTTGAACATCAATGAAATATATAGGAGTGGGTATATTTTCAATTAGGCAATAAACAAGCTTTTTTATTTTTATGCTATCGGAGAAGTATCTGTTTTATTTTCTGCATCAAGAAATTGTTTAGCTTTAACCCAACGTACGAGAATACTCGGGCCTATTTGTTTTAGATCATGGAATTTGTTTTCTTTGCCTTCTAAAAGTAAGCATATAAATTCTGTTGACAAAATATTTTTTCTTGACATACGGAGTAATATGGGGAGTGCAACAATACAAATTTCTAATATCTTATATCTTTGCGTATACCTACATAAAAACTTCTGATGTAGAATGTTTGTAAAGGAGATTGAAAACTGTTTTCGGAATTTTTTTTGAATTATTTCCAGTGGTTTCATTACATCTGTATGAACTATACCTCAACCTATGATACTATATGTTAGTAATGATTGTACCAGAGAAACATAGGCCGATTTAAACTCATGACTTTTCAAAATATACTTTAATTTATAGAACATATGTAATAATATTTTAAATTGTTTTACTAATTTCTCAACGTGGTAGTTCCATCGCAGTCTACCTGTAATGTACCTAGATACTTTGAGTATTCTGATCTGTTTAATATCTATTTATAGTAGGATCGTATTCGATGCAAAGTAGAGCAAAAAGTTGTCGGTCTTTTATCAAAGGAAAATCGTGTCATCATTTTTAGGAGGCGTAAGATGAACCATTTCAAATTTAAAATGAAATTCAATGTTAAATCTGAAATACCGCTGCATACGCACTGTGTTCTGGTAGTAGCTGTAGTCACCCAGGTGCATCGAGTGTACGAAGTGGCCGATTATACGTCAAATACTAACCTGGCGAGCTTGGTCGTAAATCAGAGAGCGCCTCCAAAAAACAAGTAAACAACAGTGGCGCATACAGAGCTAAAATGTAGTACATATGTGGAATTTAAAAAACAAATTGGATTTATTATAAATTACATTTAAAATAAATAGTTTATAAGAATAAAGGAATTTTTGTAGGAACAAGGGTGCCAGACGTGAACTGATCCCTTCGTCCCTTCATAATGTATAAAGAAATTATTCAATTTCTAAAACCCTTTAAAGCGTATTGCACTGGATCCCTTGACAGGCAATGATGTATTACTTTGCATCGAGTATGTAGTTCTTCTTTGTTCAAGACTGATATCAATTTTGTTGTCAACCGGTAAATTTTCTTACGACATGAAAAACGCACATACATATATTTTTCTAAATGAATAATTAAATAATTAGCAAACTATTGTATTACTTTATGTAGCTCATTATTGATCTTCTAGTGAAATCTGATTAATCACTACCTTCTACAAATAAGATTGTATTATTAGCATATGATATAATATTTTCATTGCAATCAAGATTCAGGAAGTCGCTTAAATATATTAAAAATAGGGTGGTTCCAGGACCGTTCCTTGAGAGATACTATAACTATACTATATTCATCTTTGTTTGTTACTTGGAACTGAACTTATTCTTACCATTTAAATCGACAAGCTCGAGAAAATCGAAATACTGCATGATTTTTTTCTAAGAAATTAACATTACTTTCGAATATATTTGCAACAATTGAAACTACACTAATAGGCCGACAATTTACTACATTTAGAATATCACATCATTGTAGTAGTTCTGTTTGTGTATTTTTGTAACGGCACTAATTCTACACTAAATAGCCAGCTCCTGCATTATCTTGTTTGAAAATTAATATTTATTAAAAACGTTGAAAGTTCGCTAATATTATTATAAAATTTTAGATGTAACATCGTCTGTATCAGAGGTAGAGTTGTTTTTTAAGGAACCTAATAATTCGGTTGAAACTTCGTTCGTTCAGCTACATTTTCTGTTATACTTTTGTACTGACTTATTGAAATGTGTGTTGTTTTGTAATATCATACAGGGGCTTGTACTTTAAAAGGTGTTTTGTTAATTTTCATTGTTGTGTCTTCAATATATCATTATCTGTTTTCTATATTATCGGAGAATCTTACTATAGACTACTGGAAATAATTGATTGATCTCGATGTAATTACTGTTAAAGAATATTTGGTCGAAATAGGTCTTAGTTATTCTGGTATAGTTATTAATATATACTTAATTAGTGATCTATAACCATTTTCCTAGAGAACTTTTAAATACATGACTTGCTGTTTTAAAATATATAGTTAGTTTTGTGTCTCCCATCAACGCTTTTTCCAATTCTGAAAAAAATTAAAGTGAATCTGTTGGATGAGGCTTATGTAGGTATAACAGTAACTGATTTCTTTTTATTGTTATTATGTTACTATTATTCTAATGAAGTTGATATACAGGGTGTCTCACATTTAAATAGCAGGACTTCAGGAATCAGTAGAAGACCTCATTTTGAGTCTAAAAGTTCCTATATATATATGGGTCCTAAAACGCTTAGTTTCTGAGTTACAGGGCGTTCAATTTTATTTTTGTTTTATTTATTTATTTTTTAACTAAATAACCGCTGACAAAAAAAATCATCATGTTGCGGCGAAAGACTTAGTATTTGAGGGCAAATAATTTGACACAGAAAATCATCGCATATTAGTTCCAGTGGTGGAGATAGAGGGGTCTCTATGCATATTTTTATAAAAAAAAGTATAGCCGATTTGATATTTTGCAAATGTTTTCGAAAAATATGAAAGAGCATTCAATTTTACCCAGAAAAGACCCTCTTGTCCAAAGTCGATAGGAGGTGGCGTTTTCAAGAAAAACCGAAAATACTGTTTAGAAGTCAAATNTATATATATATATATATATATATATATATATATATATATATATATATATATATATATATATATATATATATATATATATATATATATATATATATATATATATATATATATATATATATATATATATATATATATATATATATATATATATATATATATATATATATATATATATATATATATATATATATATATATATATATATATATATATATATATATATATATATATATATATATATATATATATATATATATATATATATATATATATATATATATATATATATATATATATATATATATATATATATATATATATATATATATATATATATATATATATATATATATATATATATATATATATATATATATATATATATATATATATATATATATATATATATATATATATATATATATATATATATATATATATATATATATATATATATATATATATATATATATATATATATATATATATATATATATATATATATATATATATATATATATATATATATATATATATATATATATATATATATATATATATATATATATATATATATATATATATATATATATATATATATATATATATATATATATATATATATATATATATATATATATATATATATATATATATATATATATATATATATATATATATATATATATATATATATATATATATATATATATATATATATATATATATATATATATATATATATATATATATATATATATATATATATATATATATATATATATATATATATATATATATATATATATATATATATATATATATATATATATATATATATATATATATATATATATATATATATATATATATATATATATATATATATATATATATATATATATATATATATATATATATATATATATATATATATATATATATATATATATATATATATATATATATATATATATATATATATATATATATATATATATATATATATATATATATATATATATATATATATATATATATATATATATATATATATATATATATATATATATATATATATATATATATATATATATATATATATATATATATATATATATATATATATATATATATATATATATATATATATATATATATATATATATATATATATATATATATATATATATATATATATATATATATATATATATATATATATATATATATATATATATATATATATATATATATATATATATATATATATATATATATATATATATATATATATATATATATATATATATATATATATATATATATATATATATATATATATATATATATATATATATATATATATATATATATATATATATATATATATATATATATATATATATATATATATATATATATATATATATATATATATATATATATATATATATATATATATATATATATATATATATATATATATATATATATATATATATATATATATATATATATATATATATATATATATATATATATATATATATATATATATATATATATATATATATATATATATATATATATATATATATATATATATATATATATATATATATATATATATATATATATATATATATATATATATATATATATATATATATATATATATATATATATATATATATATATATATATATATATATATATATATATATATATATATATATATATATATATATATATATATATATATATATATATATATATATATATATAAGTTTGCTATATTATTTCTTATTGTTAGTCATATTTGTAAGTATTTTTTATATACATATACCATACCACTCCATACTTCAGAAGTATCTCCGTTGAGAATATAGCCCACATTATCATATTAATATACTCAATTTTACCCACGTACTGGAATATCGCCGTCGGTTTTGTGAACGGGCACAGTTCGCAGGGGATTTAATTGTCTTCAATTCCTGAATAGACGTGCCGTGCCTTCGATTATAACTAACTTTGAGGAGAGTTATTTGGGAGAACGTGAAGACGTGGAACTGGTGTTGATTTTAACATCCACGATAGTTCTCAATGCGCTGTGAAGATAATTAGAGGCAGTAATTAACGGTATATCTTTATCGAAAATTATACGGTGTAGATTTCGATACAAATTAATCCCTGCACGGACTATTAGGAGTGGAAATTTGACGAAGATTAAAGTATAAAGTTGTATAAAATAATTAATGGGAAGCAATATTACAAACCACTTGAAATAATGTTCTTACATTACTGAAATAAGTAAAGAGCCATTAAACTAATGTTTTAGTTAATAAAAAGTAGCACTGACAAATATTACCGGATGTCTACTACAGAATTAGCCACATGTCAAATAAAGGCTTCAGGTAAAAATAAGTCGACGTATGTCAAGTTACGTTGTTATATTAGTACAACTTTTCTAACCCAATCTTTTGTCATGTCGTTACAAAAGGTCATCGACAATTTTCTTGTTTAATTTTTTACGATAATTCTGTCATTTTTTAAGATATTTTAATAAAATTAGGGCAGAGTTTTTGGTTGAGTCAAATATGAATATCTTGATATTAAATACAAAAAGATATATCTTAAACAACGATAGCCATTATTAAGTAGATGTAAATCATAAAAATATATAATTTATATACAAATTCAACATAAAATTAGTTATACAGGTGTTAGTGAACTTATGTCAAAAATTTAAATGGGTGAAAAAGGAGCAAAAACTGAGTTAACTGACGTCACAAACTTGTATGGGAAGTTTAAGGCCATAGAGGAAAGAGTTAATTAAAAATTGGCTTTGGAACCGCTGAAATACATGTATTTTATCTCGGTGAGTACTTACAAAAAATTAGTAACACTTTTTACAAGTTTGTTGGTTTATTGTGAAGCCAGACTGTATTCGAAAATCAGTTTGTAATACATTGTTGTAGTGATTGCTGTGACGTTTTTCAAAAATACATTTAATATCCGTATTTCCAAGTTTTCTTTTCAAAATGGCGCATTTATTTAGCAATGGCGAATATTATGATATGCTCATAATTTATGACGAAGCAAACGAATGCCCACAGAGCTTGTCAAGTGTAGCGTGCAAGACATCCTGAACGACGTGCCTCTGCATCAGAAATATCGCACAGCAAGTAAATATTTCGCATCCTGCTGTGTGGCGGACATTACGAGAAGCTGAGTTATGCCCATTTCACATTCAACGTGTTCAAGCGCTTATTCCCGAGGATTTTCCACTACGTCGAGATTTTTGCGAATGGTTGTTTCGAACATGCAAGAAATCCTCAATTTACAGCGCAAATACTTGTTACAGGTGAACCATGTTTCTGTCGAAATGGTGTACGTAACGTCCACAACACTCACCACTGGGTTATCGAAAATCCATACGAAATACGTCGCGGTGCCTTTCAGCAACAGTTTTCAGTGAACATGTGGGCCGTTATCGTTAATGACACTTTAATACGACCTTTTGAATTGCCTAGACGCTTAGACGGTGCTTCATGTCTAGATTTTTTGCAAAATTGCTTGCTGGAGTTATTGGAAGACGTGCCATTAAATATTCAGCAAAATATGTGGTTACTTCATGACGGAGCCACCGCTCACTTTTTTCGGAGAGTGCGCGACTTTTTAAACATTACTTTTCCAGAACGCTGGATAGGCCGCGGCTGCCTAGTTACATTATTTTTGTGGGAATATGTGAAAAGTGTATCCATCGAGCGCGGATCATCAGCGAGCCAAGACACTTGGCCGAGGAACTAGAACACCTACGCACGGCCCTGAGAGGGAATGGCTACACGGCGAGAAATATCCAACGAGCTATCAGGAGGAGACATACGCCCATGGAGAATCAGGAGTACTTAGCGACGACGTATCTACCTTATGTGAAAGGTTGTACAGATAAAATCGGGCGTCTTTTGAAGAAGAGGAATATCAACATAGTATTGTACTGTAAAAAGGGTGGCGGCAGCGTTTCCAAAGACCTTCAACAACGACCAGCTCCAGGGCCTCTGTGTGTACAGTATTCCTTGCTTTTGCGGAAAGGTCTACATAGGACAAACAGGAAGGCACATCAACACGAGGTTAAAGGAACACAAAAGTCACCTCAAAAATAACAACTAGAAAAATCGGGAGTAGTAGAACATAGAGCAGACACGGGACACACAGTGGATTTGAGTGAAGCCAACATGGTGGTGAAAGAGAGAAGATTTTGGCCCCGACTATACAGAGAAGCATTGGAAATTTACAAAAATTCAAACAATTTCAACAGGGATTGTGGCGTGGATCTGTCAGGTATATGGATGAGAGTCATCCGTGAAAGCGACCCACTAGAATGTCAACGACGCGTACGAGATCACCCACCGGAACGTCATAGATCAGTGATCACATCAAATATAAATAGTGACAAGATTAGTGGATCTCCAGTTTCAGAGTAACTTCTGAAGAAGAGAGCGGTATGTCTCTCGAAACGTCAAGAGTTGTAAATCGACGACGTTGAAACCAGCCCGGAAATCATTCAACCTATTCCACGGAAGTTCGTAACATCGACCAACTGCGACATCGTATTGTCAAAGTTTGTAATACGATTCGAGAGGACGTGGCAATGCTGCAACGCATGCGAGCGAATTGGATACGTCGCGCTGAAGCTTGTGTGCAAGCAAATGGTGGATACATCGAACATCTTCTATGAAAATCAAATGTTCTTAAATGGTGGCTCTTTGCAATGTTGAGATAAGTCAGTATGTTTATTAACACCCTATATATTAATTAAAATACTCTGACATACACGACTGTCCAATAACCGCAGTAGAAAATAAACATTCATTATTTTCTTTAGCGACATTAAACAGGAAAAATTTTTTACAAAAAATAAAGGATATTTCAAAATATACCCGCTTATTCTTTAAATGTAACAACAAAAAAAAAGTAAAAAGGAAAAACGTAACAAAATACTTTTTAAGATGTGTGTATGTTTATGTACAAATTAAGGACAACAGTTGGTTACAACAAAAACCCCATTTTTTAATTAAACCATATTTCATTAATTAAATATTAAAGGTTTTAAAAGTGACACAGTTATCTTAAAAAATACAATAAATAAAAACGGATAGCAAAACAAATAAGAGGCTCTTTAACATTATCAAATTTGTTTGATCAAAAAATTTAATAACGATATCAAAATTTACTTTCATGCCATCAAATATTATTTTGATCAAACTGATTTGATCAAATTAGTAAAATAATAAATAAAAATTCCTGTACGATTAGTCCCAAAAGCTATTATTTATTTTTTCGCACAATGTTGCTTTTTCTATATTTCATTTAAGGTGAAAAATTGTTAATAAAAATAATTTGGTTAGTTTAACGGTTTTATCAAATTTATTGTGACATTTCAAGTTTTTTTTAATTAAACAAGCTGAAAATTTGATAGTCTAATACTGGCCCAATATGTTCTTAGCGAACTCAATGTATTAGATGAAACATAAATTTATATTCATATTTGATTAATTACCCTAAAGTCTCCCTTATACCAAATTTCGTTAAGATATTTTAACGGTTTCAAGAGTTCTCGTAAAAATATAAAGAAACATTTTTTAGGAAAACGAAATTGTATTAATTTGATCTAAATCGAAAGGAAGTACGACCAGTCTAGCACGTTCTTGTCAAACAACTTGAATACAATTAGTATGCAATTAGTTAATTGACATACACAGAGCCGTTAAAAATATTATAACATAATGAGAATATTTTTATTATTAAGACGTTCAAAAACCTGAGTTCGCGGATTGCCGTGAGTTACTTTAAATTTGTAAAACCATACACCTAATTCAATTTATCTACTAATTAATCGTAGTTATTTACAACATATAGTAAGTTAAACGCTTAACTTCACGGATTCATCTTATTGGATAAAAGATTTTCCTATAACATTGGCCAGCATATCATACAGACTACAGCGTAAATTTAGCCACCAGAGGTTAATAAAAACGCGTATTTTTAAACATATATCTATTTTGAATGACGTAGATGCATATATTAGCCCATAAAATTGTACAGGTAAACGCGTAAATAAAATTCCTGAAGTATTAAAATAATATACAAGGGAGTTTATTTCACACCGCCGAATGTATTCAACATTGTACAAATATTAACTAAAACTCGACAAGGTATGCGTTTCCTCTGCAAACTAAATTGTTAGGTCGAATTTATCACACCTGAGGTATGATTGATTTTCTCAAATATTTGGTAGTTGTAAGTCATAACAAACTCTATTTACAGTCGTTATACGACCTCTGAAGGTTCATTTGTTACCCAAATGTTTACACGAATACATAACAGTCTGCCCATTCATGCTAATTTGTTAGGGTCATGGCGAACTGATGTTTATACAGGGTGATACTAGTCTGATAGTTCATAAAACATAGTATTCTAGTATCAATCAAAGTCTTCTTTTTATTTTTAATCAAGTTTAAAAAATCTAGCTGGATTTATTAAGGAAAAACGAATTATTTAATTCTGATGAATTGAACCGGAAATCGGGAAAATTTGTGTACGTGTATTTTGTAGCATAATAACGAATTTCTTAAGAAAATAGCATACGTCATGTAACGGTCGTAAAATGTAACTGAAATATTTATATTTTGCATTAAATTTATTATTTATTAAATTATGACTAATACTAATTCTCAATATCGTATGATATTTTGAAATTAATTTGGTTCTACTTTACTCATATTTAATTTTTTATCAATCCTTTAACTATTACTTCTTTAGATTAAAATATCAAAGATAACTTTCTGTCTTCTATTTCGTAGAACAAAGAGTGACCAGATAGGACTGCTTAATAAACAATACTTCCACAAATTTATTCTTAAAAAAATGTATGAATTGTTCCCTGATCCCATCCTTTAAGGGTAGAAAATATTCTATTTAAATAGACATCTTGAGGCTGTAAGTAGAAGGCCACTTCACCCTGGCAATTGTGGGCCCTTTTTATTTAAGCCGTACCACCTATTCTCTGTTTGCCTCTGACCCTTCTCGAACCTACCTTACGCCCTGGTGAACGCTAGGATTTTGATCCATGGTAGGTCATTCACCTCATCCCCTTGCTAAGCAGTGTCCCACATTTTGGGCATAAAGGGTTATCCTCAATTCCTATTAAGCTCAAATGTCTCCTAAGTTTTCAATAGCCTGTCGGGACCCCCACCATTTGGTTTAGGGCTCTTCGATCAAGACTCAGCAGCCATCTCGTTTTGGATTTGTTAAGCCAATAAGCTATGGGTCTCTGCCTACATCCTCTGTTCATCCTCCAATTTTGACCTATTATTTGATAGGTGGAAATATTTAGGTTTTTATTCTGGTCACATTGATCGTTTCCTCTAAACGTTTTTCACAATAGTATTAAGAGCACGAGGAAAATGAGATTTAGGTAAATACAAAGAATTGTGGAGAATTTTTGTGTGAAAAGCAAAAACACAAACCTTGTGCAGAGATATTTAGTAATTTCACCATTTCTGACCTGTTCCAATTTGTGTTTCAGATGTATAGGAAAAGTCAAACTTAAATGGATTATACACCCTGTATAGTATTCACAAAAACGTACATTATATCTTTAAAGAAATACCTACCTTCAAAAATACCAATATTTTTCCAATATACTTTCTTATTTTTTCTTCTCTATTTGTTTTGAAAATATTCATTATAAGGTTTTTTCGTGTATGGTTAATTTTCTGGAGTTCAAATGTCTGTTTGCCTATTCGCCGGCTCCGATAAGTCTCCCGCTTCAAACTAGTAGCAAAAATGGAAATATTCCACCGAAACTACTACAATACTTTTACCTTGGATTTCAGCTAAGTTTTGTGTTCTGTGCAAGCTCCTTAATTTTTCTTCACTACTACGATATGTGTACCTATACATATTTCCAATAACTGTTAGTTATTTTCATGTTTCTTTTTACAGTTTCGTGAAATTTTTTCTAACTCTAACAAATATTTAAATCTTACATATTTGTACCTATTTGAACATACCTACGTATTTCAATGTTAAAATGATTCTTTTTTTTTGTTAAACAAATACAAATATTTCAGAGTAAACATAGAATTCAACTCAAATGAATTGGTTGGTATTTTTTTTCGTGATTTGTTTTTTCGACTGTCACTATACAAATAGCTGGTAATTATGATAATTTTCCTTTGGTCACTAGGCTTATACTATTTTAATGTTTTTTTTACGCGGATTTCTCGAAAATTGTTTGATTGATCTAATAATAACACAGATCAGTATTTCTCAGAAATGTCTCCACTTTTTCTTGCGCATGATGCAGGATTTGTATTACACCGCGTAAATTAAATAAGATATCTCGAAGAACTTTTAAAATAATGCAATATTTCAATCTAATGGAGTATACCTCGTTATTTGCCTATTTTCACAGAAATGTTTATACAAAAAAATAATTTTTACTTTTTGATATTACCTTCGTTTTGAAAATATAGAGACGATTTAGGACCACTGTAAATTACAGATCAGGTGAGAATGTGATGAGTGTGTAGATTTGCTGATTTGATATTGATGTAAAGCACATTAAAACTAATTAGGACATAAATCGGGAAAATCCAGGAAACAGACGCGCCCTGCAGGCCCCTGTATTTCGTTCAATTTATTATTAATATCCTAATGGATTTTTACAGTTTCCTCTGTTTGAATTTTCACTCCAGTTATGAAATTCCATTTTCATATTTCCTGTCGAATGAACAGTGTGTATATTATTTATTTGTTCCAAAGTCCGAAAATAGATTCACATGTTTGTATCTATAAGTTTTCATTAAGATATCTTTGTTTTAGCAAAAAAACATTAACATTCCTTAATATTTAAGCTTATTGCTGTATACAATGTTTTATTTTTCATAGCCTTGAAGTGCTTCCACATCATTTATTTTATTATTTAAAATGTAAAGAATTGCAAATCCAAATTATAAATGCAAATGTTCTCTCGTTTTATAAAACTCCTACGGAAAATTATCTTGTATTGATTACGTATTTACAAATAAATATTATTTCTTGATTTTCAATTATTTTCTAAAAAAGAGAATATAAAACATTTCATTTCGAATTATAGAAAGGTTTTTTAAGTAGCAGTAATGGCATGTAGGTACAACCGATTCTGATTCCGATAGACATAAATAATTTTATCTTACGATTCATCAATAGAGTAAGATATTTGCGTTGGAGGTTCATCATGCAGATTAAGTTACGCGACTAATCACATTATTGGTTGTTGTTGGTAATGCCTACTTAGTAGCTTAATAAGATATTACAAAACTGTTACATATGTAATGCAACTTTAGAATTCTCAATCTCGCAAAAGTGTAATCATTCCTCCAATTAAACTTTGGTTGAAGTAAATAATTATGATGATAAACGAACGGCACAATTAATTGTGCTATATGTATATAGTACATCCGTAAAGTTTAAGGGAATGTGTACCTGCGTCGAGTTGCCTCCAGCATTTAAACAAATTTCCATTGAACTGTATTTCATGAATTTATTTCTATTTAGCTAGATATTGAGAAGACGTTTTAAATTGACACACGGAATTACAATAATGTTTTAATAATCATTTCATTTTCAGTATCACCACAGATTCTCTAATTAGTATGAAATACTTAGAAATTTTCAAGCTATTCAAATGCATTTTACTTACTTTACTAAGAAAGTATAAGATCCAGTAAAGGAGCATTTAAATTTGGTGATATACAGGGTGGTGTGAAGTTTGACTGCCTTAATTTTAACAGACGATAGAATACATTAAAATAAACAAAAAAAACCTTATATGACATGGATCCTAAACTCAACAATTTCCGAGAAAAAAAATTCAAAATCTTCAACTTGATGTACAAAAGTTCGATTAATTAAGGAATATTGACATAACTGTATGCATAGAGTACCATAAAATACAATGTTTATCACCTTTTTGAACTTCTTTATGCTCAATTCTAAAAAATAATTAGCGTTGTAATAAATTTAAAATTCGATAAAATTCATATCGAGCAATGTGACAACACGCGGCGAATAACAAGAGGTACTAAACTGTCCAGCATTACGCAATTCAGTTGGTATCTGGAACTGGACTGTGTCCGAGTGTTTTTTGCGTACCATTATTTCCTTTTCTTGAGGTATTTTCTAGCGAGTGCGCGAAAATTGGATTCGAAGGTGTCTGCGTGCATCGAAAATGGTGATGGACATTTTGAGCATATGTTGTAGTTTGTTTTGTACTTGTGCGTTTAAAAATTACTGAATTTTGCTTTTTGGTAAGTACCTAAATTATTTTTAATACGTATGATTATTTGGATGACGTGAATCTTTGGGTAACTACTTTAATTACATATTTGTCAAATTCATAATTCGATTAATAGTTAAGTTCCTGTTTTAAGAGACTCAAAATTACTAAAACTCGAGCTAAAATTTACGTACAACGCTATCTTCGTACTACAAAATCGATACATTTTATTTTATTTATTTAAAAACTGGAAAACAATTGTCTTGAAATTTACTAAATGTTTCACAATAATAGTTGTTTACATTTTTCCCGTAGGACAAGTCTGTCGCGTGCACAGGTCGTATGCACCAGGTGTGTACCGTTAGGTTAAGCGGTGTTGTCACGTTGTGACGAAACTCCCCAATATTAATACTCGCTGTACTTTGAAAACTGTTAATCTTACAACTTTTTTGTTCATTTATGATTACTTTATCTCCTGCTGAAGTAATGGCAGACAAACTTCTAACACCCTGTATTATTACGTCTAACGCCAGATAATGATAGGACGAAAGCTTTAGCACTCTATGCCCCTTGCCTTTAGAAAATCTAGAAAGATTTTGGTACATTAAATACTGCGTAGTTTTAATATAAATTTCAGGAAAAATACGCCATTCTAACATATTTACTCCTGCATAGCCGTTTTGTATCTTTTGATCTTTTGAACCAGGAGGTTCATTTAATTGCCTTCGATGGCAACATATCTTATCCGTGACAATAACACTGTTCCGAGAATTATTGTGAAATAGCTTATTTAAGAACCAATCCTCAAAATAACTCCGCTGGGGTATTTCATTGCATGCAAGTACTTTAGCACCAACTATCTTTGGATACAACATATACAGTGTGACCATTTTGGTGACGCATGTATTCGTATCTTGGAAACTATAAGATATAGGAAAATGGTTAAATGGGAAAGGTTTAGACAGTTCCGTTGCAAACTTAATGGCGCTTGCAGATAAGTCCTAGCTCTTAAGGTTTTTGAGTTATTTTGAAAAAATTTAAGTACTTAAATGTGACATTTTCAAAAATCGTCTGTAACTTTTTTATTTAGAGGAATTTTGTAAATCTGTAAACACTTTTTCACAGCAATTTCACTGTATATTTAGATTTTCATTGCAACGTTTCGGTTACGAGAAACCATCATCAACTTTCTTTTTTCTTATAGGCGCCATATTGAATTTTAAGCTGAGCAAATAGAGCATTTTTTGGTTTGCAATGATTTTATATAAGAAAGAAAAAAATTCAAAAACAACCTCAAAAATCAATATTTGAATATATTTAATAAATCTGGCAACACCTCATAATTTTTCGAAACTATGTACTATAAAATAATATCAAATTTTTGTAAAAGCTTATCATTAATGCCATGTGTTTAATGAAAAAATTATAGTAATGTACACGTGTTCACGAAGAAAAACCCCATTAGTAGTCTATGAATCTCCATGACAATAATATTTTCATTTATTTCAAACTGCTTGTCATTTTGAACTATTGTTAATAATAGAGTTAATTGTTAACAGATAGAGTGACACTTAAAAATCTTACAAGAGTGAAAAAAAAATTGAATAAAACGCCGCTTTATCTAAAAAAAATGTTCGGAAAGCATAGGCGTACTAAAAAAAAATAGGGGGACCATGGGTACCTACTGCAACCTCCCTCCCCTCCGTTCGCGCTTTGTTATTTTAAACCAAAATTACACAAAAAGTGTGTCGACTTAAGATCAAAATATGTGCTAAATTTCAAATAAATATCTCTACAATCACCGGAGCGGAGTTATCAATAAAATTCATTATCTAAATTTTAAGTTTGACACCCTGTATTTTGAAAATAAGGCTCCGAAATGAAAACTGGCATAAGAAAAGTCCCATTATTTTAGTCCAAAAAATATGTGGTTAACTGTTTGGCATACTAATTTGTAACACCCTGTAAAAGCGATGAGAGATTTTAATCCTAATTAGAATATAACAGGAGCAAAAAGGAGTATTCTTTAAAAAGTATTGACAATAGCTTGTAGGATACCTCCCATTTAATCAAAAAACTAGAAATTTGAAAAACTTTTTCTGCACAGAGTTGATTAAATTTTTATTAACATTATTCGAAGTAACCTAAACCAGTGGATAGTAGTCTAGTTTAGAGTGGACATATACATAAAGTAATTTGGATAATACATTATTATTATGAAAGACGCTACTTCATCTTATCACAAATCCTAATGTCCTAAGACTTAAAAAGACTAAATAATTCTCAGTGTGATTGAGAAAAGTAAATTCCTAAATCCTTTAAAGTGTCCGTCCATGTCAAGATGTCTGAATCAATCTCATAGTTGAATGGAGTGGGATCATTTTGCGTAGGTATAAATGAGACAATATTACTTTTAGATAAATATATTTAAACTTAAATGATTGATTTTGTATGCTCTTGATCCATGTTATAAATTAAATTTTCATCGCTGCTATCTAATATTTTGGGAATTCTAGAATCAAATATGTCCATATGGTTTTCATTGATTTTTTTTTTAATTTGGTCATTACCTCAACTTTGCATTTTATCGCATACCCAATAGGAATTGTATATACAATTTTTATAATCACTTTAGCATCTAAAAATAAGTTTCCTTTGGTTGTTCTTTTCATAATCTGCCACAGTTGAATAATCGAAACTATATTCTTGGTTCACATTAACTAATGAAATTTTGCAAAAATTCCATCAGAATCTAATAAATTTGTGATTATTCCAAGTATTATACCTGGATTGTGTTTGCTGCAAAATATCTAAACAAATAAATTTTACGATTGGTGGTAACTGAACTCGTATCGACACAGGCAGTCATTCTCTTAAATCTAGAAATGTACCTTACATATAATATTTTACACAGAATTCCACTAATGAAAACGACGCTATTATATTTCAAATTATTTAACAAATCGATAAAAAAATCTGGAATATCTGAAGACGAGTAATAAGAAATGTAACATGTAATCAAAAATTCAATTAGAAATTAGACATCTGACGAGGGTTTTGCATAGACCGAAATGTGTCGCTAATTTGAAACCCATTTTGAAAAGCGGTATGACATCTAATGAATATTTCCTAATAGAATTGAAGTGAAAAGTGTCGGATATCATTAAAAATGAACATCACGCATAGGGCCAAATTTGCAGCAGCTTTCTGTTTCCCTTTATGGTTTAGGACGAAAAAGAACATCTCCACTAGCATTTGCCTTGCAAATTAGGTTTCTGAAAGAGCAGGGGGCGATGTGATTTTATCAGTTGATGTTTCAATTTAAAATGCGGTAGCTTTAGTCGATATGGATTAGTTTCGAATCGTCGAATACTTGTAAAGGATATGTGCTGACAACAAAATAAATTTATTTAGAGGTTAAGAAAATTCTTTAGGTTTATTTAGAACATAAATGTAAATTTTTAAGAAAATGAAATATTTTGCATTTATAAAAAAATACTCTTTCCCTAGCAATAGGAACACTATACAAACTATAAATATTCGGTTCTGTACAGGATAAAATAGCGACATTGGTTCTGATTCCTCTGCAAAAAACAAGTAGACTTCAAATATGGTTCAGTTAGTTCTTTTATATGAGGTTTGCTAAAAAAGTAATGGGAATTTTCAAATTGCGCTTGTTGTATATTGTCTTTTATTTATTGTTTATCGTGTTTACTGCCTAGTCGTACAGTTAACAAAGTTGACTACCTCAAGTTTTGCGTAATTTGCGAGGACCCATCAGGAAAAATTGATAAGAACACGAGAGACAACTCCTGGATTTTACATCACGACAACGCTCCGGAGCATACCGCTTTGCTTATCCAATAGTGCTTGATGAAACACGACACCGTTTTGATGCCGCAAGCACTCTATTCTCCGAACTTGACCCCTGTGACTTTTTCCTATTCCCCAGACTCAAAAGGATACTCGAAGGACAACGTACTTTGAAGGAGATGGGATAAAATTTGAAGATTAAATAAATACTTTGTGAAAAAATTAACAATTCCAGTTAATTTTTCATCAAACCTAGTAGTAGAACATTCACATGCATTTACATAGAAAATAGTAACCAGTGGTGTCAGAATTAGGAGAGCTCTGTGTGGGTCGTACAATAATAAACGTACTCAGTAGTCCATTTGCAGGAAGCTACAAGATTTATTTATTTTTTATATTTTATTTGCTCCTTATGATATTATGTTGAGCATCTACGTCTAATTTGTTTAGTACATTGCATCGCAAACAACATATCACAATTTCTTAAGATCCGCTGTTATAATATTGCTCTTAAGTTTGTCGCGGTTTTTGGAATTTTAATCTCGACTGACACAAAAGTTGACAGAAATTGGTTCGTCCAAATCTAAAAAAGAAAATTGAAAATTGAAGAAAAAAGCTGAAGAAACCGATTTGTACCAAATTTTAAGACCTAGCCTATATCTTCAATGGTTCTTGAGTAATAGATGGAAACAATATTCCACTTCTTCCCTTATGAAATTTCTTAATTCCGATTCCACTGACTAGTCTTTGATGAACGACAAATATTAAAGACTGTCTTTAATCATCCTTAATGCCTTGCTTAATTCTTCAAAACTTTACTTTACGTCCAGTATTTGAAGGATTGTAGAGCTCTTCGGAATTGTTTTTTGTTTGTTGTGACGAAAGGGGATAGTTCCGAGAGTTACCGCAACGTCAGTGTTCTACCTCATACTATTTTCCCCATAAAATCAATCATCGTCGTGCAACTTTCTTGTAACACTACGCAAATATTGTTTCAAAAAGTTTAAATTTCTCAGGAAAATCTATTACTTTACCCTGTAAACAATATAATCCATTAATGAATTTAATCAATATTTCACTTCAAAGAAATATACTTTTCATTTAGTTCACGCATTCTCAGTTTCTACAAATAATTAGTTTTTATCTACATTACTTCAGTTCTGAAAATAAATTTTAAGGTACAGGCCATAATAACAGCGAAAGTTTGGTATCTAATTTAGAAAATGCTGAAAATTTATCTGCTAATAAGGTGTAATTAAGATCAATGTATTAACTTTCTTATATGAACCAAAATTATACAGCTTACTTATAATTTGAAAATTTAAAGAGAAAAATTAAGATATTAATTTTTAGATAACACATGAGCCGCAGATCATAATTTTTTATTACGTTTAGCGATCTTGATTATTTATCCAAGTCAAGGTTTTAGTGGGATAAAGATCAATAAATAAAAGAACACTATATTTTAAATCATTGCGAACATTTTTCATAAATGTGCTGGATTGAAAAGTAAAAAATAAAAAATAAAAGGGAAAAAGAAAGGGAAAAAGTAGGAGCAAAAAGAAGCATGATATTTACACACATTAGAATCAACTCATTTTTCTACTGTCATTCTGCTGAACATACCTAAGACGTTATAATAATTTTTACTGTGAAAGAAAACCACACTGATATTGTTCCATGAATTATAAGTACACATACAAGTAGCTACCATCTTCTTAATATTTAGAACTGTTAAGTTAGACAAAAGACACTTCAAATTTCGGTGATTGAGTAATACCTGTTATTTTTAGAGCTGTGTTAGAATTTTTCTTTTTCGGGTTTTATGGTAATTGTGACAGGAACATTTTTTTAGAATTATTGTGAATATATATGTTTTTTTTTAATTATTTTAATACCTTAACGAATTTTATTAAAAACATTGTTTGTATTTTAGAGCCCTGAGGATGGTGTAAAATAACACCGAAATGTTGGCAATGATTTAAAATATAGTTTTCTTTTATTTATTGATCTTTATCCCACTAAAACCTTGACTTGGATAATTTTTTATCTTCCAGCCACCGTTGCTGACAAAATATCAGATATGCATATCCCATATAAGTAAATTTTAATTCTTGGTACAGAAATAGTGAAATACTTGGAATAAAACTGCAACCAGTATGCTAAGATTTATAGACAATGTTAGACAAATAACTAACCGTAAACTTAGCAGTCGCCGTAAATTTAGCATTCGGTTATTTTCATCATTTTGACCTAACAAGTTCATTACAATTTGTATCAAAACTTGGCAGTTTCCGAGAAAAGTAATTGTTAAGTTGTGAAGTTATACATCTTTTAATTACTAAAAGGTATAACATAAAAAGCAAAACGCATTGGGGAACATATTTTTATTTATCTTCAAATTGTGTACCACTGTAAAAAATGCGTTCAGATTTACATTGTACTGACCTACTCCATTCCTGAATTTAAGAAATCAAAGCAGTTAGACCGTTCGTTAGTTGTCGCACCTATGGCATACTGATGGGGATTAATAAGTCCGAAACTAGTATATGTCTGGTGAGTCTACCGAATGATTTTAACTGTATTCAATAATATTGCTGGTGTAATTCAATGCTAGTCGGAGCATATAACATTTAGAGTAGTTGCATCTTGCAATATCATCACTTAAGATATTTTTAGGGCAAAGGATATAAGTTGTGGCACTTTTTTAATTGGATTAAAGTAAAGCTTTCGATAACGCTTAATCATGACGCATTCATTTCAGTTTTTCATTATACATATACTTAGGCTTGACAACCACAGTTTCCTTGCCAACAGCTTCTTTCCTTTCTTCTAAGAAGCAGCAAGTATTATTTGACAATAAATATTTTAGTTTAGGTTTATTGACTATAATCCTAGAATTAAAGATCATATAACTAATACTCTAAAAAAGTGTATCCTGTTTTGAATGTATAACGACGATATATTCTCATATACATTGAATAAGAATACAAAAAAATATATTGAGTGATTCCTCGATTTTATCTATAGGATATTGTGGTGACAATCAAATAAATAAACAGTAGTAATCTGTATTATGCTAGTAAGCGGTAATACGCATTGCAGTAGCAGAAATAGCCTAAATCTGTGATCTATCTCAGTAAAAAACCTAGATTGTTCACTGGCATGCCAGGCCGACAGGACAGGCCGCTAGATCCGGATCGAATAAATTGATCGATGTGAAGCTTCAGATTAGAGGCAGAAATGTACATGTTATAGTACAATGACGAGGATAGTGAGATTACTAAAATGTGAAGTAGTTGTTGTTTCGCCACCATTAGTAAAAATAGCATCTATTAAAATTATTATGATTAACCGCGGAACTCTTAGGACAACTGTTACCTGTTTTCTACAATTGCTTTCCTTATGAGTAAGAAACTATTATTTTGTTAACATTTGCTGGTATTTATTATTACGTACTATACTTATATGTATATTTTATGGTACCTAAGTTCCGCCTGAGTATTTAGTGTAGAAAAGTAGACACCGCCCCTTTTTGTCTTCTGCTATTATGCAAATACATATACATATACAGGGTGATTCAGAACTTATCCAAAAAAAATTGATGTACAGGGGACTCTTACAAATACAATTTTGTAAAGAAAAAATCAAAAAGGGCAGTTCAAAAATAATTTAAAAATTCAATTGTTCATTATATTGAATTGTAACATTTACAAAAAAAAAATAAAAAAATACTGTATTTTATTTATATTTAAATTTAGATAGACAATTAGACGTAGACCCAAATTAAATGATTCTCATAATTTAATATGCACTTCCTTCTAATTTGTTTCTTTTATAAAGTTTTAAGAATCAAATTCCCTCCATGTCTAATTAGAAAAATAAATTTTGGATACGTCTATAATTTAAACATCTGTAGAAAACATATTTTAAGCATACTCTTTTTCTGTTTTGTGTTTTATTTTACAAAAATTACAATTAAAACTTTCATCTACACAATGACCACATTTTAATATTTTCTTTTTTACCTAAATCTGATATTTACTGTTCTATCTTTATTTTATTTTTCGATTCTGAGTCCAGTCACTGCTGTGCAGCATGCCAATTTGAAGAAAGATGGTTTAACCCGTTTCTCTCGAACACGGTCGACTATTCGATACATCCTGTATATAAAATATAGTTCTTCGTAATTCCTAGAAAATTCAGAACACATTACAGGAAATGGAATACGTAACGAGTTTTCAGAACACCTAAAATACGAAGCAGTCTAACTTCCTTGGTACAATTCACCTCTAAAGTCAATTAGAAATATTAACATTCGAGAGATAATCCAATTTTAGGCAATTCCATTCGAAGCTGAATAGTGAGATAGCTTCAGAAGTAGGTTAATGTATTACTTAATCCTGCATATTTCAAGGAACAGATTTCATGATAACTTTTAAGTATATCATAGTAGCAAGACAACTTCTGATAAGATTATGTATATGGAATACTGGCTATATTCCATATTTCTGCGGCATTCAAAGTTGGAGTCTTTGTTGAAAGGCTTTTACCCTCCTCTGAATCCACGGAACTTGAAGAGGGTCTACGTCCATTTCCATGGCAACTTTCGCAAAACATGGGTTATTTAAGGGCTTGTTAAGTTTATGATATTTACACAAATTCCGAGTATCATAAAACCGCAATTTCACATGAGCTAATAAATATAGGTATTTAATAAAGTGAAATGTTTGATATTTCCCAAATATACACTTACAAAAATGTATCTACCTTAAACGTTATTATTAACATTGTAGTGTCAGCAAAATATAAATATTCAAGAAGTATAAAAATTGTCCAATAAAAAATGCCGTCACTTTTAGTTGACTATCACAAACTATGTCAGTTTAAACTTATAAGGTATGTATGTATGTATGTCGGAGGGATGGTGGAATTGTCTTCCACCACGGCACTTAGGCCTTATTAGGCCCCTTGTACACCCTCCTTCATTACACGAGTACTTTTCTTCAAACCATCTTATTTACTACACGGATGGCTTGGTGGCAAAGTCTCGTACAGTTTATGTATGATAGCATGATCTTGAGTTACAGAGATTTCTTGCTCTGCTCTCATTACCATTTATCGGGGACCACACGCGTGCAGCAAATGTTGGGCGACCCAGGTCTCTTGGTAGGCTGCCACAGCCACGTCCCTGAGCCTGCCTTAGGTCACCCATCCAAATTCCAGCCCACGTCCGTGATGCTTGACTCGGCAGATCGAAATCCGCCGGCCAAGACACCCGGCTAGGCGGTCCCCAAACTTATAAGGTAATTATTTATCTAAATTATGGATCCTTACGAGAAATTATCAATATTAAAAAAAGATGAAGAATTAGTGAGAAGGTGCTAATACTAAAACATTTGGTAATATCTTTTTCTCAAAAAATTGTATCCTAATAGATTTGTCGACAAAAAAAATGATGCTCTTTTATTGACAGATTGCTTAGAACCCACCACAGACGGCATAATAGCAAGTACATTACAAAATTTATAATCGACGATCATGACGATCAAATATATGATTACATAAACAATAACATTAGAATCTAAGGGTTAATATTTATTAATTATTTATCAGGAAGGTGATATTTAATTTCAAGGAAACTAAAATACAGCCTCAGATTAACGAGAATAAGCTGATAATGTGTCTTACTTATATTAATATCCACGATTTTAGGAAATCGGAAATCGAAAGATTGATGAAATGACAATAAAATTTCACTTAAATGGATTAGACAAGATAATTGTTCGAAGCAATGCCTTGTAATTTCTTTGTTCAATTGGATGGGACAAATATAATGTAATATAAAAGTCTGAGACTAAATGTATCATATTTTTTGGGTATAACTGAGATTTTTTTTAATTACACATTTTTTATGATTTGATTTCATTCAAAATATTTTAAATGTCTTTTAATATTCGGATATCTATTCTATTAATTCCATTTTAAGGAGATCGCAATTCACAAAATGCAGACATATGTTAATTCATTTACGTATAGTAAATAAACGTGCGTGAGTCTAAAATGATAGATGGTAAAAAGAATATGATATAATTGTGTTTTTATTAGTATTATGTGGATAGATTACGTTTTATTTCAGATATTTGGCAAAAATTTAGAAAAATTTTCAAAATTAATTTAAATTAGCTTAATATCTTTGAAGTGAAGTAAAAAAACAGAGGTGTATTTTTGTATCGGTTTCTATAACTTCTTGCATCATTTCCAATTAACATAAAAAAAACCTTAAGCAGTCAACATTCTGGAGTTTTTAAAGTGTATCTCTACCGACCGACACAAATAAGTTTGCGTCTGAGATAACTCCGCCCACATTTGCGCACTGGGCAGTGGACACAGCAAGGAAAACGGTCCAGGTACTCGCTTTCCCAAATCACCGCGTCTACGTCCTATTCCTTGTAGCCGAGTTCCTAGTTCTTTCTCAATCTCGCGCACGTCTGCCTGAGTCAGAGACGCAAACTTATTTATATCTGCCTGTATTTATTTCAATATCATCGTTTGACAGATATGTATAAAAGAAATAGTAAAATCTTTATAATTAGAATTTCAAGGTAGCACAAAATTAGTCGCAGTAGAAATTTCGGGTCAAAGAAAAAATCGCTTATGTTTTATTTCATTAAAATACAAGTAAAATTCTAAAATGTAATTACACAAAAAAAGATATTTCTAAATATGATTAGATAAGTGAAATAAAGAATATATTTGCATATCTATTATGTGTCATGTAACAAAAATTTTTAATAATAATAACTTATTCAAGTTTTGATGTAATATTTTTTCCATATTTGACTAGCACAGTCCTTGAGTTTCATCCAGTAAACTAAGGATATTACAATCCGTACAATATTTGTTGAGATAAATTCCAAGAAGACACCTACGTCACTTTCTTGGAATTAACCAAAGACTTATAAAATCATCCAAGGATAGCATGCCGTTTGTATTACCCAATTCCAAACATTTAGTAAATGAGAGTTCAATATCCGTGATCACGCGTTGCGTATTGATTATTCTTTCTCTTAATTGTGCTAATAAAATGTTATCTTTGTCATAAAAATTTATATTTTATAAAATCTTATAGAAATTAGATTAGAGAAATTGTTGTGCTATTGTAAGGTTTTCGAATTAGAGAGATAAAAACATGTGATTATTTGATTGTTATTAATTTTGGATAATTTTTACGTGTCTCGAAAGCCCGCAGTTTTACGTCTTGATTAAGACTTTCGAGGCTAAAATGATCCAAGGAGTAACTTCCTTCTAACTTGAATGAAAGATGAAAAACGGTATGTAGGTAAAAAAGAAAATGAAGAAGTACCTATACATGTATTAAACAACTAACTATTCGCAGTGGAACACACAAGTAATTTGACACAAAATTGTTGAAATTATGAGAAAATTTCTTGCACAAAACAGCTGATTTTATACCGTATAACAGCATATCGGAGATAAGAGTAAATTTTCATATCAGATAATCTAACAAAGACCAGAAATTTGTTCTTGTAATTATATGCGGCTAAAGCCCACCAGAGATAAATTATAATTGCCTGGATTGTTTATGGGTTTTCCTATCGATGTTTTGGGAAATTTGTTGTTATCACACTAAGCAAGACTGGTGCTGCTAATGATAATCAACAATCAGGATAAAGTTTAATATCAACAAAAACAATAACATACCATCCATAAACGTCAGGCTTTCCCACAGATAAAATAAAATCTAAATCATATTTCCTAATTTGCTGAAAAAGAGAAGGTATATAAGAATATTTATTTATTTATTTATTTATTTATTTATTTATTTATCACATTTGGAATGCAAACAGGCTTGCTGCCCAAAACTGCGTCCACTAATACAATTGTGAACATAGTGTAAACAAAACAAAAAAAAACTAACAGGAAATGGATACATCAGTGAAAAAATGTACAAAAATAAGTAAAAAGTTAATTAAAGGAACTGAATATTCCTAATAAATCTTTTGAAACTGCTGAGAGTAGTATTAAAAATATCAATATTAGAATCGACAAAGTACATATTATAATTAACAGTCATTCTATACAGTGGACTATTTAGTCCGAGATTGGTATGTTGGGTTGGTGTGCTAAATAAATTAGTCGTCCTCGTATTTCTAGAAGGAACATGAAAATTCAGTAAAGAAATTAAATAGGGACAGTCTAATAAATTATTCAATAATTTAAATAAAATAATAAAATCAGTGTGAATCCTTTTTTGTTCCAAAGGGACGATATTAAATTGTTGTTTAGTAGCTGATATGTCATCAACATTATAAATACCGTTGACCCTGAGATTAAGGTAACGCACAAATCTGTTCTGAACTCTTTCCAGTCTCAATTTGTATATGTTATAATTCGGACTCCAAATTACACATGCAAAATTAAGTCTGCTATAAACATAGGCATAGTACAAAGATTTAAGAGACTTTTCGTCTCTAAATTCCCTGCACGTCCTGAAAATGAAACCCAACATTCCATTACATTTTCGACAAACATAATCAATATGGTGACCAAAACTCAACCTACTGTCAAATATAACGCCTAAATCTTTTATTTCTATTATTATTTCTATTATATATTAAATTATAATTAAATATATAATATAATTATAATTAAATATTTCTATTATATTATATTTCTATATATTTCTATTATATATTAAAGGCTTAAGGAATAGGTTTCAGATTAATTAACACAATACAATTTTTTGTTGAAATTGTACCAAATTTAAGAATAAATCTACACATTGTATATACATTTTTTCGATAATCGGGCTTAAATTTAACTTGTAATTGCCGCCTGCACAAAAAATTACAATGGCACTGTTCATAACCTTCTTGAATATATCTAAATTTTGCGATTTCGTACAAGATATAATAATAGAAGAACAGTGAAACAATAGTAAAGACTTTAGTTCTTTAATTTCTCATCCAAAGAAAAAATGAAATTTCCTTTGAGGAGGTATGGGAAGCCCTTCCATTTTGATAGTAAAACTCCGGGAGCTGAATAAGAAACCCTAAAAACGATTCTGAAAGAAAATTACATAGCGTTTTTCATGCCGACTTGGAAGAGATATTTCGAGCTGACGCTGGCAACATATCCTGAAATATGGAAGATATAACCAAGGATACAACGGTGTGAACTGGAGACGCATTTTGGTTATTACTTGACGACATTCTGAAGCCAATAATTCTTCCTGCGTGTACTGTTTCCTTTGCTTCTTACAATTTCTTTTTATCTCAACACACTAGTAAGTCAACATAATTTGCCATTAATGTTGACAAAAGATGTTATGAAAGGGAAAGGTAAGAGACGAAATGAAGAGAAAAATTGTACAGAGTCACAAAGTTATTAGATTCGACTCTGGTGCCTTCGAAGATACCAGAATACAGGGTGTCCCGTTCAAAAAAACGCGTGTGCAGGTTCCTCATGGGAAAATAATGGGGGTAGTTCATGAGACGTTTTTTTTCTTAGACGCCCTGTTTCTGAGATACAGTGTGTTGAAGTTGTTACTTTCCAAATGGTTTTCCTTAATTATATTTAAATCGGCTAAAGATAAATATGTCAAAACTTGTACACGAGTAAACAACAATTGTGTGTTAACGGTTTCTTTCTGAAAAGCAGTGACGCCGATACAGATAATTGGAGGGGTACAATCGAAAAAAAAGTTAAGAGTCAAAATTTATTACATTTCTAAACGGTTTTGTAAACTTTAAAGCATACTACAAAAAAATATATACTTGTCGAATTTCGGTAGCATGTACCATTTTCGAGAAAGATGAAGTTGCATTTTTATGCTCACATAAAGCGGCACAAGTGCATTGAATGTATTGTACTGTAGTGTATGTATTTATTGTACTGAATGTACGTTGAAGTTACCATTAAATGAGCTGAAGGCATTTAGCTCCCAAAAGTCTTTGCATCTAAGAATATAATTTTAATTTCTTATGTATCACATAAAACAGTAAAATTGTAAAACATTTTATTAACTTAAAAAAATAAAAAAAAGAATAATTTATTTTAACTTCAAGCTTGTTGTAAAATAGCATTTAAGAAAGTAAATAAAAATACACAAATTATGGTAATTAATTATCAATTAATAAGTAATTTTAGATTTTGTAAACTACTACACTACCACTACTAAAATAAACAATTGTTGAATGGACTGAATTGTTAATGGACATGAATGCTTAAAAAAAGTAATAATAACAAAAAAATATTAGAAAACAAACTCGGAGATAAACAGAACAAAACAGCTGCACAATTAAATAAATGAGCGAAACTCGAAATTCTACAGTAGATTCTGAAATTGTCCCCCATTTGTTTCTGGTACATGCTACCGAATTTCGACAAGTATACCTTTTTTGTAGTATGCTTTAGAGCTTACAGAACCGTTTAGAAATGTAATAAATTTTGACTTTTAACATATTCTTTTTACAATTGTACCCCTCCAATTACCTGTATCGGCATCACTGCTTTTCAGAAAGAAACGTTTGCATATTTCTAACGCACAGTTGATGTTTACTCGTGTACAAATTTTGACAATTTTATCTTTAGCCGATTTAAAGATAACTAAGGAAAACCATTTGGAAAGTAACGACTTCAACACACTGTATCTTGAAAATAGGGCGTCTAAGAAAAAAATGTCACATGAAGTACCCCCATTTCCCATGAGGAACTTACAGGCAAGTTTTTTTGAAACACGAACGGGACACCCTGTATAAGTTTTCCTAGAAGAACTGAATTTTTAAATGAAATAACATGATCTCATGAAATACTGATATACAGTCGATAAATGTCGATTATCTCGAAAACGATTAGATTTAGGTATACGGAAGCTTTAACATTTTTGACTTATTTCTAATTTATCTCGTCGATAATGTAATAACATACAGTGTGTTCCATTTAAAATACAGAAATTGACAACTACTTCCGGTATAACCGGAACTGCTGCGTTGATGGCACCATTTCCATTGAAGAGAACATATCTGATAACCCCCTTAAACAAAATTTGTCATATTGTCTTTAATTCCTCTGAAACGTTTAATAGGCCACTAACCGTGAAGAACCCTGTATATCCGTTTAAATCCACAAATAAAAAATGTTTAGCATAGAGCAAGGTGTTGCTTAACTCTTAAAAATAGAGAAACCTCATAATATGCAAAATTAAGAACATTTTAGAGTGAGTTTGATTTTAATTGTGTTTAATATTAGTTTAAATACTTTTATTTTACTTTTAAAAAGTATAAATCAAATTTTTCTTAAATTCTTTTCTTATGAAATCATAATGTCAGTCAATATCAAGTATGCCAAGACGAAATGTCAATAATGATGTAATTTCAATAACTGATTGAATCAATTAATTTTCAACCTGCACAATAGTTATTTCCAGAAAATGTTTTACCTTACACTTTCAATCTTAATTAGCTGGCAAAATGTCTCAGCTTCTGCTATAATATAATTTAGAGAATTTAAAAAGGCAATTTGGAAAACTGGTCGATATTCTAGACTATTTTCAACGTTTATAGATTGTTGTTTCGGAAATCAAGAACCTCTTACATTCCGAAAGAGTGTAGCTATAACGGCAAAGTATCTAATGGTCCAGTTTTTCGTATTCCATCTTTGAAAACTTAACTATTATGAGAAAGTATTAACACTTATTTTACTCACTGCTATCTTCTCAGTGTTTTTTAAATATTTCTTAAGAATTTTAATAATAATGTGTTTTTGCACGCTTCAGTGTACTTCCAATTCTAAAGAGTCAAAAGATGGCGCTGTTTTTATCAAACAGCTGAGCAATCCACAAGGAAATGTTTTGAAAACTATGGGTTATGGGTTTCATATTGCTATGATATTGTAATTTACATATGTATATACACCTACATTTGTTATTTTATATTGTAGTTATAATTAAGAAAAAAGTATGACATTTCTACAGGTATTACAAATACATTATATACATAATAATTACATCTAATATATGTTGTCTAATATATGCAATAGGCCCTTTCAGTGATATTTAATTTTAAACTTTTTCTTTAATTTTCTGATAGTATTTAACCACCTAATTATATCTTAAGAAAATTAGGTCAATAGGATTAATAATAAGTGATATATTTAATTCTGAATTTGTAAGACCCTTAAAAAGGTCAACGCTGCGAGAGAACAGCTAATGACGTCACAATACCGGCCACTCGGCGATCAAGTCGCGAGCAGACGGAGAGATGTGTAGATATTTGCTATACTTTTATCGATATTATATACCTATATTTTTAAGTGTATAAATAGAGAGTGTATAAGAGATATACATCAAGTCTTGTTGAAATGCATTTTTCACACAACATATTTATTATAAACATAGAATGTCTTGGAATATCTAAATACATTTTCGGATTTTTCTCAATGACGTAATTTTGCCTTCCATTTTGTGTACAAATGTACCCAACGTACTAGACTCGGTACTTGTGGATGTATGCGACGACGTGTATGTGCGAGCAACTCAGAACCACCCTCGTTTTTCTTTGATTGCCCGTCTATATTATTATTTAAATAAATTACTTATAGGTGCCTCTCGCAACGTATTTCGAAATTTTTGTGGACGGGAACGTTTAGATGGGGTAGAATTTATTTTTTCGACATAAATTTGAAAATTCTGCTCTAAATGTTTAAATAATAATATTTATAACCTCTTAGACGGGCAACCAAAGAAAAACGAGGGTGGTTCTGAGTTGCTTATAGGTCCCTCTCGCCGACGTATTTCGAAATTTTTGTGAACGGGTACGTTTAGATGGGGCAGAAATTTTTTCCAGCATAAATTTTATAATTCTGCTCTAAATGTTCAAATAATAATATTTAAAACCCTCTAGATGGAAAACCAAAGAAAAACTAGAGTGGTTCTTAACTGCTTATAGGTCCCTGTCGCCGTCGTATTTCGAATTTTTTGTGAACACGAACATTTAGATGGGGCAGAATTTATTTCCGGCATAAAGTTGAGAATTGTGCTCTAAATGTTCAAATAATAATATTTTACAACCCCCTAGACGTGCATCCAAAGAAAAACGAAGGTGGTTTTGAGTTGCATACCGTGGCTGGGGAAACCTTGAATAACATCACACAAACTTTTCATTTTTCGGTAATGAAATAAATATTTTATTCGGAGTCGATCCTGAGGTACTTTTGGAGCCTGGAACTATTCAATATTTGTACAATCCTCGGTTTCGACCCATTTAGACATAAAAACAATGATTAACGCCAAGCGAACCACACACCGTATGTATTAATACAGAATGGGATGAGAGCGAGCGGAGTGCACTGCCAGTTGCCCGTACCGGTATTATGACGTCAGCAATGGTTGCTCAACATTTTTCCGCGCTCTGTTTTCATTAATTTATTTCACACATTTCTCGTTGAAACAAAAAATTGATTTTTGGCATACTAACTAATTAAAGGGTAAACTTTTGAAATATGCAATAAAAAATTTTTACTGAATGGGCCTATTGTTTCACTGGGACCCTTAATAATCTCTTTTTAACTTGCTGCTACTTTTTTTTTAAATAAACTATCTCTACACATTTTCCGATATAATTAAATACTATTGCTAATAAAATGTAAAAATAGTCAAACATAAAATTAAATTCTTCAGGAAAGTAACTGTCATAATTTAAATGTGAACGTCCCTCGTAAACTAAGGACTTTGTTTTATGAAAACAGTATTTCGCGCCAAAAAGAATATAAGGAAACGCATTTGTTAGAAATGAAAAACAACCTTGTCGACAATCAAGTTTCGCTTTCCTATCTGCGAAGACGTCAATTACGTGAAAAATTAAGTTTCAAAAGCACCGTTTAAAGACGTAAATTGTGCCAAGCAAATGTCGGCTGAAATTAAAAGTGACCTTGCGTATCGACAGCTTTGCTTCCCCAATTACGGGAAGGTCAATTAACATTTTGAGATGGAGAAAGGATTAATTACTGCTATTCAAACTGTGTTGTCTAAATGAAAACTTGGAAAAAGTTTTCGATTTGTCTTATCAATTTTTTAATTTAACATGAACCGACAGGAAGGGATAGAAGAAGGAAAGAACGATTAAGAGTCACTCATGAAAGTGAAAAATTATAGGTTAAAAAAATACGTTCATTCACGGTGATAATTCATTTAAAGTAATCTTTCGAAGTTGTTGATAACTTTTAAGTCATTATTATTCGTTGCCTATCACGCGTGGGGGGTTTTAGAATTGATATAAAGCAAATTGTACTAGAAATAAATAAATACATTATACAACTCTCAAACTCTTCATTTTTTCTTCAATCTCAAGACAACAATGTTAAAAGTGCAGATTGATAATAATTTATATAAAAATATTGGTGTAACATTTAGGTGCATTGCTGGCAATTCAGTATAGTGGCGTAGATATGGAAAGGATTTCTTCACAAAATTAATAATTAGAACTCTAATAACATGGTACTGAATAAGCTATAGCTTACGCCAAGACCTCTTTTTGGAATCAATAATTTTTTTGGATATAGTGGCCTTCTAGATGTACTTGCTGAATCAATTATAATTGGTAATCCAATGCCCGCAATTTGTTTGGAAAACCACTCTAAAGACCTTTTCATTAAAAGTTTGCTTTAATTAGCATTACATCGGAATACTATATTTACAAAAAAAATCATTGATTATAAGCCTATAATTGTAATAATATTAAATCCTTTATAGAACATTAAAAATGATTTACACATATGTAGACTAATATTTATAAATCATAATCAGCAGAGTAAATGAATTTCCAATTTTCAGGTATTTCCAAGCCTACTAAGTTTTTAAATTAAAAGAAAATCTCGATTTATTATTAAAAAATATATAATATGGTTAACATAATCACATAAAGGTCAGATTTGAAAAAACCTATTTAAAAGATAAATGATATTAAAGTCTAAAATACCCAGTTCTTGTACATGGAGCACTGGGTATTGTAGTAATTAGTTGGAATAAACATTAAATTAAACTACTGGTGCATCATGTCTCTATATCAGTCACTTAACGGTAACAGCAGCAGTGACACAAACTTTCAAGATTGCTTTTTTTAAAAAAAAAACAGAGAAAAAACGATAATAACAATTTTTCCTAAAATAATTGAGAGCTCTGCGTTCCTTCAATAGACCAGTGCTTAAGCCTTCAAAAATGGTAAAAAGCGAAAAAAAATTATAGTAGGATGAAACCCATTGGAAAAGAAAGAGAATATAAAAGAAATGAAAAGAAAAATAATTTACGGGCGATCTGAGGTCGGGAAGGGGAAGGGGGTGAGTTTTTAAGGGTAGAAAACGGTTTATCTTGATTTCCGGAAAAAAGTAAAAATAAGGTGAAAAAATTAATATTTCAAATCAAAAAAAAAAAATACAGCGTGTTTGGAACATAAATAGGTAAGTTTTCACCAAATTTCGTGAAAAATTTTTTTTTTTGTAAAAGAAAAAATAAAAAACCAAAAACTTAGTAATTTGAATTTTTCACATAAATTTTGAGGTTATGTGAAAAAAGTGTAAATAGAAAAGTTGTAGATCTTTTTATTACCTACAACTTTGTCATTTAACTTTTTTCCATAAGACTTGTAGTTTTTCTGGAAATCAAGGGAAACCGTTTTTTACCCTTAAAAACTCACCCCCTACCCCTTCCCGACCTCAGATCGCCCGTAAATTATTTTTCCTTTCATTTCTGTTATATTCTCTTTCTTTTCCAATGGGTTTCATCCCACTATAATTTTTTTTGGTTTCAAAAATTATCGACCCTGGTCTACAAGTATATTAGACATGAAACTTTTGATTAATTAATCAATAACAATTGACATATTCGGCACAGTCGGGTTCCTTTAGATCAGCTAGCTATATGGAAAATGATCAAAAACTAATCAGTGGCGTAGAAGATTGTTTTTAATAGTAGATGGATAATATTGAATATCTGACCGTAATTTTCTATTAGAATCAACTTTTCTTAATAACGATTGTCATATTGTAAAAAATAATGGTACTTTACTATTGCGCAAAATCACATTTTTCGACAAAACTCGTATACGACTGCAAAAAATTGAAATCTGTTTACCTACTTCATTTTAGGTTTTAGGCCATGTACAACTTTTTATCAAGAATAACTTTTCTTCATAAAACTAATAATAAAAAAGTATCCCGTATGGTACCGACTTAATTGGACACGCTGTATATAATATAATAATACTTCAATAATTGTTCAGAAATTTAAGAATTTATCCAATTTAAGAACCGTGAAGCATTCATAAATTGTTCTCTTGTCTATTTATTTATTTTATTTCAAACCTTAAACTTCGTCATAACGTCACTGTTGCACTCTGTATAGTTATTGGCAAAATATGGAAATATGATTTTCTTTTATACTATTTTAGTATGTATAGCAATAGTGGGAAAACGTTGTTGTACATTCAGAAAAAAGTATATGGAAGGACGCCTATATATGTACACGTTTAAATATTTAATGTTACTACACTGTGTATAGAAACACTTTTCTCAAAACTCATTCACAGATGTACAAATGTTTTAGAAATACGTATGTAATCGAATTTTTAGTTGAGATATATGTATTCCGGGAAAACTAAAAAAATACAAAATCATTTTCAGTCTAACATGTTATTCACACACAAATTTAAAATCGACGTAATTGACCTCAAAGCAGTTTTAGATCCACGGATTGTTTAATCGTGTCACTGAAAAACTTAATAATGTGCAGATATGTTTGCCTTAAGCAAATATTTTCAGCGAGGAATTCTTGGCAATAACAAGCCAATTATTTCAGGAACCATTTTTTATTAAATTATTATTGTGATATAGGTTGGACACAACACGACAAGTAACTGTTTACAAATAAAATGTATTAGTCATTGTTAATACGTCCCAGCTCAGCATTTACGCAAATGTTTAAGAATTTTTTTGCAACTTACACTTTCGTGTTCTATTGTGTATTATGCAGTTAACCTTCCTTATTGCCACACTAATATCTTATTAACCATGAATGAATTTGTGAAAGGTACTTGACTAGACAGCCGTAAACTAGTCTTGCTACAGAAAAATGCCCTTATAAGAATTTTTCAATCAAATGAAACATAAGACTGGTATACCAATTACACAGGGTAACTGCAACGATTTTTAAGGGTAACTCTAACTTATTATATTAACCCTTATGACGCAAAAATAAATAAATACTGACTTTAACTCTTAACAAAATATAAATAATATAATAAATAAAATAATAATAAAAATAATAATAATATAATAATAATATAATAATAAAAACGATTGGCTTTTGTTCTGCGGCACCAGCAATTTATCTACATTTAACCTGTATCAATAACATATCCACTAATTCGTCATTGTAATAAAAGACTAGCCACTAGTAACATTCAATTACTACAGCTTTACCCACATTAAAGGTGACTTCTGGATGCGCAAGGCTGACAGTTAAGAAATAACACATTTTAACACGAGTTGTAGGCGTACCGTCGAAACAACAACACTGATAATACTGCCGCATGCCAGTACATTATCACACCCTTTTCTCCATCGATGAAGCATATTGAGGATAAAATAACGACACATAACATTCGGTGGTATTAACAAAGTAATTTGTCAGAGGGGACTGCTTCAGATATTAGGCTAAATAATAACACCATAAATGTCGAATCTCTGAGGCTCTGGTTGCAGAATAGTACAGAGTGAAACTGTTGTGGGTTCTGAGCACCCAAAGCAACTTTACTTTAGAGCTCATCAGTGAACTGAAAACAGCATCTTTAATAATTATAGGCAATAGTACTTGTAATTCTTGCATCGAATTTAAAATTAAATCAAAAGTATCTATATAATATCAGGAAACTAAGAGGAAAAACAATTATAAAAAATCTAACTTAATCAGTACCCTATCTAATAAAGTCTCAAGACCTGACATGAAAAGCTTATAACTGTTAAGTTTCTAATACTATAGTCCTGTAGCCAGGGGGGTCCCAATTGCCTCCTTCATTTAGATGGAGTTACCCAAGTGTTTTTTATGTATTTTGAGCTACAGAACACGAATTTTTTTAGGTAGAAGTTTGCCCGGATGTCGATAAGTTTTTTATTAACAAAAAAATTGCAAAATACTGAACACTTAATTTTTGGCAAAATAAAAAGTACTTTCTTGTTATTTGACCAATTTTAAGAAGAAAATGTCTCTTGCAATTTTTTTTGTTAAACGCATAGTTTTCGAGATAAACGTCGTTAAAAACTCGAAAAATGCGATTTTTGCGATTTTCAATTGTTAATAACTTTTGATTGAATAAGTATTTTGTAATTCTGCTGACGGCGTTTGAAAGTTCATGTTAAATACTACTAAATTATGAGTAATTGCAGTGTGAAAATTTGTTTTTTCCACTGTTATTTGAAGCTATAAACAAATAGCTATTGAGCGTTCAGAAGGGTGCGCCGCCATGTATGTAAGAGAGCGGTTGCCTTCTTACAGGCGTTTAATACACGATCTTGACGCGTACTCATCATTTCTAGACCAAAGAAACGATGAAAACTGAACGAAACATTAACAATTTAATGAAAATTTGCAATATTACAATAATTAAAATTATTATACAAAAATAGTTTTATGTACGATTTTCTAAACTGTAAAAGTTTCAAATATTTTTATTCTTACAAGAATTTTTTTTCATACATGCACAGAAAGTGCAGCAAGATATTTGAAGTCGATTGCAATTACATGCTTTTGTGCTACACATTGCACAATTGCAGGCAGCTGGTAATTTTTCGGGAGGTGGTATTAAGATGTTTACCCTCTCTGGCAACAGTAGATCTTCTTTAATAAAAAATCCATATAAAGTTGGATCTAATTCGTCCATATGTGAATTTAAAACATTCGTTTGAATATGAACAACGTAAAAGGCCCGTAAGATGTGAAGTCTAATCGAATCAGAAGTCGGTGGCAAATTTTCTATTATAGAATTTTTGTGTTTATAAATCCAAACCCTTGATTCATTAAATGATTTACAACTACAATCAACATTTTTTATAATGTTAACTAAGAACTCTTCAGCTTTTTTCACGATATCTTTTATACTTATGTTGGAACAATCTGCAAAATAATTTCAAAATGAAGAAAGAAAAGTATTAGTTATTTTGCCAAAATGTCATATTTACCGTTAGCAAAATTTCGTAAATATTCCACAGGGCTTGATTTTAAAACTCTCGTATTTGTGCCTACTTTGCTTTATAAACGACAATAAAAAAGTTTATACTTACTTATATTAAAAGCGTAACGTAGTATAATTTAGGTGTTTTTATAATTATTATTTTTTAAACTTGTATAATAATTTTAATTATTGTAATATTGCAAATTTTTCTTAAATTGTTAATGTTTCATTCAGTTTTCATCGTTTCTTTGGTCTAGAAATGAAGTGTACGCGTCAAGATCGTGTATTAAACGCCTGTAAGTAGGCAACCGCTCTCTTACATACATGGCGGCGCAAAAAAATTGCAAGAGATATTTTCTTCTTAAAATGGGTCAAATAACAAGAAAGTACTTTTTATTTTGCCAAAAACTAAGTGTTCAGTATTTTGCAATTTTTTTGTTAATAAAAAACATCGACATCCGGGCAAACTTCTACCCAAAAAATTCGTGTTCTGCAGCTCAAAATACATAAAAAACACTTGGGTAACTCCATCTAAATGAAGGAGGCAATTGGGACCCCTCTGGCTACAGGACTACTAAGGCCAGACCATAACCAATTTGTTATTTTTCCCTTCCGACACTAGCGTGTCGCTGGCCATTTTTTAAAATTAAATAATTAAGTTTAGACCAGATTTTTATGAACAGGATAAGTATATTAGAGTTAAGATTAGTTAATACCAGGTTTTAAGAATAAGATAAAGTTAAGGTTTAATTAAACTCATCATTAGGAAATGATACTACTATTAAAAATAGATAAGATAGAAGTTCCTATGACGATTTCTTGAAAACACAATATTAATTAACAACGTTATATAACTTCAGTAATTTTTTTTGTCAATATTTGCTTATTTCGGTTGTGTATTTTTTTTAAATATGGTTCAACTTACCAGTTACTAGTTACTACTGCTACTACTACAGTTACTACTATTATACTACTACTATACTCAGTGGCGGCTGGTGCGAGGGGGCTCTGGAGCGACCACCCTAAAAATTTTCATGGTAAAAAGATTTAATTTAAAATTTAGTTTACAATGTTATCTGGATAATTAAATAGATTAGCCCTATGAAACACATTAAAAAGGAAATGTAAAATTTTTAATGTGCGGTCAGTTTAACTCGACTTGAAAATTCGCTTGAAAAATTCTGAATACGTGGGCTCCGCGTAGCTCGCTCCTCCTCGCATCTAAAAAGTGTTTACAGTGGTGGTCATGGTTACCGTCACGCTGCAGTGAAAGATGCAGTGGAAGTACCGCATATCTACTATGCAGTTTGGACCTCTGTTTAGTCCGACCGAAACCAAATAGTAACTATTCACGATTTTTTTCTTATTAAACGTAATTTGTTCATGTGTGGTGTAAAATTTTGTTGCGTACGTATTACTGTTATTATTATTATTGCTTCTTCTGTATTTTTAAATGATTGTAAAATTTTAAATTGTTTGTAAAGACAGACTAACAGACCAGACTATTGAAAAATTAATGGTGTGAGAATAACCAAACTTTAATGGAAAAGTATTTGAACACTTTATTTCGGACAAAAGCAGAAGAATGAATTTTCACTGTTAAAAATATTGTTGAACACATTTTCTCTATATGTATTTCAATTGTACTTAAAATAAAACTCCCTGATTATATTTAATTTTTTTGTACTTTGTACCTAAATTTTTGCGCTCACCATGGTAGACCCGCCACTACTACTACTACTATTAATACTATTAATAATAAACTGCATTTGTTAAAAGTCATGAGTTATGTGACTTTAAAATTCTAAAGAATAACTAATAACTTTTTATTTACATTTTTCGAGAAATTAATCACACAACATATTGCTTTAAATTTTTTTTTATAAAAAATCATGTTCTGACGTGATAATATTAATTGTTTGTGGGAACATTCAGCAACCATTAGAATTTCTCGAATGGTCTTTAATTATACTGATTTATTTATATACAAAGTATGGAATCTAAAAATAGTATAGTAATAATTTATAGGATTTTCAACGGAAAACGTGGCCATAGGCATATAGGGCCTCAATATTTTAAAGATATTTTCTCTTATTAGGTGCAGTTTGTTGCCAACAATAAGTCCAAATTAAAAAACTCTGTTAACTGGAAAAAGGTTATGAAAAATTATTGATAAAAATAATAATAATAATTGTGATAGGTCAACTCCCTTAATACTGACTTCTCGAAACAGTATCATAGAAACTCATCTCGGTATTTTTACGAATAGAATCACTATTATAATTTTTAGTTCCTACTTTCCAGACACACTATATTTTTTATGCATCCACAGAATCTTAAAAATTAAAAAAAATTAATTAAAAATAAAAAATTAAAAATTAAATTAATTATATATTTATTACAATTAATTTAAAATTGATTAAAATTAGATTAAAATTAAAAATTTTAAAATTCCGGCGATATAAAAATACCATCTCAGTCGCCTACATTGAAATATCCCAGCGCCAGCGGTACTAAAACAATGATTATATTATAAATGAAATGTTTTTTTTGCGCCGTTTTATAGCAACATGGAATGAAATAACTTTTTCTCTCATTAAATACTTTGTAAACATCTACTCGGTATAACATTTACTAAAGTCCTACTTTTCTAGTGAAGACCAAATAACTTTATATTTTACATTATCAGAAGGACGTAAAATTTCTGAGGATCTTAATAGTTTATGTTACCTTTTTTAATTGAAACCCCTGCAAGGCTTTCTTAATTTATTTCACTGGCTGATGTTTTCCTGACCTATTTTTCTAGTAAAGATTTCACGTAAATCACTCATAACCTTGAAACATTTGAGACAATAACAAAGAACAGTAATAGATATTTTGAGTCAGAGAAATTAATTTATGTTTAACACAAGTAAATATTTTTAAAAATACATATACTATAAATATATATGAAAAATATTAGTTTCGGTCAAGGATGACAGCTACTAGTCTCATCCCCAGCGGCTATATAGAGGGTGTCCATGAAATACTTGGATAAAGCTAAATCATTATTTAGTTTCATGGGGGCGTTTCAAAAAAGTTTTTTCATTTGAGTCTCGACTAAAAAGTTACACAACTTGTCAAAAACAATTGCAAAAAAAATTATTGGCATAGACATGTTAAAGTAAAGTATGGATCCGCACTATTGTATTTTATTTACGTTTAGCTTAGTAATGAGAGGACAGGCGCCACATATTTAACTAATGGGTCAATACTTTAAAGAAAGAGAGAATAGTATATTATGTTACTAGGAGTAGAAGGCGATCATTATGTGTTGAGCCCAAAAGTTTGCTCGCCGAGGCGTTAGCCGAGGCTGAGCAAATTGGGCAAAACACATAATGAGCCTTCCACTCCGAGTGACATATACTATTTTTTCTTCAAGCGTGAATATAAAAAATTACTAATTTTGAAAATTTATAGCGGATAACGCGATGTTCAATCTCAGCACAAAATAAAATCAGTAGGTAGGTAATACTATTTATTTTATACATTTTATACATTTTATTGATTAATTAAACATGACAGTTTTAACCACTTTATTCATGAATAAAAAAACAAATGTAACAATTATTTTTCTTTAATTTGAATTAAACGAATAAACATCTAAATTACCTACATGTCTATCATCAAACTTTATTTATTAACATGAATATTAAATGTGCAATTTTGTATGGTACAGTTGTTGATATTTAAAGCGCTGCTGGCTGTCTTTTTTTCAAAGTTTACAGTTCTGTCGTTGAATACGTTACTTGTAATAAGGTTCTCAGTTTCAGTGTTAACAATTGTACCATTATTAACAGAAAAGTCTTCGATTAAATTATTTTCAGGATCAATATTTACAGTTTCGCTTGATGTACTTGGTTCATTATACTCTAATGGGTTTAATATTTTCATCGCTATCTGTTTCTTATTGTTTACAGAATCTTCAATGTATCCTTCAGCGACGCTGGTAGATTTCCATCCACCATGTCGCTTTAGGGTTGTAATGTCTCCACCATTATCAACTAAGATAGTTGCCGAGGTTCTTCTAAGGCAATGCCCCGTATATTCATGTGGATTTGGCAACCTTAAAAATGATGCAACATCTTTTGGCACTTTTGAAATTTTATGTATGCCCATTACAACACGATGACAATGGCCATTTTGATATTTAATAAAAAATCTATCAAAAGTTATGTCTTTTGGCCGAAGAGTAGCATATTTTCTGTATAAATTTAAATAAAACTCTCCAATTATGGTAAATGAACGATGTTTTTTAGTTTTTGTATTGGGAATATTTACTAATATTATATTTCCCAAATCTTTTACATCATTAACTTTTACTTGAATGAGTTCATCGCATCTACAAGCTCCTGTGACTCCAAATATTAGTGCAACCTAAAAAATATAGAATTATTAATTTTGTAACAATAAAAAAAGTTGGAAAATGCAAGGAAATTCTAAAACATGACGTAATTTTAAGACATCTATATTTATGAGTTTTTACAACATTCTTCCAATGAGCTATCTTTATTTCCGAAAATTGTTTATTATTCTCGTAATGGATACTATAAAATAACTTGAAGTTTACAAATTATAACAAAATTTTGTATTACAAATATAAAAAGGTTAAATATATATCTACCTATAATTTAAAAAGTACATACCTTGGTTGCTAAATATTTATCATCAGGTGCTTTATTCAGGAATTCGTCAAATTCTTTTTTAGACAAAACTTTCGACTTTTTTGGTTTATAATTTTCACCTTGTCGTTTCAAAAATGTAATTAATTTTGAATATTTCTCAATATTTACATTGTGTTCTATGTTTAATTTAGATTTTACCATTGAATATTGCGCCCATAAAGTTGAACTTTTCAGTGTTCTGGATAATCTTGTAAAATATGCTATCATCACATTTTCTGAATAAATATGTGCATTATTTTCTTTTGCCCAATTTATGAATTTATCATAAGCATTTTCATAAATTTTTCTCGACTTTGTTGGTATAAGTGTTGCCACTGATGTATTTGCAATTTCCAGTAATTCTGGTGGTGTGCACTGCATTTCTTCAGACATTTTAAAAACGACCCGACGCGACATCAAATTTCAACTGACACTTAATGAAACGTCAAAGCTTCTTGAATCTTTAATTCGTTGCTAGGATACTTATCTACACATTGTTACATTTATTTACTAATTAAAAATATTTGTACTAGTTAAACAATAGGCTGCTTCTAAAGGAGGTGTTGCACTATATAATATAAGTATTATTATACGCTTGAAGAAAAAATATATTTCGCATAGATTTCACTAGAAAATTAACTGTTTGCTTCTAAAATTAAGAAGTGTTTTATTAAATTCCTTAGTAAAATATTTATATATTTTTTTATTGAAATTCCAAAATGTTAAGTACATTATTTTTGTAATTTAAACATTTTATAGTTTTAAAATTTAGTTTCATTCATAAAATGAATGTGTACCCATATAATCTAAAAATAATTACCTACTGTAAATATGAAATGTTATAAAGTTTAGTAGGCAACCAGATATACACACGCGTGTACTGTAGGTAGTGTAAGCTATTGCTGCTTATGAAAGACGTGTTGTCAATAAATTAATTAAATAAATGCTATAAAAATGTAACAGAAAATATATTTTTCAAATAATAAAAAATACAATAGTATTTCCAAATTATGATTCATGTACAGGCTGTTTCAGGAGAGTGTTTCAGGATTAAGTATCTGGCTAAACCTAAAATTTCAGTTCGCCTCGTTTTCAGGGCGCGGAGCTACGGCAGATCACTATCACCGTTGAGTGAGGAAATAGTATACTATTACTACTATTCTCACTCAACGCTATCACTAAGAACACCGGGAATTTTATGCCACTGGATATTTTCAAAATTAGATATAACTTACAGCTAAACAGACGAGTACTTTTGAAATTACGATATTTATGCCAAATTGTTAATTATAAAGAACTTTTAAAATTTCACGAATTAAGGACGGAATAAATTTTTTTACAGGTGGAAAAATATCCAAATAAACAGAGAAGAAAACAGAAATATATATCTAAATTATTTATAATAAAATTTAGATGACTTCAAATATCAAAAACTTAAAACATTTTAATACAAACAGTTTCATGGAAAATTTGGTCATACCTATTTTATGGCCTAGAAAAGTAGGTAATTTTTTATTTGAATTAATGAATTTATAAATAAATTTTCCTGTGACCAATATAATTTTATGGAATGCTCACGTTTAAAATCTTCAATTTACTAACTACAACATTAATACAAAAAATATATAGCAAATATTTCTCGTTTTCTAAAAACATTTTGCAAAAGAAATAGGCATACAAGCCAAAAACTAGTTGCATATTCCCCAATTTTTTACTATATACCGAGATAAATATTCAAAATGTCTCAAACCTAGAATATATTTAATCAAAATTTATATAAGCAATATTTTACATAATACGGGTATAAAACGGTGCGAATGTCTAGTTCAAATGTCGATACCCAATTGATTTATACGATAGGTAATTTTTTAAACAATTGATCATATTACTGGAAAGCGAACAAAATTTGTTATAATTTATTTAATGTCAATGTCAATTAATATTCAACACGTTCACAATATTGCGTTCGTTCGTATGTTCCATAGATTAATTAAAATATGTATGTATATGATGCCAATATGCACATACTTTATCAATCGAGATGCACCAGATGCAATTAAAAAAAATTCGGAAATAGGAGTAAAAATTAATGGGACTGTGATAGATAATTTTTTTCGAAATTCCTAGATACATAATGTTGGATGTGTTTTTTTTTTATATTTCTGTTAGAGTTGCAAACCAGTTATTTTCAAATTTCTTGTGATTTTAGCGCATCTCTGTTAATATAAAACTTGTTACAGGTTCAATTTAATTTAAAAACAGTTATTTATATTAATTTTTGTTTCCTCTTAATGTACGGCTGGTATCTACTTGGAATGGTTGGTTGCTTAATGATTGATTGACACTTTATTATCAGGAAGAAAAAAAGGAAAGATCAACCACTTCGGCGAGAAACGTAGTCTTAAATATTAATTATTTTGGGATATAGTCTTACAACAAATGGCGAATTATCGTTTTGTAGTTGCAGTTAGTTTGTAGTGCTATCTCATGAATGGTTTTCTAATTTAGATTATTTTCTGTCCGTTTGATTTTTATTCGGGTTAGGATTTACGCGCTTTTCGTTCCCACTTGTATCTGAGGAATTCAATAAAGAGGTTCTTCGAGTTATGATATTTTTGTAAACGTTTATGATGTCGCATCTGACATCTTTCTAATAATTGAAAGGAACATCGTGATGTAGGTGTAAGTAATAACTAGCCTGGTCCAATAGGTATGTAAGGTAATGTAGATATTCTACATATTCTTTTAGGGCTCTTTCCAACATTCCTCTGATTTATTCTGAGCTTCTAATTTTCTGCTATTCCCCATCCCATCCCATTCCAAGTAATCTATTATTTAGAAAAAAAGCCATACATATGTCTTTTCGGTTGTGGGCTTCATCTCCTGCAGTTACAGTTAACCGTATCAGGAGTAGGTATTTGGAAGTACATTTTCTTCGAAAATGTGGTAAGTAACCTACAGTGATAGCTTGCTAGATCTACCCTTCTCTTATGAACAGTGATAAAGCAGCTGACTAGCTGGGAGCACTATAAACTATTTTTTTATTGTTGCTAGCCTTTGGGTAATAAAATAACGTAAAAATATATATTGATAGAGAATCTTCTCCTTCTATCCTTAATTTTGTGAACTATTTTGTATTGTTTTTATTTCATTTTATTATACAGGGTGTCCCTGAAAAAGATGGACAACGCTTGACCACAGATTCCTTGGATGAAAATAAGATTATTTAGCCTAACTTACCTACCTATATACAAAAGTAAAAGTAAGTAATAAGCACTATTTTAGAACATTTTTTTGCTCTTACAAAATTTCGATATCATTTATGGATTTCGAGTAAAATTCGCATTTTTTATATATTAATATAGGCAAAAATTCCGATTTATAAAAAATAATTTATAACTGCAGCCTCAAAGCAGGGAATAATAATGAAAAAATGTCACATTAAAAAAATAACTACACATTTTTGGTATTAGTATTATCAGTCAATAAAATAAAAATCAACATCAATATTTTAAATAAGCAATTTCAACTAGTAATGTAAGAAAGTCAACATTAACATTTTAAATAAACTGATATTTGTAATCACATTAAAATAATATTACAGTAAATGATCAAAGTTACTTTCTTGTTCTTAAACGCAAACATTAGTTCTTCGAAAATTAGAAATTATCCAATAATTGTGCATTACCTCTCATAACATTAATTACATATTATATTCTTTCCCATATTCGTTTTCTGTATTTACTGAAAAGTTATTTTAAACTGTGGTCCTCAACGCTCCCCAAATGAAATAATTACATGGGTTTAGGTCGGGGGATCGAGGTGGCCATTTTAAAGGGGCATTATTTGCTCTACCTACTTCTACCCTGTAATACCTGTAACCTGTAATAACTGGTCTTTTAATACTCTATTAAAGGAACGTTTTGAAAGCCAACCTCTGCCACTAAACGCCTTTTATTTACTTGATGAATTTCTTCGACCCTTTCCAAAATTTGTTTCTCCAGCTGAATTACTGCGGCCGTACATTATCCATGATTTAATGTTACAGGTAAAAAACGTCCTGTTTCCCGAAGGCGCCTCTCCGCATTAGCAAATGTTTTGTGATTTGGAGTTCCTCGATTAGGAAATCTTTCAAAGATTTTTTTTTTCAAATAAATTGCAGTTATGAAGGATTCGATCATTTAATAAATAATTTAGGACATAAACTAAGACTATTTAAATTTAGAGTTACACTTACTAATTAAAGAACTAATTACTACTGCAGACAATAGCTAGCAATGTGAAATAGAAAATAATGGGATTAAAATTTTCAAACTCAATTTACTCGAAAACCATTGGAAATATCGATTTAGATAAAGATAATATTTTTTACGTAAAATTGTTAAGATTTTATAAATCTGTAGAGAAAATTGTAAAAAAATTGAAATAAAAAAATTACGGGCCAAAAACCCCCTTCACCAACCTAAATGGGACGCATATGATTTGCATGTCGAAAAACGGAGTAGCCCATGTTATTTAACGTAAAAAGTGTTGTAAGAATCCATAAATTTTTTTCTATTTATTTGCGACCGTTTTGTCAATAACAGAAAAAGTTTGAGCCCTTATAAGGGCATATAATTTCCTAAGGGTGCGTTTTAGGGCACATGTTAATAGGAACTTTTTGGCTTATTTTAAGGAGTTATAAATGCAGCAGAAGTTTGGAACCGTATTTTAGAAACACCCTGTATATTACAAGGCAAATTAAAAATATTCAAAATTGAAATAGTAGACAATTCACGATAACACAGGTCTCATGTCGTTTTCTCAATGACTTGAGTTGATGATTATTATGACTTAATGCGAAATGAACCGATTTTGTCATCCGTTGTTCTAATTTTGGTCTGATGTTATCATCACCTTCTTATATACTTTGTATTTTATTATACGCCAAATCGGAAAATTTAATGGATTGAGATCAGACGAATGAGCTGGACAAGGAATAGGATTTTCATGGTCGATCAATTTGTCTGTAGTGTTTATTAAAAAAATTGGTTTGCGGAAAGCACATTTCAAGAGGTGTTAATATGAAAAACGGGACACACTGTATTTTATTCATATCAATCGAGTTGCAGTATCTATATGAAATATATAATTATTTTTATATTATTAAAATTATACCCTGCACTAAATTTTTCTGGCAACTACTCAATTTCAGACCTTTGTCGTTTCTGCTTTACAATTTGGAAAACAATATTTATTTTATGGTGGATGAAAACTAATGAAAATTTTATTGGAGTTCAAATCGAGACAGGATAATTGAAATTTGGTTTTAATAACCGAGTACAGCTGGACAGAAAGTTAAAACGTAAGTTCTTTTCAGGTCTCGAATGAAACTGCCTTCAAACGAGATAAAAAACCTTGGTTAATTACATTTTCTCGAGGTCTTCATTGAATTTTGTTGGAAAACATCGCTAAAGGAACACTTTTCATCTTCAGAAGCTTCCATTTAGTTCATTAAAGCTTTAAGATATGAGAAAATACACAAAACGGAAAAGTTCGTTTTCTTGGATTTTAATTTTAGAATTTAATAACGCGGGCTAGTATAACTACAACTTAAGAAGGGGTATATTTTTAAATAGACAATTATACAACAATTTTCTGGATATTACTGACGATCCACGTTTTGCGGTACATAGTTTCTTATAATACTCACTCCAAAAGAAATGCACAATGTTTTTTTAATAATCCAATTTATTTCTCACATCTTCACATGTTGATACATTGTTGAAAGGCACATAATCTCCGTCCCTTTCAACTGCCTTATTCCACCATGGAACTCATTGTAAAGCCTGTACATTTGCACGGTAGATGACAGAACCAGCACGTTTAAGCCACTGTTTAGTAGTCTTCACAAGGAAGTTGTCACCATCAAATCTCGTTTCGCGAAGGGCCGATTTATTTACAGTGTAATTTGAATTAGTATTATTATAAGGATTTATTTATTTTTAAATCGTCTTAAACATTTGTAAATTTATTATTAATAATATAAATTTATATTATAGTCTGTTTGGAAATGAAAGAGAGTAATAAATCCCCGAGATAAGAAGGGCGTGCTAATATTTAGTTTCAGGTAATTATCGGGTAACACTAATGCTAACAGGTAATGGGTGTACATTAGTATATTTTACTGGATACATCATAGGGCAGGAGCCAGTGCATTGTGACAGAACAATCCAGTCTTAGAGCTGATATACGAAGACGTGCTAGTGCAGTAGAGTAAAATTCGACTTGTGTTTAATGATTAAAGTACACTCATTTTATTTTAAAAAAGAAATACCAACGCTAAACAAAATTTTAAGTGAACTTTCAGAGGACAACGATTTGCCAAAAATCAGTAGAAGCAAATTATGGGCCGTCTTACGAGAGTTGAATTTTTGCTGGGAAAAGCAGAACAGGAAGTCAGTTCTTATCGATAAAGATGAAATTATTTGTTGGCGAAGATCCTACTTAAGATCAATTAGAAAATTCCGTGACGAAGGGAGGAATATTTATTATCTAGACGAAACTTGGGTCAACGAGGGATATACTGTAACAAAAGTATGGCAAGATAAAAATGTAAAAAGTTTTCGACAAGCATTTTTGGATGGACTTTCAACAGGGTTCAAGGCACCTTCAGGTAAAGGGCGAAGATTAATAGTGACACATATAGGTAGTGCCAGTGGTTTTGTAGATGGCGGTTTACTTTTATTTGAATCTAAAAATACAGGTGACTATCACGAAGACATGAACGCAGATGTTTTCGAAGAGTATTTTACACAGATGTTGGATCTTATTCCTCCGGGGTCTGTAATTGTCATGGATAATGCCAGTTACCATTCACGGCAGACCGAGCGGACGCCTACGACTGCTTGGAGGAAAGCCGATATAATTCAATGGTTATCCGGAAAAAACATTTCTTTTGAAACAAATATGGTGAAAAAGGAACTTTTGACACTTGTCAATCTTAATAAAGATCAGAAAAAATATGTTATCGATGAAATGGCAACAAATCGCCAAATAACGGTACTACGGTTACCACCTTATCACTGTGAACTTAACCCAATCGAATTAGTCTGGGCGCAGGTAAAAGGAGATGTAGCGCGAAATAATACGACGTTTAAATTAAGTGACGTGAAAATTTTGTTAAAAAATTCCTTGGAACGAGTAACTGCAGATAACTGGCAAAGATGTATACATCATGTACAAAAAGAAGAGGAGAAAATGTGGGAACTCGATAATTTAATTGACGTTACTGTGGAACCTATCGTTATCAATCTAGGAGACGAAGATAATTCATCAGAATATTCAGAGGATGAATTTTAATATACCTACTTTTTTATTTTCTTTATTGTACATTTATACAACACTACATTTACTCACCATAATTTGAATTTTCAAAATACATATATTTTTGTGTGGAATAAAAGTCTATTCATTAAATTTAAATAAATATTTTGATAATAATATTGAATAATTTTATTTGAATTACTAAAAACCCTCTTAACCCGGTAATGATGCTTAAAGTAGCCTCATGTTTTGAAATGCTGTTTTTATATTGTTTACTTATAAGAGAAATGGACCGAGAAATTGAAGGGGCTTAGACAAAGACGGATTGTCGGGGATTAAATTTTAGCTACCTGCTACAATTTAGTACAGTCCGATCGCACAAAGTTTTGTTAAAAGTAGACCTCACCTATACCGAAAATACAGAATATAAATATATTGAATATAAGCACCAGTACTACATTTATTTACGATTTGCATACATAATGAGCTTTCATTACTCTCTTTCATTTCTAAACATACTATAACATTAATTAATTGATACAAATGTTTACATATGTAGGATGTTTATAACAGAAGGTTTTTTTATGGTATGTAAAATGCAACAATAATAAGTATGTTTAAAATTTAATAATCCTTAAATTTATTGAGAACCTCTGGAATCCCCCCCCTTTATAAAAATGGGTAAGTGGTTGAGGCTGTGGATAATGCGGCATCCCCAATTTTGTAGTAAAGAGTAACATTACCAGTTCAACTTTACATTGTCATCAGTTCTACGTTAGATTTTATTATAGAAAGGTGTCCTCTATTGTTTAAGTTTTAAGCAAAAGATTAGTGAACAAATGTTTAAGCAAAGTTATTTATTTTTTCGATTCTCACTTATAACTGTATTCTTTCTGTGAAAAGTCTGTCTAGGATGTGTTGTTAATAAGTGAAACTAAATTAAAACTGCCCTTCAATAGGTACAGTACCAATAAATTGATGGACATGGTGGTGACATCATTGATGAACATTCTGAGTAAACGGTTCCAAATATGTTTCTTAATATTATTGTGATGAATCAGTTGGTATTAAAAAAAACATGCAAAAAATTTATTTACTAATTGAGTTTTCGCAACTCGATTTATTTACACTTAAAATATCTTCTCTAAATAGTTTTTCTCATAAACAAATTTCCAAAACTTTCCATATGTCTTCGAATATCAGAATATATTAAATACGAACATTGAATAAAATATTGAATATTGGAATGTAAATCTGAAAATATTAATAAAAGCAATATATCTATAGTAAATTTAGACATATACAGAGTTTTTCCAATACATATTTGTAGTAATAATTGTTTAATAGTAATAATAATAATAATTAAAAATATTTAGTAATTATTTAGTATGTCCTATATGAAGTTTGGTGTTATATTGGTCATAAGAAAATTAATTAAAAAATATGGAATTAAGAAAAAAAAACGGGTGCGCCTCTGTGTTCTGGAATAAACACATCAAGTTAGTCAGGGTTTTTCTGCACACTAAATTTAGCTCAAAAAAAAGCACAGAGTACCTATTAGTTTCATCATATTGAGGATTGCTTTCGCTGTACAGCAAGAATAAAACGCTCTCTCAACGGTAATAATAAATTATTTTATTGAAAACTAAGCTTGTGAAAAAAGACTGTTGTCGGTTGGAATGTTTGGTGGAGAGTCCCTGTGTGTGGAGTCGGTCGTAGGTATATGAGTACGCATCTGGTCTGGTACGTCCGGCGGCGTCCTGCTGGCGCTCTTGACGTAATGCTTAAAAATGGGTCACTTGCAACATGTGTACCCACAATATTTACTCGTATGACTGTGTAATATGTAGTCCCAATCCCAGAATACTAATATTTTGTTTCCTCGGATGGTGATTGATGTAGATTTCATTCAACCAATCAGCGATTGCGTTATCTCGAGGGCAGACCTAACGGTTTATCATAAGCTCGATGGTCACGTGGCTTGTAATTATTTATGAAGGATCTGTATTAGTTTTCAATGGAATTGAAAGGAAATTTTGTATCTTTGTATGGGTATAACCAACTTTATAGAGTTATTTATTTTACTGTTCAATAACGTTACGGCGTGTTTTGTCTTAATTTTCATTGTAACGTTTCGGTGCGATATTATGGAGAAAACGTATATACAAATCAAGAAAGGGTTTGTATGGTTCGAGTTTACGTAAGAGGAAAACGGTGCGGGCTATAAGAAGACGATATCAGATGGATTATGCCGTTCGATAAGTACTGAATAAAAAGCCCATAAGCTTTAAACGCCAGTACGTTCGGTAGATAAGTTAAGGAAGGCACTCTATGATCTGACGTGTTGGACAGCAATGGAGGAAATTTTAAGCTTATGCTGATGAGTAAACATATTATTTACTTATTTCCATTTATTTCTATATAGTACTATTTGAGTTTTGTGTTATGTATCATTAGTGTGTTGTAATTATTACGTATTTTAGTGTGAGGATGTCACAATATAGAGGCAGAGAGAATAGTCAAGAAGTAAAAATATGTGCGTCCTTTGAAATTTGGCCTTAATCCTCATCATTAATTAAAATCAAGGCTACTAATAACATTATTTATAATATATACAACAATACAAACATTTTTTTCATCATCTCTGAACATAATTGAGTTAGGTTAGGACTTAATTAAGAAAGGGACAATACGAGTATAAATAAGATTAAATTAAAAAAGAAATCTTAAAACCAAAACGTTTTATTCCCTAATTTAAATAAAAACAGCGAAAATACCTATAAATAAAATCATCTCATGTTTTCGATTAAGGCTGTTCTTGCATATTTGTATATAATAATATCTCTACTCCTCATTCTAACTACGAGAATTAGCCCAGAAGTCGGAGACTTGTGCGGGAGAGGAGGCGGCATATTATTATTACGCAGGCCGCATTTGCGCCCAGGAACGAGTTATGTTGGTAGGCCCTAACCACCAATCAGTGCAGGAATGAGGGAAACCTGGAAAACCTCATTAATTAGGGGGGTGGTCAAATGCCAACCGTTGTCAATCTCTCACATTGACCCAAGCCAACATTCTTCCACCCTACCATACCTGCACAGAGGGTGCCAATATTCCGTACAATCATAGCTAATCTACGGTCTACCGGCCGTGGGATTCGAAACCCGGGCACATTGACACATCGATTTAAGTACTGACGCCTTAAACCGTGCGGCTATCGACCGATATATTAAAAATTTGTTTCCTTTTTCCAGTGATGAAAAATAGTTTTGAAGATATGTGCAAATATTTACAAACTTCCTTGGCTACGAAATAAAGTTGAAAATATTAAAATTGGTAATAGTTTTTTATACTAGATAATTAAGAAACTATTACTCGAGTTTTCCAATATCGTATTAGTTTTTCACAATGGGTACACTTATTTGAGACTTTAATAGCAGTTTTTACAAGCATAACTCAAATATTCCCATAATAAACTACAAACATAGTTTAGCTTACCTACATGAGTATTCGGTTTTTCAGATAGTTTTTATTATATTATTTTCATATTTCATGGATGTTTAGTGTTATTACGTAAATGTCAAATATTGTAGTGCAACTTTATCGTTTTTGAAGATATCGCATAAGCAAATATAACTTTTCCACTATTTCACGAAGAATTAATATTTTTTTTTTTATCAAAAAAACAAATATCGTATTGAAAATCTATATATACCCACTGCGTTGTTTTTTAACCCTTTTGTTATTAAGATACAGCTATAGACCAAAAAAAGGCCGCAACGTTGATACCTATATTGAACATTTTATTGCCTCTGTTCATTGCTTAGCAAACAAAAACAATTTTGGCCAGATTTCTTTTAATATTAGAAATAGACATGTAAAATTTTATGAAAAGCGATTTAAAAGAACATCAGGAAATACACAGGAATAAAAAAATTTACTTGGTATTTATATCTCTAGAGTATGATGTTCAATAGTTTTTTGATAAGAGAAATTAATTTGTCGTGAAAAAATTACATTACATTCTACTTAGTTCTTAGTTATGCAAAATGACAAAACAGTTTTAATTTCAATAGGCCAGTATTTTGATGTACTAATTTTTCTGCGTTGTGAAGTTACACTTAATTACAAAAATTACTTTGAAAATTACAATAATTAAATTAGCAGAAAACGAATATTATTAGCCTACATTAATTTTGATAAAAACTCCATTAAAAAATTTGTAATTAAATAGTACCTAACATTAATTATCTTGTAAAGATAATAATGAATTTTCTAATAGCTGTTATATTATAAAATAATTATACTAATAAATTCAACATATTTCAGTGATGACCCTTTAGATCTGATTTTAAATGACAGTAAAGACAAGTTTCCACTACAAACATTTATATTGTGTATTTATCACAATTGTAGATGTAATTACAGGTATCGAAAATACTAGAATGAAAAGTTTGACCGCGTGTCTCTCATTTGTTTTTTTTGCTGTCTTTAAAACCCGTTCTTTCTGTGCGTAATGAATGTTAGTTATAAAAAGCTATTGTTCATATCTCTAAAGTGGTTCCTATTTTTAAAAAAGGTGATGTAATTTTTCCCAATAACTATCTTCCCATCTCGGTTCATACCATTTTTTGGTAAAATATTTGAAATAATAATTAAGAAGTGTTTGACAAATTACTTTATTTCGAACAAGTTATTGGGCAGTTGTCTATTTGGCTTTAGAGAAGATCTTTCGACAGTACATGCCATTTCCCAAGTTGTGAATAGCGTGGTAGAGATATTTGAGAGGGGAGAGCTGGTTGGGCTTACCCTATGTGACCTTAGCAAGGCCTTTGATTGCATTTCTCATGATCGCCTCATTGAGAAACTTTTCCGTTATGGTCTTAGGGGAATGTAGTTAGAACTATTCAAATCTTACCTTACTTCCAGAAAGCAATGTGTTGCTCTAAAAAATGATACATCTGATCTAACTGCAGTAGAGAGCGGGGTACCTCAAGGTTCGGTTTTGGGGCCCCTACTCTTTATAATTTATATGAATGATCTTTCTCTCTATTTGTCTCCTGAGAGGTGTATTCTCTACGATGATGATACATCCTTGATTTGTAGCAATAATAATTCAGTTTCCTTACAATTTAATGTAAATGTATTAGAAAATAAAGCCAATGAGTGGTTCGCAAATAATAATCTTAAATTAAATTTGGATAAAACCCAACGTATAATGTTTTCCTCGGATAATAATATTACAAATAGATTCACAGTAGAATTATTGGGTTTGACTATTGATGATAGGTTATGTTGGTTACCTTACGTTCATTCTTTAAAGAAAAAACTGTCGTTTTTTCTTTTATTATTCGGAAATTAAAGCCAAATTTTAGTCAAAGTGCTCTCTTAAAAGTATATTTTTCATTGTTCCACTCTTTTTTATGTTACGGTATTACTCTCTGGGGTAACTCTTCCTCTGCTATACATATATTTAGAATGCAAAAAAAGATTAAAAGGTTTATTGCTAACGCAAAGTTTTTGGACCTTATTTTAAAACACTGACAGGGCCGGTTTTATAGGTTGAGTTTAAACTACAGATGTCAAATTAACCTCCGTTTAGGAATCAGGACCGGTTTTATAGGTTGAGTTTAAACTACAGATGTCAAATTAACCTCCGTTTAGGAATCAATGTTCGTTTTATAGGTTAAGATTAACTATATAGTCGAGTTTAAACCCACGTTAAACTTAAACCGAAGACTACTACCGTTTAAACTGCAAATTATAACCTAAACCTGCAGGTGTTTCGCTTTTATTACATTTATAAGAGTATTTATAAGAAATTTTAAGCATAATGGAGGATATATTGGATGTTTTTGAAGAAATTCTAACGGATGACGAAGAAGATTTATCAGTTTTTTTTTTAATAAAGACCTCGCCAACTAAGAATATTCAGGGGATAAATATAGGATAATACAGAATTTTTGATAGGTTTAGATTATCAAAAACAGGGTCCAGTATCTGTTACATCAAATAGAAGGAGTAATACACACTAAATGGTAATTAAATTGCATAATTTCAAAATCACTACCTATTTGTATTATGCTTTTAATATTTTTTGTAGGAATCATGCTTTAGAACCTATAACTCAACTACTGCTTACTTTGCGCTTTTTTGCATCTAGATGCATCTAGAGATTTTTTTATTGCAGTTGGTGATTTTGCTGGAGTACATAAATCTACCTTAAAAATGCACTATAGAATAAATATAATTTTTAAAATAATAAGTGTATACGCTACAAAGGTATAAATGTGAATAAGTCTGCTTTGGTATAATTTTTAACAACCTTCTACCTAGCAATTTATATAATATTTGAAATTCCGGCAATAAAACATCTGGCAAACATTCGCATATCCCAGAAAATTTTAGTTTCCAAGATACCAACTGTTGATCGTCTTAAGTTTAACTAAACGATACTGGGTAAACAACTATACAACGCCATCATGCGATCTACAGTTTAAACTTCAGTTTAAACTTCGGCCTCAGTTTAAGTAATCTGAAGTTTAACTCGAACCTATACAACCGGCCCTGAGGGTAATACCTTTACCTACTCTTTTTATATTTTACCAACTTTTGGAAATACACAAAAGTATTTATACGTTTGGTTGCAACTCTAATGTACATTATCATAATACTCGACAGACTAGTTATTTGCGACCGCCTCGTTTTCGACTAAATCTATTATCTAGAAATGCACCTCAGCTACAATGTTTTACCTGATGCCGTAAAAGAGTTAAACTGTTGTAAATTTAAATTAAGTATCAGGAAATATCTTCTCGAAAATTGTTTTTATTCGGTGCAGGAGTATCTGAGTGCTACCACCAGGATTTTAAATTTTTAATTATTTTTTGTCTTGGGTATTTTAAATGTACTTTTGTCGTTATGTAAGTTTTGTTACTCTGTTATTTTTTGTTTTATACATTGTGCATTATTGATTTTTTTTACTATTGATATTATGTTTGACTAACTACAATAATTGTACTATTGATATATGTTTGACTTACTACAATTGTGCCTCTTTGTATAAAAAGTAGTTAATAAATTTATCTATCTATCTATATGGGGTCGGATGAACCAGTTTCCATTAGTAAGAAAAAGGGTAAAAGAGTTTGTTATAAATGTAATACCAAACTTTTTTTCTGGCCTATTTTTGTTTTGATTATACCCCTTAGCTATTACCAAGCAAAAAACCTAATAGTCCAAGAGCTGGCTGCAAAAATGCTGGCCAATCGATTAACCGAATTAAATATTTTTCAAATGTAAGTACTCAATATGACTATTAAAAAAATAATTTAATGCCAGGGTGGAGTTGGTACGTAAGATCTATATGTTCTTTCTACGGAATCTTTTTTGTATAAAAACTATACCAATAGACTCAATAGAGTAAGCGCTTGAAATTATGTTTAAAATTTAGTTCATTGTGACTAAAAATAAAATATATACTAGTGACAATTACTGTATCTATCGAGTAACCGCTTGAAACTACAACCAAGTTAAAGTTTAAATATATATTTTTTTTTTTGAGAAAAAACATTAGTGCCACGTCTATGACTGTTAGCAATACCTCGCACGAAACTTTCTATTTCTCAGGGTCCTATGCTATTACTCATACAACATATTACAAATTTTTTTAGGGATAAAATAGTAATAATTCAAGAAACAACTATAGTAATTTTAAAACAATAGTTTCTATTTTTCTTAAAAAAATATTTAAAATTTAATTTGTTTGTAGTTTGAAGCGGTTACTTGATAGGTATAGTAATTGGTCAAAAAAAAAATTAAAAACGTTATATGCCAAGACATTAGTACCAAATTTGACGAGGCATTAGTGTATATTTCATTTCTAGTCACAATAAACTAAATTATAATCACAATTTCAAACGGTTACTCTATTGGTACAGTTTCTGTACGAAAAATATTCCGTAGAAGGAACATAGCAATCTTATGCACCAACTCCGCCCTGGCACTAAATTATTCTTTTAATAGACACAGTGAGTACATACATTTGAAAAATATTTCATTCGGTTAATCGATTGGCTAGCTTTTTGCAACCAGCTCTCGCTCTATAAACTACATAACACATGTTAGTAAAGTCAATCTCAAATATGTACATGTATTTTAACTGTGGATATAATTCGCATATAATTTTCAAAATTTAAAATAAGAAGATATTATTTTTTAAAAGGTACATCATTCTGACAACTGTTATGTACATAGAAAGTTACCAATTTTGATTGCGTATCAATGAATTGTGTTACGACTCGTGCTCTTCTTGTATCAAAGCCTTCAATTAATTACAAATATAGCCTTGCAAAAAAATTGTTTTTGCCCACTCTTCCCCAATATTTCTCAAAAATTGACCAAATAGAAAATTAACTGTTATGCATTATTCATGTTCTAACAGAAGAATGAGATTTAAAAATAAAATTAATTCAAAGTAACTTTATCAGGATTATGTAGCGAGTCCTGAGTTCATTGTTCATGCCGCTATTTTCTGCTGTTACAGCATTATCGGAAACGTGTTCGAGTAGACTGGCTGGCAACAGATCAGATCCTCGTTTAAATATGCTGATGTTTTCCGTTATGTTTTATATTTATTTTGTCAACAAAAACCTCGGCGCTCACGTAGTAGATTTACTTTTTGATCCCCAGCGAACAATTATACACCCTCGGCTGAACGTGCAACGAAATTGCGTCATATATTCACGGACTGACTTTTAATCGATAACCGGGGAATAATTTTAATTTAGGGGACGCCGTGTTTTGGAATTGAGGCCAAAATTTTAAAAAGAAACTGTATTTGGCTCTGTTACAGTCTTTTAACATTTATAAATCGATTGAAGTGTGTATTTCTTGTTTGGTCTGAACAACTACCTTTTTATTATTTATGATATGAAATAACCTATAATTTTGATGTCCTAGTTAACCCAACGAAAAAAAATTACTGTAATAAACGTATCACATGCCATGCTAGAAGTTTTATATGGAGTCATTGACTATAAAGAATAAGAGTGTAAACAAGGATGTAACTAACTCTAAGGTTACTTGTCTAAGGTAAGTCTTGTTAAAATAAACAGAAAAAAAATAAGATTTCTCCGAAAAGGATTCTTAAAGACCTATGATCCTTTAAGTGCAGTATATTTATAACATTTACAAGACAAACAAAAATTTAATCAAGAGTCTCGAAATTAGGGCTTAGGAAGACTTATTTTTATTAGTAAAAAAAATATTTGATATCCACGACAATCCTCTTTAATTTGAAATCATTTTCAACCCAAATATGTACCTATTTTTCTTTTTCATTCACAAATTATGATATTGTCGTGAATATGGTCAACAGTGTACATAAGTGAAAGTCCCTATAATTTAATTCAACTTTATTTGAATCTGATGGATTTGGATGTCTACATAATTACGTGAACGAGACTATCAAGGATAATGAGTCACATATGTAAGTAATACTTTATTTCATTCACAGATAACATAATTACTTGAGTAATTTCGAAATTAATTGGATATTTTGGAACTTCTAGCGATACCTATCTAGACATGGGCTCATATGATTAAAAAATGGAGCACTTGCTCAAAGTATGTGCTAAGTGGTAAAAGCATATCTTCATTCATATGAATAATGAAAAACTTTTACTTCGGAGCACCTTCTTAACTTAAGGAAAGTAGGTAAATGTTCTACTTCTCAAATATCAATCAGCTTCTAATACACACTTGTTCGTCTTGCTCTTGGTCAAATGGTAATAAAACTCTTTTATTTCGATTGGCTTGAAAGCTTCCGTGGCAGTTGTCAATCACTGAACAATTGCCAGGGTGGTAGTCACATCGTCTATTTAGCTTTAACGTTTGAAAAGACATATCGCTCTATTATATCATCAGAAGAAATTAGAGTTAACTCTTCTGGACTTAATTTATATTTGCCTTATTGTTAACGAAGGGAATATGCTTGATCCATGACAATGCATGTCCTCACGCAGCCAACGCCACAAAACAACTATTGGACTCGTTCGGATGGAAGATCATCAAGCACCGCGCTCACAGCCCTGACCTGGCACCTTCTGATTTTCATATTTCTCCTTCTCTGAAAGTGTTTATGGGTGGAAAAAGGTTTTATACCGACGATGGGGTCCACAGTATCGAGGCGACGGGAGATTTCTCTGAGGAAGATATCAGAAAGCTCATTGCTCAGCTCACAGAGTGCATTGAGGTTGAGGACGACTACGTCGAAAAATAGTGTTTGATGTGCATTTCTGATTATGTAAATTTTTCATGAATTTAAAAAAAAAATTAGTACTCATACTTTGCGGATATGCCTCGTATTATGCTGAGTCCCATTTACTTTACAGAAAGATTTTCATCTTTTAGAGGGGGGCAAATAGACCACTCATGAAATTAGTTTCCTCATAAAAAACTAGTCAATGGATAAAGGTTGAAATTTATTTAAAATCGAAAATGTTGGAAATTGGTAATGTGATGTATAGTATACATGATTTTATTGGATTTTTTTGATTAGTATACCTACGACATTTAGTGGTAGCGTATTTTTACAATAGTTGTGATAATTTGTTGAGAATTAGTTTAATGATTTTTGCGTGTGACATTGTGTAAATATTTTTTATAATTTGTTGAAAATATTATGTGTATGCTTTCGTACTTCTTTTTATGGCTTTTGAAATTTATTGTGTACTTGAAAATTCGAGAAAAATTTAATAGGCGTACCTAAAAAAACTGGGGAGCCTATGGGGTCACGGAAGTCCCATTTTTGATAACACCCCTGTCAAATTTGAAGTTAGTATCTCGAAAATCATCGAGGATATAAAGTAAAAAATGTTTTAAATGTATCTGTAACTGTAACTCTTCTTCTTCAAAGCAATTATTTTAATATGTAAGTAAGTTTGACTAAATCATCTTATTTTCGATCCCATAAGTCTGTGGTTATCGAATTAGCCTTCTTTTCTGGGACACCTTGTATATGATTGGACTTATAATGGATTTTCAATTAATATTGTAAATGCCAAACAAGAATTTTGAAGGAGTAGAATCACAGGTTTATTCGATCATGCATAATCATAGTAGCAGTAATTTATTCGAACCCTAATCAAACCAAAGATTTTAAGTTTGTACAAGTAATTTCTATAAAATGTTTGAACGTGTAATGATATCATATTCTGATCTGAGTAATGCAGTTTTCGTAGTTCTAAGTAGATAAATTTAGATTATATACTCCAAAGAAGGGTGCTAAAGACTTATGGGACTTTGGGCCCACAACTTGCTAGTTTGAAAGTGTACGAAGTTGTAATACTTGATCTAGTAAAGAAAAAAGTCAGTAGCCAAAACCCCCAAAATTGAGCGGTTTTCAAAGCTGCTGAAGTTCAAAAATTACACTGACTCACAAATGAAAAAAGTTATGCGCAACGGCCTAAATCATGGTATTTCCATGTATTTTGGTCCGCAAAACCGAATATGACCTCAGTTTGGCTCTACTCATCATGAATTTCTCATATATCTCAAAAAAGTAGATACATTTTAGGAGGGTAGTTTTATCGTTTCTTAGTTATTGCCCATGTCCTAAATACCAAATAACTGTCATGACGTGCACACAACATCCTACTGTTTTAAGTCCGTTGTTGTTACATTGACAACGATAGTCACGATGGCCTTTGGACCTGCCTCGTCTAAATCTGTAAGAATATACATTCGTCCTGCGGGTGTCACTCTTCCTTTAATTTGCGCACGTTCTGTTTTTCCTCTCTATCTCTGAAACGGCCCAATTTACAGCAAAATGGAGGTCACCGTATTAAATCAAATTCACCTATTTGTAAATGCAGTAAGTTTTAATTTAAATCGAATAAAAACTAAACAGCAACTGAAATAATTTTTACAAAAGCAAACGGAAACAGAGTTTGCTGTTGATATGCATGACAACGGTTCAATATGTATATTTGTTTGACGTCTTTTTTTTTGTCATAACTACAATAATAGGTTAAGTTAATCATATGAAGTTATTACAAATGATTTTTTTACGAAAAATTATATTACACTTATGTCTACAAACTTACTAGTCTCTCTTAGTCCGTTCGTTCCAGAATTTGTCCCAAAATGACGTCCTGGACTTGATCCTTAGAACGGAAGTTGACAAAGTTCTTGGAAGAGATGGTGGGTGTTCCGGTTGATTCTGAGGTAACGCCATGAGTAGGGAGGGACTGGAGCAATTCCCTAAGGAAGATCGAGAAAGGGACCCCCTTTGGGACACGGTGATCTTTGGAAGGGGGGAGATGGGAGAAGAGGAAGAAGACGAACTAGCGCTCTCTACGGAGGCCAGATTGATCGTTAAGAATCACTCCATGTTCACAATAGTTGAACGAATCTTCCAGGTGAATTTTCAAGTCCTCACATACGTGAACATAGTTTTAATTTTCACTTCACATTATTTTATTATGAGTTGTCATATTAACATAATTTTTAACCCATTTTAGTTATTACTCAGACATTCGATGTTATACTAATCGTATCTTTCAGGTAATCACTGATTATGTAAAATTATCAGTGGTTGCACATAAAAGAAGTCGTGGTGAAATTTTTATTAGTCAAAAGATACGAAATATAAGAAATATACAGCTGTGGGTTGCAGTAGTTCCTTTCCAATTATTGTTGTTGCTTTGTGCTCGCTTAACTATCGAGTTGGTTCCTTGGCTAGATGTTTGAATCAGAATGAGTGTACCCCGTTCCAATTGATTTATGTTCTACTTCCATTAATATGAAAAGGCTTTACCGAATCAGTATGCAGAGTGGCTATTAGGAGAATTTCTTAAAAACTAAATACTGAAATCGCAAGAATAGACATTTTGTGTTCGCTGTAATCTTTGTGTACGATATTTTACTTTGGTTCTAGAAATATTAAATATTTACTTGCACATTGTTTTCATTTTTAATTTGATAAATGACCTATTAGTTGAAATCATTAGCCAGATTTTAATCGAAGTTTTAAACTCTACTACTTTTTTTGAACACATAGTGCTTAAATAATTGTCGTCAATGAAATGAACTGCAAAGAACTAAGAATCAAACAATGTTGATATATTAATATTATTTTAACTTGTACTTTTCATAGAACATTACACTCTAACTATTGATAAAAAAATGAATCATGTTCTACATATAAGATTTCATTTAAAAAAGTCTTCAGAATAATAGTTAAGTTATACGAAAAATAAAAAAAAACTGTGCTATATTGGCATTTTAGCAGAAAAATATTTAGTTGGATTGGATTCAAAGTCACTGTGGCTTTAGGGATTATCCTTCACTTAAACTGTTGAACAAACATGTAAACTTTTAACGAGTATCGATAATAAGGACTCAAGAGTGTATAAACGAATTAAGCTATTACTTTAATAACTTGTGTTCTCCGTAATTCAATAAATGACTTGTATAAGTTTGAAGCATAAACAGTTATCGTTGAAGAGCAATTAAGGCATGCAAGAACTCTCATACATTATTAGTCAAATGCTCTTTAGTTTCAGTTTCCATTATCGTTCCTCATGTTTGTAATGTTGAAATTTGAATAGCGGTAATTATGTACAATATATTTGGTACCTGAAAAATAATTACAATATAGTTCACATACAAGTACATATTTCTATGTTGCAAGTAGACAGTATACAGGGTGTCTCATAATTAGCTTCCAACCCTGAACAGGCCGATTCTATGATCAAAACTAAGTAAAAAAGTTCATATGAACATGGGTCCGGAAATGCTTCCTAAGGGCACAGGGACCCATTGAAGAGGGAGGAATGGAAATCATTTTTTTGCAATATCTCTCAATCGCGTTGTGATAAATGAATGAAATTTGGTATACACAGCTAAATTTTGATGAGCAATTTGATGGACTAATCCATTTATTTCCACAAGGTCCATTGGGGTGGGTACGGGGGGGCCCTTGGTACTTTGCGTGTGTAACTTTTTCATCTTTGACTTTTTAACAAATTGGACAGCAAATTCCGTTTTCCCGAACTGTTTTACGTTAAAAAGGTACTCTTGTTTCAAATCGTTATCTTTAACGGTTTCTGAGAAAATCGCTCTTGAATTAATCCCACTTTGGTCAATTTCATAGTAATTTAAACAAAAAAAAATAATAATAATTTTCCTTTCCTCTCTTTTCCATTTAAAGGATTAATTTTTATTTAATTTAATTTTTTATTATTATTTTTTTATTAAAATTAGATTAAATTTAAACAAAAAAATTTTTTTTGTTTAAATTACTATGAAATTGACCAAAGTGGGATTAATTCAAGAGCGATTTTCTCAGAAACCGTTAAAGATAACGATTTGAAACAAGAGTACCTTTTTAACGTAAAACAGTTCGGGAAAACGGAATTTGCTGTCCAATTTGTTAAAAAGTCAAAGATGAAAAAGTTACACACGCAAAGTACCAAGGGCCCCCCCGTACCCACCCCAATGGACCTTGTGGAAATAAATGGATTAGTCCATCAAATTGCTCATCAAAATTTAGCTGTGTATACCAAATTTCATTCATTTATCACAACGCGATTGAGAGATATTGCAAAAAAATGATTTCCATTCCTCCCTCTTCAATGGGTCCCTGTGCCCTTAGGAAGCATTTCCGGACCCATGTTCATATGAACTTTTTTACTTAGTTTTGATCATAGAATCGGCCTGTTCAGGGTTGGCAGCTAATTATGAGACACCCTGTATACAAAGGAAGCTTCCAAGCATCTTCATCGAATTGCCAAATAGATTTACTATTTATTTGTGACAAATGAAACAATGTATTTAAAAAAATAAATGGGAGGAAAATAGTTTTTATTATTACGGTATATACATCAACTTTGAAACAGTTTGTTGTAGTAGTTATACTTATAGTCCAGTCTGTATCTGTTTTAAAAGTAGGTTGTATGGATGTTTCATATAGTAACTCTAATTTTTGTTGGAAATAGTTCTAAATATTATGTATAATGATAATTGCTATATGCACCCGCTGAAAAAGTTGTGCATAATTGTTAGCGCAAGAACATGCGAAGAAAAATTTAAAAAGGCGCATTTTTCTCTTTTCTCGGAGAATATTGACAGAGAAAATCGTCAAAGGAAATTAAGTTTCGTTTTGAGATTCTCTTCAAAATAAAAGTGGTCCGAATTTTTTATGTGCATTATTGTTGCTGCAATACAGTATAGACCTAAAAAATTCGTGAAAAAAGATGTTTTTTTCATGAATTATTTCGGACCTTGACTTTAGAGCAACCATATAAAAAGTATGGTTCTAGGTACTTCATGATATGGTAGTATTGTAGATATTTTTTCATCGAAATCGGCCAGGTAGATTTCGCACAAATACAGAATTATACTTATTTTTCAATTCACTCTCACGGTCAATGATTATTTTGAGCTCCCACTTTTTACACATACCCTTTGGTGAACTATCAATCCCCATTTAAAAATTTTCGATTTTATCCATTTTAGCAATAATTAGAATTTTTTCAAAATGTCTCCGAAAAAATACTTATAAACATTTAGAGCTGGATCTACCGTATTTTAATATTCTTCAAATGTAATTATAGGATCAAATAAAGGAAGAGTTGATGAACAAAGGTCACTTTTGATCTTGTGGATACGATGAATCTTCATCGAGATGAAAGCTCAAAGTTGAAGTGAGTTTACGGCTAAACAATGTACTGTAAAATAACATTCAAAAGTGATTTTGATTGTTTGACGCAAAGACTTTCGATATTTCTATTCAAAAAAATCTATCAATTTAAATTTATATGCAAAATAAAAAACATTTTAATTTTCAAATTTCAAAAAAAATACAAAAAGCCTCTATTTTGCAAAAACTACAAATTTTCACATTGTAAGATAAAAGTGGCAGTCGTATTTTTTATTTATATTATACTCACAATCAATTGTACTATAATTGTGTACATTTTTTAAATATTTTGACTACTACTACTACTACTAGGACTACTAGGGCTTTGAATTTCAGATCTTGCATGACTCTTGACTAATTTTAACAAAAAATGTTAGTGTTGTTTTTTGTTTGTATTGACGAGATGAATCACTTGTAAAACTTGAGTGCAACATCGCTTTTATACCCTATATGTATATCTTATCTTTTAAATTGATTTACTTTTTCTTATGCAATTCCCTGCTTAAAGAAAAAGTTGTAAAAATACAATAGTGTGCAACTAAATTGTTGCTTCCTCCATAGATTTTTATTTTCTATTGGTTAAAAGAAAAATTCTCATTTTATTGGTATCAGATCTCTGTCTTTTATTTATAATTGCTTTTGAGATAAGTAGTAGGCACACTGGTTTCTTTGTAGACATATCATTCAAGGTACAGTGAGCACAAACGCTGAGAAAATTATAATTGAAACATTTTTTAAAAGGGATACCCACGGGGACAGTTTGTGACGGTTTGTAGCATTGTTACGTAGAACAGTTGTACTGTCTCATTGTCTTCTCCCTTGTTTGTTCTCGTTACGTTGAAGAGGTCATTTGCGGTTTTGTTCTAATGACCGAAATATTCAAATATATGGAAATGTCATGACCTAAGGATATTGCTTTGAATTCTATAATATTTAATATCGAGTTATTTATAAAAGTATGTAAATATATTAAGAAAATATATGCAGCGGATATGAGATAACAATTTTAGTAAGGACAATCTTCCTGTTATTAAAAATTTAGTATTTTTTATAAAGATTACAGATTTACAAGAAATAATTTAGGAAATTTGGATAAAGAAAACATTAATATCCTTTGTCAGAGTGGAACTTTTAAAAGTATAATCTTATATGAATCATCATAAAATTTTACTGCAGGTACCTAACTTACTTGCCATTATCTGCAAGTGCGAACAACTTTATTATTTGAAAATTTTATTAAATCTTTTGTATGTAAAATGCGGATACTTTCTGTACAAGAAATTCACGTTCATTCCATCTTAGCATTTTCTTCGATTTTACAGTGAGTAAGATTTCGTGTTTAGCACCCTACTCATTCTATCAAATCATAGCATTGTTTTTCTCCTATTTTTAATAACTGATATTTAATATAAATTTTAATATTGGCTTCGTTATATTGAAGTCATTATTAATACACTAATACCAATTAAGAAATTTATTATCTTTTTTAAATGAATTTTCTATGGTAGATTTAATATCTATTTCTAGTGCCGCTTGCTTCATTTGGGCGGTAAAGGTTGGGTGCGTATAGTGGAAAAGAGTAGAAGAGGCCCGCGGAACTCGTTTCCCAAAAATTGTATTCATATCTTGACAAAATTGATGATAGATGAATAGATGATAGATGATGATACAATAACGTTAATGTTTTGTGTTTTTTAAATTGTTTAAGTTTTAAATTACCTTGTGTGCAATATTGGGTTGCCGAAGTTCGGCGGTCACCTGACTTGTAAACATTAATGAAGGCTCTATACAAGCAATGGTTATGGAATTTAATAACTGATAAATTGATAGTTTCATATTCTAAACTCATATACAACCTTATCCTCATGTGGACAAGTGAGCGTCACTGTCAGTTGTCACAGGATTTAGAAGCTATAAGTAGACTATTCCTAAAATAAATATAGGCAGAAATATTATTGAGTCATACAGGGTGTTCGGAAAAGTTGGTACAAAATTTAAGGAGGTGAAAGTAGAACCAAAAATAGTAAAAGTTAAAAGTTCCTATAAACATTGGTCCTCCGGAGGACCGTTGCTGCGATATGGCCCTCCAAAGGGGTCTTCTTTCTGATGGAATGGAATGAAAATTGTAGGTAATAATCATACCATAGGGGTCTTTAATTTATCATAAGTTTCATTAAAATCGGTTATAAATAAGGATAGTTTTCTAATTACCCTTAACAGAAATTTTTCGATTTTTTTTGTTCCTTTGAATTATCACGCAAATAATATTATTTTTTAATGAATTAGACTTTTCTGAAGAAAAAATATCTGTACTTTTTTGTCGAATTCTGCGTTGCTTAGTCAGAAATAATTATTTTTTAAATAATATGTGGCTCTGAGCATGCAGTAACTTTTTTTAACATTTTCACATAATAGGCATCTTTCACGGTGACAGTTTCGTTGTAATTCAATTTCTTTACAACCATGAACCATCATGCTTAACTACGTTAACCGTGAATATGTCGATATGCATTGTAATAAATAGTCTGGCAGCTCAAAAAGAGTGTCGGCAACGTTTCCCTGATAGAAGGCAACCTTCTGCAGGATTGTTTGGGAAAATTCATGCAAGAACGATGGAATCAGGAGCCCTAAACTCCAAGATATCGTGAATTTGGCCGTCCTAAGAGGTGTAGGCATGATTTAAACGAAGTAATTATAGGATTTTTTTAACGTAATCCTACTGCGAGTGTAAGAAGAGCGTCTGCTCATGATAGTTCATTGTTGTAAAAAAATCGAATGAAATGCAAAGTCAAGCATAAAGATCACAACTAAGAAGATAAGGAAACGTAGGAATTTAAACGATAGCACGCGAAAGTGACAATCATTATTCAGTCACTATTCTTTTTAATTCAAACTTTTAACAAAGGTATTCGCAGATTCAGATTCTGAAGTAAATTTAATATATCGTATCGTTCTTTATCATTATTGTCGAAAAAATTATTTCAATCATCAAATCATAGATTTATTGGCTTAAATTATTAATATGTAGTTCGTTTTCAAAATATTCCATATTATTTAATATTTGAGATAGTGAACATTCGCTAGCCAAACCGAAATTTTGTTGACAGCATTCATGTTTTAATTGAAAATACGTTGTTTATATACACTGAGTAAGTAATTCCATTATAATTTCAATGCTTCAATTTAATCTGTTTTTTAAAATGATATCATTTTGTAATTTGTTACTAATATCGTTTAATGTTTTATCTACTTTAACAAAAACAAAAATAAATTAAAACGGAGAGGGTTTTAGAGATGTGAACTATGCCACGTAGTACCTACTTGCAGTGGCATTAAAGAAGAATTTACTACTTTCTCGCTGTAAAAATCTTCTGTTCAGGCAAAACTAAAGTAAATTAATTATATTACCGATCTTTTTAACGTAAATAGTCATTTATTAAAAAACGCACCGTATATGTTGTTATTAAATTTCAAGGAATTATCTATTTATACACTCACAAGACAAAGGAAATGGATTTTTATATTTGCACGGACAATTCTAAAATTAGGTAATCGACTCATCCAGTTTTAGATATCGACTAATTCTCCTCTTTCCTAAATCGATGTAAGTGAGGTCAAACTTCAATACGTCAACCAACACCTTGCAGAATTAATTGGTATTGTAACTACAAATTCCTAAAACTTTGATCTACAGTACGAAAGTAAAAGAGATAAAATTAGTCCAGTCAATGAATGCGTAATAAAGTGCATGGAGTATGCGAGAATTTTTGACTTCGGGACTTTGTTAGGAATAGTTAGGAGGTAAACATACTAAAAGTCCCCACTCTTAGGCGGTGAGCTAAAGGCGGGAGAGGAGTGGAAGTCCCATTTTTTGTTTTTTTCGCTAATATTTCGAAAACGGTGCACTGTAGAAAAAATGATCCACATAAAAATGAAAGTTAATTAAATTTCCTATAGAATTGTTGCTTCGCATATTTGTCGCATTCCCAACGGTTTTCAAGATATACGTTATTGAAAATCGATAATTTTCGAAAAAATATTATTTTTACCCTTTTTTTAAACATTTGCTTCTAGTCCCTCCTACGATCGTTTATCAGAAAAATTATCAGTAATAAAGTTGTAGAGCATTGAATTGCTTCAATTTGATATACACTTTTGCCACTTTATCTTCTACCAATCCAAAGTTATCGAATTTTTAACATTTACGCTCAATTTCGATGTTCCCCTAGAAATGAGTATGTTGAGAGCCTGTTGCGTTTTAACTGTTGTAACTTGATATCATGATGAATAACAACATTTTAACAATGGAAATAGGGTAAATGCAATTGAAACTTTTTTTCGTAATAATATAATAAAAGCTAAAAAATGGGACTTTTCCACCCCCCTCCCGCCATTAGCTCACCACCCAAGAGCGGGGACTTTTAGTATGTTTACCTCCTAACTATTCCTTACAAAGTCCTGAAGTCAAAAATTCATTTAAAAGGAAAACCATGTTTAGTGATCCCATAATCAAATAATGGATGTTAAAACGTTAGTCTGTAGTAGATACACATATTGTTTCCTGTTTTAGAAAATTCTATGCTTCTTGGAATAATAATATATCGTTATTCAAATGAAAATAAAAGGAAACCTATTATCCGAAAATGTATTTAGGCGATAAAACTGCAAATTATAGAAAACGAAGTATTCAAAAACAAATATTACTTCTAAATGTTTTTCATCAATTATTTATATTATGTATACAACAAGGATGCAGAACATTTTGGAAATCATATTAAAGAACAAGTGTATTTGAGTATATCTGCCAGATTAGCACTCTCCAGAATAAAGTATATATATATACCATGCATATTTTTTTTGGATTAATTCCCCATTTAGCAGTACTTATTTACTTTTAGGAATGTATAAATATTTTTGTAAAATATCACGAATTTAATAAAAACGTTTATTCGAGATCATAATTTCTCTAAATAAAACAAACTAGTTGAATCCCTTCACTATTCCTAATCTTTCAAATTGTGATCTATAGAAGGATTTACTGCATTATGTTTTGCCTCTTCGGAGTTGTATTTGTTAATAAGTGAGGTTTAAGGGACAAACAAAATTCTAATCTAATTTAATCCTGTTTATCCCTTTTAGTCCCAAAACCATTACCTACTGCTGTCCGCCTAATTTGAATAGAACTTCAGAAAGTACTGTATTCAATGAATCTGTTGAATTTGTTACAAACCGCTATTGGACAAATACTTCATTTGGAAATTTTTATATACGTTAGTTATTTTTCTCATTTCGTAATGAATAGGTAAGAAAACTGTGAGCTCTAAGCTAAACTATGATAAACAGAGTTAACAAAAGCTTTATACTTATATTTCCATGGATTTTGTGAATTTCTGTGCAGATGCGAATAATTAAAAGAGTTATTGAATATATGAAAGTCTGTCATTGAACATGAAATACGCCTGAAAGCCTGGAAACAAGCAAAACTTCATTATTTATGTCGAAACATAAGTTAAAGTAATTTTTCTGAATCCTTTGTTTTATATGATCCAATATCCAGATTCTTGCTTTGCCTTCGCTTACAGCAGAAGGGCTGGGTCTCCACTTCCCAATTTTCTTTTTTTTTTATTCTCCGTCTGAGATCAGATCTGGAAAAGTATGAAATTCTTTCCACAAGTAGGGGTACGATAGAGAATTAGTATGCAAAATTAGAAATAATACAAAAAATTTAGTCAGGGATGAATTGCATATAATTATCGTATAACTATTAAATCACACATTTTTTCAGCATGAGAAACTGGGAATACATACATACAAGGTGATTCACAACTTATCCAAAAAAATTTGGGAATAAATGCGGCATGAGAAATGGAGTCAATATTGTAAAAAAAATTTTTGTAAAATCCTTAGAGTTTAAGAGAAAAAAATTATTGAAGTTATAGTACATTAAACCACTACATAGCTGGACAACTGTAGTCTCTAGCGTCATTCGCAATACAAGTGGAGAGCCATGTGACTCCTAATACTGAAATCCGTCGTTGCGGTAGTTTTTACCTGTTATCTGTGGTATTTACATCAGTTTTATAGTAGTTAGTGTCAAAAATGGCTTGCGTGTATAGCAACTCAGAGTTGATGGATATCGTTTTAATTTATGGTGAGACAACATTTGTATTATGGTGAAGTATTTGTGTTATGGTGAAGCAAGACATCATTTGTGTTAGTTCGTAGAAAGTGAGTAAGACGGACCCAAATGTGTTTACACGTGAGTGGATAAAATTTTGAACAATTGCTGTTGCAGCATCGGGTATGTCAAATGATTTTATTATTTACAAACACAAATTAATTTTATTAATAATTAATAAAGGCAAAAGCATTTGAATTTGCCGATATAAAATAGGTGCGATAAAATTCTATTTACATATTTCTTTCCTTGCGAAAGTTTTTGTCCGTTTTTATCACACAGCCATACCGGTCGCATTGTGCGAGGTCAGGTTCTACAGTGGACCAGTTTCCAGTGCCGTGCAAAAGTGTATTTTTAAATCAATTTCGAACTGACCTATTTGATTTTTTCTTTACAAAATTGTATTTGTAGGGGTCCCCTGTACATCCAGAATTTTTTTTTTGGATAAGTTCTGAATCACCCTGTATATTGAATAATAGGCACTAATTATACTTGAGGCTGTAAATTACGCAATCCTTTATCCAGATTCCTTGCTTTACAACATCAGATGGATTTTATGGAAATTTCGATAGTGGAATAAGTAATTAGATCGCAGATAATAATCGCTGATTAATTAATTACTTTGATATATCAATTTGTGTGGGGTGATTTACATATATTCTAAAATACGATAACAATGTTTCAAATATGTTACATTCAACAGGATGGTTCACAACTCATGAAAAAATCTTAGAAGATATGTGCGCCATAAAAAAGGATCGGCATCACTAAAAAAGTTATAATAAAATATTTACAGATTTAGAGGAAAAATGTTTAAAATTGTTCAAGTTAAGGGACGGCTGTATATAGTGCATTTATTGGCGACCCTCATTTTCGACCCCAGAAATGGAAATAGCAGAAAATTCTGAATCCGAATATGACCTCAAGGTCAATGGTCAAGGTTAGTTCAATGTGAAATGTTGATTTTTACTGTAATTTTTTATTTTTAACTACGGAATTAGGAGTGACTTTTGAGTAGATACCTGATGGTACTTCTTAGTAACCTTGATGTTCGATTTTTCCATGAATGGCCGAATCATTACCCATTCTTGCCTTCAGTGGCCTAATTATTTCCTACCACCTCCAATAGTCGTATTATCTTTCAGTTTTAAGGTTAGGCTAACTCGACCATCTGTGACCACTAAAAAATTGTGAGTCCCTTCTATTCCATCGCCGAAAATAAAAAATGACAGCCGGAATAATAATTTGAGCTCAACTTGACCTTGCACATTGACCTTAAGGTCACGTTTAAGATCATAATAACATGCAGAATTATACGCTCTTCTATTGCTAGCGGTGATTCTAGCGTCGAAATAATGGGTTGCTACTTCAAAAACCGATATGTCCTTGATATGTTCTTTCGAATTGACCTCAAGATCAAAGTCACTAAGGAGTACCATCAGGTATCGACTCAAAGACTGCCACTCCCTCTGATTTCGTAGTTATAAATAAAAAATTACAGTAAAAATCAACGTTTGGCCTTGTACTGACCTTAACCATTGACCTTGAGGTGACGGTCAATATCACATGGCACAATTTTCTACTCTTTCCATGTCCGGAGTCTAAAAGGACGGTTGACATTTAAAAAACCGATTTGATGTTGACATGACCTTGACCTCAAGGTCAAGGTTACCATCGGATGCGCCGTGAAAAATGCTGATACTTTTGTCCTCATCATTTATCCCAAAAATGCTTTCTCGCTGAGATATTTGGGGGGTTTCCGTACTTTTGACTAACCCTGTATGTATGTTTATTGCTCTAGGTAGTTTCACCTGGCCTGAACTCTTATCAACGTGATTTATTGTTTATATCAGTCTTACAAGTGTTAAAAATGGCATAAGTGTATAGCAATGCAATTAATGGATATTGTTTTATTTTATGGCGAAGCCAAGCAACATGCATTAGCAGCTTCTAACTTGCATGCAGAACGTTTTCCGAGTAGCCAGATGCTGCTATTTTTACCACGATAGCACGATGGTTGAAAGAGAAAATTTGTTACCGAATCATGGAAAAGATGTAGGTTGTTGGCGTCCATATTATATTGTAGCAGTCGAGGAATGAGTTTTAAATACTGAGGGAGAACATTGTAGACGACAAATCGTTCGGCAAGTGCTAGGAGTGTCTCAATTAATAATGTGACATATATCACACAAGGTTCAAATGTATCCCTATCATGTATAGCATGTCCAAGGACCAGCAGATTATCGGTTACGCGTTAGAATGGTTGTTACAATGAAATGTTCAAAATCCCCAAATTGCACATGGTTGTATGTTGTAGTATTCAATACCTCGAATTTCTTTGTCTGTCTGGACTTCCTGTAGATGTGTCCTTAAGTGATCGATGAACGAATGTGTTTCCTTTTCATATTCTAAAATATTCGATATTACGTTAATGGTAGTATGTCCACCGTGGACACCTCACAATAGCCACCGTGGTGCCCTGATTTAAACCTTCTCTATTATTTCTTAGGGGACATTTTAGAAAAAATTGATTTATGTGAACGTATTACAGCTGCCGCCAATAATTTACTACTTCAAGACCAGTGAGAAGAAAGAACATTTATTTTGGTTCGTCAAACTGGATTAGACAAATGTGTTTACGAGTCGATGGATAAAATTTTGAACAGTTGTTGTAATATCAAGCAAGTACTAATCTTCTATTGACTAAAATGCTAATTAACATTTACTGATTACAGTTAACGATAGTAGGATTCAATAACAATAATAAAAGCAATAATTGAATTCGCTAAAATGAAATAGCTGTGATGAAACTCTCATTTAATACCTCGACATTTTTTTTCGTTCCTGGTTTCCTTTCATTGGTTAAAGGCTCATTTACACGGGGATACTTGCAGGAGGTAAAGCAAAGTAGCAAATAGAATGCACTCTACCATCCCCTCTACCGTTTCAGCTCTGAGAGTGGTCACTCAAAGTATAATACTGATGCTAATATAGTGTGGTGTGGTGTTTGGTGAAAAAATGAATTCAAGAAAAATTGAAAAATTGACTGATGTCCTCACTCTCCTACCTACTCTACTACAGAATCAAAGCGCGTTCCATGGGTAGAGTGAGTAGGCGAGTGGACATTTTGACGGTGGTGGTGGTGGTAGTAGATTAGAGTTACTTTGCAACATGTTGCTAGTGACTCTACTCTACCACCTACTACACACTCTGCTCGCTACTCTACTCTACTGAGAGTTTATACGGGTGGAGGTACTCTACTCTGTTAAGTACTTACTATCCCCGTGTAAATAAGCCATAAGTCAGGTATTATTTTTGTGGCATGTAGATCTATACCTTTAAATAGTTTTGGAAGTATCCTTTTTAACTTCCTTTATACACTTTGATATATGTAATCACCGTGCATTAAAAAAAATGCCATTTGATAAGTTGTGAATAACTCTATACAATGTTTTTGAGCATTTTTTATATATATTATTTGTGTTGTGATTTTGAGTACTCTCTTATTCATTTACTTTTAATGAAGCCTAGGTGCGGCCCTAACCTGTACAATACAATACTGCCCAATACTTAAGCCTGTATCAGACAATGGAATTTAGTTGTAGCGACAAAATTGTGGGGATAAAATTGCCTGGTTATTATCACACAATGGGACAGAATTGCTGTAATTTGTTTAGTTTGAAGTAGTGTTACCAACTGTGCATTGTTTAACATGTAAAATTTCTTGCATGTATCTTGTAAACAATTATTTTTTATTCAAGCAAAACAGTGGATGAAAACTTGAAAGTAAATTGCTGTATAGCTTTAATAGTGGCTTCAACGGTGTTACTAACAACAACCATGATCAACATCCAACAACAGCTAGGTTGGTAATAAACAAATCTTATAAAAGTAACTAGAATCCATGCAATTTTGTTGCACGGAGAGCATGTTCTAATTCATGCAATTCAATTGCCGGGACAGAATTGCATAGTCTGACAAGAAAAATTTCATAGATTCTATCGCGGCAACCAGATCCCTGCAACAAAATTGCATTGTGTTACAGGCTTTAGCTTTAGTGGATGCTGCATAAACCTAGCACAAGCATAGCTTAAAGTACAAAATTATAATTTCCCATTTTCTGATTTTCCCACGTTACAAAGTTTACTTTAGCTTAGTTTAATACCATTACGGTGGACACGAAAATGGATAGAAGGTTAATATTAGCAGTATTACTAAACCAGTTTTGATCTCCCATCATTTTTTACTTTGATGTTGAGCAACAAGAGGTTATATAATTATATTATGCCCTTTACAGGGTTAGGTTAGTTACGATAAGTTTAATACAGAAGTTCCTTCCTGGGAGGGCCACTTCAAAGTGTGTATTAACAGTTTCTTCAATTCGATATTGAACTGCCTTGTCAACACAGAGGGTTTCTACAAAGTAACCCCTGCTAACTTTTTCATAGCGCGCATTTCTCGTGGGATCTCAAGTATTATTTACAATGAAAATAACATGGGAAAGGGCGAAAAATTATTTATTCACGGCCCAAAGAAGCTAGAATAACAGCAAAAATGAAAATGAACTTCCTTTTGAATTATCTACTTACTGTAAAATTGGTATAAAAAAACTCCCCTTGCCAAACACAAAATAATCAAGAAGCTAATATCTGGAGATTGAATAGCTGTTCCATAGATTTTCAAAAATATTGATGTAGCTCTAAAAATAACTTATACACCTACTACGTATTGTAAAATAAAAAACCTACTTGTGCTTGTAACATTTATTAATAGTTTCAAAATCAGTTTGACACTTCCTTAGATTTTGTCACGTTAATTCAGAATTTTCTTGAAAAGTTGGAATGACTTTCAAAAAATTCAAAATTCAAAAATGCGGATGAACTTTTTTTTCTGATACATTATGTTGTGTAACAAACAACCTAAAATCTCTCTATATAACTCTATAACTTTACTTGATTACTTGCAATTTTTTATAGAGAAACTGTATTAGATTTATATAAATCCTTCTTTATAACGAGGCTAATTTACATTTAGATTTTTTTGTGGAAAATTCTCTAACGCTGCGGTTTGGTATTTTCGCTAGAAATGAAGTTAACACAGTTCGGTCGAGTTTGTTAAACCAGCAAGTCGAGTTTGCGAAGTTTGGATCGAGTTAACATTTCTATCTTTGTCTAGGTATTTATTTTATGTCTCACCCGTTAATCTATCAGCTTCACTTTTTAGAATATGTATACAGGGTGTACCATAATTAATAGAGCAAATCGAAACAGCTATAAGTACGCGATCCTAGAAGTAAAAAAAGTCTTAGTAAATAAACATGAACGTCTAACGCGATATGGACAAAGATGGATTGAGCGAGGAAAACCTATACTGTGGCCTCCAAGATCACCTGACCTGAAACTTTTGATTTTTGGTGTTAGGGACCACACTGTGCAAAACCGTACTTATCTTATCAACTTCCACGTCACCTGTTACATGAGTGTTGCACAACAATGAAAAAGTGATATTAACGGTCGATAGAAGGAAGCACAAAAAAAACAAGCGCTTAGGGGGGGCATTCTGGAAGGAAACCTAAATAGTCGAAGATAGGCAGTTGAAGTGAGAACAGTGTGCAGATAGGTAGCAAGACGATCGGCGGGCAGTGTGTCAAAGTAGTGAAAAGTTAATTGTTTAAAGTGTTATTAGTTAGCAGGTAATATCCTCTAAGTACTTTGTTGTTAATTGTTCTATGTAATCTTATGATTGTGATGATTATAGATGTTTGATGATAATAATTCTTTGTATGTTTAGCTTTCATTGTTTTATGCTCAGGGGCGTATATTTCCCTAACGTAAGATTGTTACAATTGTTATTAACGATTGCCCATTATTTATTACGTTAAAATATATATGTGCAAATATATATATTGTCGTATATATAACGACTTCTTTGTTTCACATCTAACTTGTTTTTGTCATGAATACGTTATACGAAAAACAAAGATGTTTCATAATAATAATTCTTTGTGTATGTTTAGCCTTCATTGTCTTACCCTCAGGGGCGTGTATTTTCCTAATATAAAATTGTTACAATTATTATTATAGATTGCTCATTATTTATTACATGTTAAAATATGTATATTGTCGTGACCGTCCGGATATTGCAATAACGACTTCTTTATTTCACATTTAACTTGTTTTACCATGATTAAGTAGTTCTTTGATTTCTTGTGCTCACTTTATGTCATACGTGTATACGAGCCTTGTTGAGTTTACAAACATTTTCGCACGTGCGGAACGAATCTGGATTAAGCTCGATTGCCTCCCGTATGGGACTCCAGTGTTATGAGGATCTTCCGAAATCTCAACTATAGCTGGATTGCCTCCCGTATGGGACTCCAGTACCTTCCGGCTCTGCTGGCTAACTAACACCAAACCTCTTCAGTTTTACTTGGAAGTGTGTATGACTAATATGAGGTAACAAATGACATTTAGTGACACATTAAATGAGACAGGACTTATTTATCATTAGCAGAGGTTCTAAATTTATGCCTTTTGGTTAGCGGTTGTTTTGTATTTATATTTAGGTGGTAAGAGCAACGATCGTGGGTTTCTCTGCCATGCTCTTTCCCCACAGGAGCTCTAGGTGAGCCTGGCACTCTCCTTTTATGTTAAATGGTTGTTAATGTTTTTGTTGTTCTTTCTATTTGTCACATGTTCAATTTGAATTGTATGTAAATCAAGGTTAGCTGTATTTTCTCTGCTTTTGTTTTATATAATTAAACCATACATCCCCTCTACAAAGTTAGTAGCCAGCGCCTTCCGGTCAATTAAAAATAGATACACACAACGTAGGTATTCCTTATGACGATTACATATTTTTGGCCAGAACTACGTTTACTTATTTTTTGTCGAACCTAGGGTTGTTATACTACAACACTCCGATTAACACGGTTGAAAAATTGGAACAGATACTTGTAAATGCTTGTTAAGATTTCAAAATGATCCGGGCATGTTGGTAAGAATTCGAATATCAATGCGGTGACGAGCACAGGCCTGCATAGGGGTACAAGGACGACACTTTGAACACTTCCTTTAACTACAGTAAGTACACTGTACAGTGATTGTAACATCTAACTGTAACATGCTAAGTAAAACTGTTTTCTTGTTCATTCAAAACTACTGCACATCTATCAAAATATCTAATAACTTTTCTGAATGTTGTATTCGTACCTTTTCCTAACTAGGATGCCATTTACACACAATCAAGTCAGTAGTGGCTGGTAACGACAAATTCTAAATTATCTCGCAAACGGCACACACAAAAAACTGAAGGATGTGGTTTTGGTCACCAAAAAAGACTAATTGTATATTTGGTTCTTTGACATTATCATCTGTAGGAACTCGTTTTTAAAAGTTTTTCTCTTCATATCAAAGACCTACTTTCTTTAAAAGCTACATGAGATATGGCCGAGTTTTATTTGAAATTGTCTTTCAAAATTAAAACTGCTCGTAGACTTAACTATAATTTCTTTTCATTGTACTTAAAAAAACATCTCGTACAGGGTGATTCAATTTTAACCAGCATAATAATAATAATTGGGGTGTAAACTTACTATTTTGCGGAATTTCATTGGTTCTGAAAGTTATACTGACTAATCAAAACTAAATCGCCCTGTACATGCTCTGCTATTTAAGAAAAAGTCTCATGAGACAGCAAAAAAATATATCTATTATATGTAGGTACTTTGCAAGGAAATATCATTCAAATAATTAAAAAAATTGGTGAACTTGATATAAAATTAGGTGTGGAAAAGCAGGCAGCACACCTACTTCACTAATTTGCCACTGCGCATCATACCCTGAGGGCTGAAATAAATTTGCAGTGTAAATTAGCAGACTCCATTGACATTAGAATATATAGCCGTTAGAAATAAATAGATTATTTATTGATATAGAAATTTAGTTCATTTGTGGTTATATCGTTGACTTATTTGGACTATATATATAGCTCACTAGTAGCAAATTAACTATTTCTATTACCTGTATGCAATAAAATATCGATCTAACTCATTAAAAGGAAATAAGTTATTTGTCTATTGTAGATAAGCTTAGTAGTAGCAATTGGGTTACTGAGTTGGCTAGCTTGGTATATCAATTTCTAACAAAACTTCTACCTATTGCAACTGGACTCCTTTTAGCAAATTTAGTTGTAGTAATCAACTCACTAGACGCCTATTTAATAAGTATTGCAACGATTGGTGAACTCTTATTAACAGCAGCAAAAAATTTTCTTACTACAAAAAAGTAAAATTTAATTTATTAAGAATGTTTTAGTAAAAAATTACAAGCAGTCATTAACACATTTTTCTCTAAATGAGACACCTAATTTAATCAAAATTACTTTGCACTCTATCTGATTTTTTTTATTAAAACTTGTGTACGACCTTTTTTTATACATCAGTAAACGTTGGGGAATACCAACTAAAAATATGTAAAGTGATTTTCGTTAGTATTTATTCTTTCTGCAGGAAAATACTCAATTTGCCGAGTACACTTCTCGATTTTTCAATACAGCAAAAGCTTTAAAATGTCCCTCGAGACCTGGAAAAGTTATCTGTATTTTAAATTTGCGGCAGAGGTTCATTCGGTCAAATAAAATCAATAGTACAGATTTTCCATGAAAATAGTCCGGAATATGTACATACGTATATTCTGCTATGGAAAACTTTAAGATACCCCATTAAACAATTCGAGAAAAATGTTTACCTAATGAAATTTATTTCAAATCGAGCACGTACGTTTTCCTAATATAATTCAAAGTGAAAATTTTCGCTTCATTATTTTTAAATAACCTTTTTCTGATGGGACGCCCTGTACCTGTTCTATTTCTAGCAAACGCACTAGGTAGTTACAAAATTTTACTAAATCATTTATACAGGGTCCACTACTTTTAAATAAGGAAAATGTCAGAACTGGAAAAATAAATACTTTTTACAGTGTTAAAAATTGTTATTATTTCTTAGTTTATGAAACCGTATTGAAGATATACCACGAAATATTTGAAAAAACAATTTTAAAATCTCTGTATTTCAAAAATCATGCACTTCACGAAAAAAAATTATAGACTAAAATTTTATTTTTACCAATCTATCTATTCTGAATTCCTAATTCCGCATTTAATAATGATGCCCCCTATATCTACTAATCTCTTGGGAATGTTTAGAAAGATCTAAATAACACTACAACTTCCTATATTTTTTTCCTAACGTTTCTCTTAACGGAGATATCAGGCCCAAAATGGATACCTAGAAATTTATGTTTTAGGTTGTAACTTTGAAACCACGTTGTACTTTTTCAAAATTTTGGCGTTGATTAGAGATAAGACTCCATGATTTGATTTTAAAACCAGTCTTTTGCTATTACAAATTATCCAGAAAGGGAGTGGCAGCAACAAATAATTTTTCTCAATATTTTGCTATCGAACTCAAACTATTACTTTTAAATAATCAATATTTTTCTTTAAAAAAGGTCCTCTTCATTGGTTTCGATAAAATAAACGGTTTTCGAGATACGATTGTATTTCAAACGGGCAGCAACAAGTATAATTTATTTATTTATTTTTAATTATTGTATGATCTATCTAGTTTGTTTAAATGATTAATCATACCTTTCAAAATTTTGAATAAATATGTATTGGGACTATTCTGGTTTTGGATACTTAGTATTAATGATAGATAATTTTTAAATATCAAATCATCACTTATCCTTATTTATAATATATCACACCAAAATTGTATAAAAATATACAAGGTGGTTTTAAAGTTAAAACTCAAAACTTATATCACTAGGTACCCCTTTGAGATCTAATGTCTCCATTTGGGGGAACATTAAAAAATTATACAGGGTGAGTCATTAATAATGGTACACAGCTCAATGGCAGATTGTTAGCGTCAAAATATAGCGATTGAAGCAAACATGCCTTAATCAATTGTTGCTCCTTTTCGTTCTACAGGGTGTTAAAGTTGAAAACATTTTGCCGATATTTTTTTTTGCTATAATTTAAGTACGTATGGACCGATTTTTTAAAAAATTTGTAGTTTTACGTCTTTTGAGGTGGCAAATACGAATATACAAATAGTGTTGGACTCACGTCTATGGGGCGCTAGTTTTACTCTCTTGTCAATGTAAAAATATATGTCTAACTGTTTATATATTACAATTTTGAATTTTTTAAAGAAATTATTGAACTACGTTCAATTCTAAATAAAAAAGGTATACTTGTTACAAATCGATAAAGTCAACTGTTTTCGAGATACAGACGTTTTAAGTTTTTGAGAATCGACGGGAATTAAATTAGAAAATTATTTTTTCCACAGTAGTAGGCATCGACATAATAAATTGACAGCTGTCACTACAATACCATATTGTTCCTGCGAATTCTACTCAATTTGATTAGAAAGTAGTTTTTCCTTGTCGTTATTATTTAGAGAAAAGAATATCTAATAGGAATTTCCCGCACCGTTGGATTGGACGCAGTAACGAAGTACCTTGGGCTGCACGTAGCCCTGTTTTAAATCCGCTGGATTTTTACTTTTGTGGATATTTTAAATCTTTAGTTTACAAAATCATTATTAATGGCCATGAACAACTGTGGACAAATATTCAAGAATCAGTTCATATTATCAAACAACCTGGAGCTTTATTTAACGTCAGACAAAATATAATTAAAAGGCTACGAAAGTGCATTGAACTCGCTGGTGGTTAATAAGATATGCATAATAAAATTTGAGTGGCTGTAATGTTTGTCTTAATTCTTAATTCAGGCTTGGTACTTTAAGACCTGTTAATTTTCTAATTTAATTCCCGCCGAATCTCAAAAACTTCTGTATCTCGAAAACGGTTTAGTTTATCGATTTGTAACTAGTATACCTTTTTAATTTAGAATTGAACGTAGTTCAATAATTAGTAGTAAAAGAATTCAAAATTGTAACATACAAAAAGTGAGACAGATTTTTACATTGATACGACTGTATAACTAGCGCCCTCTAGACGTGACCCCAATACTGTTTGCATATTCGTGTTTGCCTCCTCAAAAAACGCAAAACTACATATTTTCAAAATAATCGGAACGTACGTACTTAAAATATAGATAAAAATCTAAAATATTTTTTCAACTTTCAACCCTGTAAAACGCAAAGGAGCAACAATTGATTAAGACATATTTGGCTCACTATATTTTGACGTTAACAATCTGCCATTAAGCTGTGTACCATTATTCATTAATATAATGGTAGTGAGTCATTACTCACCACAGGTAACACTACTACTCCCTATACAGGGTCAGAAAGTACCGATGGTCCATCTGTCGTTACGTGAGAGCGATAAAGTAAGTCATAGAAATCCGTGCAATAGAGAAAGATGGCTACAATGAAGGCGTCTAATAGTCACCGTCCATTTCGCCCTTCCACAAATAAGAAGTGGATCTTATTTGTGGAAGGGTGAAACGGGTGGTGACTATGAGACGCCTTCATTATAGCCATCCTTCTCTATCGCATGGATTTCTATGTCTTACTTTATCGCTCTTACATAACGGCAGATGGACCATCGGTACTTTCCGAACCTGTATACAGATATAGGGAGTAGTAACCTCCCTCTCCTATATTCTCCTGAAAAATTAGAATATACTTGCCGGACATCATGTAGGAACTGATTTTTTTATCTCTGAGTGTATATCTAGAAACAGTTAAATTTTGAATAAATTTGTTAATATACTGATGCGCTTTAACTTTCGCAATATTTATTGGTAGTATATTTTATAATCTTTTATATGAATTACATAGATAAAAAACTAAATAATTATTGGCAAATAGCGCCATGGATTAAGTAGGTACTGATACACTTAAAAAATAGGTCATACTATTCTTCAAACTTGGTGTAGCTATTTATGATGTAAAATACCAATTTTAAGACATTTAATACCAGGAGGATTTATTGGATTAATTTTAGAAATCATCTTTATGCGTTTAATTTTTTATCGCTTTAATTACATGTAAGATTACATATCAAGAATTTAAAAACACGTTAATTTAGGAATACATTAATTTACATTTATAAATAATCTTTTTTCTGCCAATAAAATATTTATTTAAGTGAAGAAATCTAACTTGTATTTAGTTCAAGATTGTAGTATGTCCCTCAGAACCCAGAAATAAGAGCCATAATTTTAACCATCTATTTAATTCATTAAAAGCAACAACTTTCGTGTTGTCGAAAATTCACATTTTTGTTCGGAAGGTAAGCCCTAAAATGCGAATGTTTATGGAATGATTCACTATATTAAAGTTTTTGGCTAGCCTAAATAGTAAATACTAGCACTAAATAGTTCCTATTTTTGTTTTTCTTTTTGTTCATTATTACCTTTAAGTTAGTTTATGCTCTAGTAGAGGGTAAGGCAAATCTAACGTTTACAGAAATTATGTTTTCTTAAAAAGTAATTGTAATGATCAACATGTTGGTAGTTATTTTTGTGGTGCTCTATACAGGGTGTTAATGAACTTCTGTCAAAAAATGTATTAACTGATGTCACAAACTTGTATCGAAGTTTAAGGTTTTGAAACTGCATGTATTTTATAGCAGCGAGTACGTACAAAAAATTCTGTAACACTTTTTACGAGTTTGTAGGTTTGTTATGAAGCCGGACTGTATTCGAAAGTCAGTTTGTAATACATTGTTGTAGTGATTGCTGCGCTGTTTTTCGAGAGTACATTTAATAGCCGTATTTCCAAGTTTTCTTTTGAAAATGGCGCATTTATTTAGCAATAGCGAATATTATGATATGCTCATAATCTATGGCGAAGCAAACTAGAATGCCCACAGAGCATATCAAGTGTACCGTGCAAGATAACCTAAACGGCGTGCCCCCGCACCGCGAACATTATTTTGTTGCTATAGTGCAAAGAGTTTTGGTGAAGTACAACAGCATCGAGGTCGCGACGGTGGCCCAGGGCGACCACTAAGAATCTTAAATGTCGAGGAGATGATTTTAGATCTCGTTGAAAAAGATCTGCATCGTAGCACCAGAAACATCGCATAGCAAGTAAATATTTCGCATCCTGTTGTGTGGCGGACATTACGAGAAGCTCAGTTGTACCCATTTCATATTCAACGTGTTCAAGCGCTTACTCCTGAAGATTTTCTACTACATCGACGTTTTTGCGAATGGCTGCTTGAGGAACATGCAAGAAATCCTCAATTTACAGCGCACATACTTGTTACAAATGAAGCATGTTTCAGTCGAAATGGTGTACGTAACGTTCACAATACTCATCACTGGACTATCAAAAATCTACACGAAATAAGTCGCGGTGCCTTTCAGCAACAGATTTCCGTGAACATGTGGGCCGGTATCGTTAATGACACTTTAATAGAACCTTTTGAATTGTCTAGACGCTTAGATGGTGCGTAATATCTAGATTTTTTACAAAATCACCTGCCGGAGTTATTGGAAGACGCATCAGTTTTTTTCGGAGAGTGCGCGACCTTCTAAACATTACTTTTTCCGATCGCTGGATAGGCCGCGGCAGTCTAGTTAGATGGCTCCCCCGGTCCCCGGACCTCACCACTTCAGACTTGTTTTTGTGGGGATATGAGAAAAGTGTTGTGTATTCCACGGAAGTTCGTGACATCGACCAACTGAGACATCGTATTGCCTAAGCTTGTAATACGATTCGAGAAGACGTGGCAATGTTGCAACGCGTGCGAGCAAATTGGATTCGTCGGGCTGAAGCTTGTGTGCAAGCAAATGTTGGGTACATCGAACATTTTCTATGAAAATCAGCAGTTGTCAAAAGGTGGCTCCTTGCAATGTTGAGGTAAGTCAGATTTTAAAATAACATTTTACTCAATACAGATCCGTGTATTTACCTCATTTTGACATAACGGACATGTGGCAAAAATATTTTACATAAGTTTATTAACACCCTGTAAATTTAAAAGAATATATTTCGGATTCTAGATAATATTTCTTACCGTGTAATTATTATGTAAACAAATTATGTATTTCACATTCGAATTGTCGATGAACTTTACAAAAAAAAAGGAATACAATTTAAGTTCGGTCCATATATAACCAAACCAATTTCATTATCTACGAAAACGAAGATAAACTACGGTTCGCAGGAAAGGCGTGTGGAAATTCCAATATATGAAGTAAATTTCACTGTATCCACCATAAAATATGAGACACCGAATTTGTTTTGAAATCGGTTTGATAATCGAAAGAAATAACCATCGTAAATATGTTCAGTTATATAAAATTCATTCAAGACCGTTTTTTTTTTCAACGAGCAAATAAATTTAATTGTCAGTTAAATTTATGTCTGTCACTTTCTTTTGCATATGGTTCTATGAGTTTAGATTTAATTGGCAAATAAGTTTATTGGGAAAAACTTTCAATATAATAGGGTTGTCCACTATAAAAACAAACCATATACAATCTGTTGTTGAGTCAAAGATTTTATATAAAAGAACCTGCCTAGTGGTAGAAATCATTTATTAATTTTTGCGTTACTTAAAAACTAGTCTGACGTCATAAGGGGCAATTGAACAAGAAGCTAGTAGCGATCCTATTGCATAATTTTGAAGGAGAAGAAAATATGTCAAAATTGTCCAACAAACCCTGCTGCCCTGTTTCCTGCTTTTTAAACAAAAGTGACACTAGTGGCAGCAGTCTATCATTTAAGAGTATTTGTGATAGTTATTATTAATTTCCCGATTGTAATGTATTCAACGAAATTTAAGTGGTGTTTTGTTCTACATTCCACATAGCCAATTGCATTATCTCCATAAGACTCCCGAACTGAACTATAAATTTCGATAAATAAATAGGTATTTTATATAAATAATCATTCATTAAATATGTTGATCCTTACCTGACTGATTTTATACCGCTGATTTCGCCTATATTAAAACACTCGTCTCTTTTTAAAAATTCAATTCATGATCATAAAAATATGAATTTTCGGTAAAATTTGCGAAGTAGCTTTCACAAATCCGGATTCACACAGTCTGCTTTAATTATAATAGAAGATATTAAATGATTATTACTAAATAATAATTTTACTTAATAATTGAATTTGAAGATCAAGGAAAATAGCTCATAGACTTGAAAATATTTTATGCGACAGTGTCACTGACAGACTGACACTACTGACAGTGTTGACAGAGCGTCATCTTCCAATTTTTTTTTTTACGCATTCATTTACACATAATTTCACTACAAGGTGTCCCTTATGACGTCACAGCCGTTTTGAAATGTTATAAAAAAATCAGTTTTAAATAATTATTTTAAAACTGTTCTGACGCATTTCTCAATCTCTAATTGTGTATACACACTAGTTAGTACGTGTAGAATTATATTATCTACTTTTTGAAATTTCGTCAACAACCCTATTGTTGAAATTTGGTGCAAATAAGTTTTCAATGGATCTAAATACATTTGTGTTGTTAGTTTTTAACTTTACCTAATGACATTTTGTGACAACATTTTTGAAGTTAGGTTTTTCGTTCTTCACTGTTAGCATCTTGCCCTAACTGAGCGACTGAGGTGCTTCAGTAGCGGCGAAGCACCTGCAGAGTCAGCACTGAAGATGCCGACAGCGAAGAATGGCGAAACGTTTGGAAGCATTGGATGCGACCAGTTGGAGAGGCCATTACGTCTTAGAGAATCACTATTGCTTGAGGAGCGGTTCTGTCCGTAGCGACATTAGACCCAATAAGAATCGAAATGAGGGCGGATCTAGAGGTTCGCCCCCACAAAGCCTAGCCCAAGAACAAAAAAGGCAGGTCACAGCTAAGGCTTAATAAGAATATATATCGTAATAAATTTAACCTCAAAAAGGCTGGCATAGAATGTCACTAAGTAAGGTCGTAACTAACGAGCCCTAGTAGATGGTCAAAAATGCATCCTTAAAACTCATATGTATCAAATTTAAATGCATTACATTGATTTTTGGCAAAGATAGGTCTCAAATTTTATTAAACTTATGGCACTTTTTCCATAACACCCTGTATATAAAATAAAAATTGAAAATCTGTAGTTTCGTAATTTTTTATGGGGGAGAATGAATTGGTACAACAAGGTATTCAGTTGTTCCTATTTATAAACTTAAATGGTGAACAAATAGCTATTTTATTTTTCACCTTTTTCTTTTTATTAGCAGGTCGTAGCAATTAGCAATATATCAGCTATTGTCACAATTATTAGCTTTTGATATATTTATATTACCATAATCTAAAATTAATATCTGGCGCATTCAGAGAGCTATTATATATTAGATGTTGCATAATATTACAATTAGGTAATATGCTTATTACATAGTATTGCATAATAAAAATGTAATAAAGTGTAAACCGCTTTAATTTTTCCTTATGCCTCAAGATTCAAATTATTATTTTTTATATACGCTGGTTTTCTTGCATTACAATGATCTACTTGGCAATCCATGGAGTTCTGTGATTTTTTCAGAAGCTATTTTTGGGAATAATTACTTCAGATATTTTTTTATTAATATTTTGGCTTCATAACCAGTACATACAACGTAAAACTATAATATCCCAAATTTCAATTTATAACGCGGAATAATATTTTTGTATAGACTTAAAATTTTACAGAGGTATCCTAGTCTGAGGGTCACACTGTATATGCCTAAAGTATTATTTTGAAAATGACTAAATTATTTTTTAAATGTGTTTCAAACTGTTTCTAATCGTTGTTTGATAGACGTTCAGGAGAAATAATTTATGTACATACATAAAAGTCCAGTAGGAATACATTTTCTAACCAATGGTATTTCAGATCTTTTAATAGTGAAATAATAAAGGGTTAGAGAAGAAAACTATCTATTTCCTTAAGATGTTGCTCTATTGAATATACATATAATTTCAAATTCCGCTATTTTTTTGCGGATTAGTTCTGTATTAAATATTACAAAATCCTAGAATAGAATTTGAAAATTAAACTCACTATGTTTTCTGTGGATACGTTTAGTATGAGCTGAAATGATAAAAGAGAAACGACGAACCAAATAGAACGATTTATACTAATTAATTTTACTATACAAATTTATACGTAAATATTTGCAAATGTTTGAGTAATTTTGAATAGGTATTAATTATGTATTAATTAACCACAAAATAAAATCGATGAATGGTTCCTTTGACCTTTGAACCTGCAACCTAATCAAACTTCATAACTCCAAATCCTTATGACCCAAAAACCCATAACTTCAAAACCCATAACTTCAAAACCCATAATTCTAAAACCCCATAACCTCATATTTGCAAAATTTAACATCGGAGACTTACAAGTAAGACTCAAACTCTGAATCTGAGAGAGTTAAAATTCCTTAACTCCATACCCACACAACTCAATAAACTCAAAACCCATAACCCAGAACTCTATAACCCAATAACTCTAAAATGTAGCAACAAATACACTTACACGTGAGACTTAAACACCCAATCTCAGATATTTTTCCTGGGTCTGCATCCAGGGTACCTCCACTTGGTGATGGTGGGCAACGAATTTATTCATGGATCATAGTACTCATACCGTCATGGTAGGCACACGAAAGAAAAGTACGATGCAGGGAGTGGGAACCTCAGTATCGGTGGCTGGTTAGGGTGTGAAAGCGGGCCCGCAAGCGTTATCATTAAGGAACCGCAGCTCTACATTGGTAGGTAACTTAACTTTTGATGAGTTACATGGTGAATTAGATGTTACAAGGAGGATATTGTGCAATAAGAGCGCAGACAAATTCTTCGTCGTTTGTGGAGAACACGTTGTCAGTAATTTCAGAAAGAAATTCACAGATGTACTTAAAACTGGGTACAGAGAATTGTTTGCTATATAAATTAGTGAAATTGTCAATCATTGGACTCCTTACAACTTAAAAAACAGAAAAAACAAACGTTTGTTTCTCCATTGATCTGGCGGGAACCAACAAATTATTTTTGTTTAACAAGTATTTTTGGGCACAGATCAAAACCAAAATCTTCTATCTCTTATATGTCTGTCGAATCTGTGACTTTTCCTATCCATTTCGACTCTGGTCAGAATAATTAAAATTATAGAGTTTTAGGTTTATGCGTTTTGGTGTTATAGGTTATTGTTTTTAGGTTCTTGGGTCATAAGGATATGGAGTTACGAAGTTTGATTATGTTGCAGGGTTGATATTGTTGAGTTTTACCATTTTTTGCTACTTATTGAGGATGGGAGAAAAACCTGACGTGATGGGGCAAAACGAGCCTCGGATTCAGATTCAGCGGTATCAAAAACGTATAATGCACCTGGTCTGGTCAAAGGAACCTTTCACTGATTTTTGTGGTCCTGTGGTTATTGGAATAGATATTGAGACTACAAAGGAAAATATTATCAACAGAAATTAATTTGTATTCATAGATTTGATGAGTAGTGCCTGTATAATTTTCAAAAATATTCATAAAGTAAAATCAATCCTTGTATTACAAAATATACGTTACACCAATTGTAAGAATGTTTACCATGGACAATTCCTTTAAAAATGTATTTTGAATAATATCTATCATAATTTTATCAAATCTAGAAATACGTTTTCTAATTCTTGACTTTAATATATGGTAAATTATGTTTTAACAGACAACAAATAAAATACGTTAAGATTCTGTTGATAAATTAAAGAACACATCTTGTAATCTGTCCCATCTTCTATCTGAACTGAAATATTGATGGTTTCAACGCATATTTTTCTAAATATTTAGTCAATTTATTGATATTTTATAAACCAAACTCTACAAGATGAACAAACGAAAATAAAAAGGGAAATAAAAATGAAAAAAAAAAAACAAATTTTAATATTCAACCGAAGCTTGAAATAGATGGATAAATTAATTAAATCATTTATTTTTATATTGGTTGGCCTTAAATCTAACAGACGATGAGTTTTTTTGCTGTAACTACTTGCTTCCAAAATTAGAAAGTAAATTTTACTGTTTCTCTGCATAGGTCTTTAGTAGCACCTGAGCAAAGTCTGGCACTGATTGGTATTTGAATTGCAGTAATCGATGAATCTGAATGTGCCCGTAAAAAAGTGTTATTCCTACACAATTCTCTGATGAATTGCTGATTGTGAAGAAGTAATAATGCCCGAATTGGGCATTGAATTTTATTCATTTGAGAGGATTTCTTTGGAATATTAATGCAGGGGCACGTTATGCTGATGCTATTCCACGACATACTATCCGATATGAAGTATCATGCGTGTATAACGTTTCCATCCATGTAATACCAAGTACACGTTAACTTCACTTTTCGTATTTGAAAGAAATCAGAAATCATGGTGAGATATTGTACACATTTGCCCAAATCAAGAACCAAAATGGTCGTTGTGGATATTTGATCGTTCCTTCTTACTATTTGGTAATTAAGTTTTAGTAAAATTAAAAATTACCAAAACAAAAAGATAAAGATTACGTATAACTTTTCACGACATTTCATTCAACGGACACATATTTTCAATGGCATCTGTTGTCCCTGTCTGTTATCGTTTGCATTCACTTGTTACTATTGTTTATTGTTTATTGTTTCTTTTGCTTCAATATTTAATAGTACATATTTCAAACTAATCTACAAAGTCTGTATCAAAGTTGTTTGCTCAAACGGATATTTTATATTTGTTAAGTTCGTGCAAATATTCTCAAATTCGGTTTAGAATGCATCTTTAAGATATACTAACTTTGAATTTTTTATATAAAATTGAAATTGAATTGGAGTTTAGATTCTAAAATTTCCTTTTTAGCAGTTTCAGTTGGAACATGCCATCGAGCTTTAAAAAATAGTTACATTTACACCCATATAGGGTAACTATTGTGCAGGACCTACTTCCCATAGGCTACACAAGACGATTACAGTATTGTGAGTGGTTTATAGAAAACATAAATAATGATTTATTAGATTGATTGTCTTCCACTGACGAAGTATGGTTGTATATCATAAATAGCAAAAATTATAGAACCCGGTCTGCAGAAAATCCTCATGCATCTGCAGATACGAATCTATATCCCTTAAATGTAAATGTATTTTGGGTAACGATATCAAGAAAACATAATGGGGCCTATATTTTTCTATGAAATTATGAGTGCTGAAAAATATTGAATCCTTATTTTAGACACATATTTAGCACAATTACATGATGATGAATTACATTTCAATATTTGGAATAGTTTTATGATAATAATAATCGACTGATTGAGGGTTGGGGCCAGTGAGGTCACCGGATTTAACTCCTTTAGATTATTTTTTGTTAGGATATATGAAAAATACTATTTTTAAAACAGCAATGCACAACATGGAAGAATTAGAAGCAGCAATTCGATAATGTAACTAGACTAAACGAGTAAACTACAACATGCACAGGAGAGTAAATTTGTACATAGCTAGTGAAGGACATCATTTCGAACATAAGGTATGTTCCAACCAGCGTCATAAACAGTTTCTTAGAGTCAGAATTCTGCGCAGTAACTTAAATGCGTCCCAACCAGAGTTACTAACGATTAGTAAACGATCAGTTTTCTAAGTTCCATCTAAGAATCAAACCTGTTTTAAAACTATCAGAACGATTTGCGGATTATCTTCTAACCATTGATCTGGCGCATGCGTATCGCTGTTACTCTGTTATTATTTAATATTTACTGCAACATAACCTATACTATAACCCGTCAATGTGCCAAACTATTACAGATTTTATCACAAAACTGGAAATATGATTATTTACCTCTAAAGTGCAGATATAATACCAAACTGTTATTAATAGTATTGGTCTATTTACATAAGTCTACACTCAATTTAGTAAGTAAATTACCAGCTGTTCTAACCTTAGACAAAATTGATCAGGAAACCAATTATCTTACAGACATGCGCGTTGATAACAATTTGCAAACTGTTGGAAATCTGTTTGTGATTCAAGGTTGGAACAAACCGTTATTTGTAGTGTTTTATCGCGAATATGACAATAGCTTATTAATTTATGAGTTTGAATTTATTTTGCTGCATTATTTTGATATTATTAGAGCAGTGGTTTGTAAATTAGTCTAATTTTATTTATTACAGTATTTTATTTATAAGAAAAACTAAATATTAATTAATTTCAAAAACAATTTTATTCAATTACATCTAACCATTCCACTGTTCCAATCATGATTGGTTGTCAATGCTCTACGGCTACGTAGCTTGTAATCATTTATGAAGGTCTTCCAATAAATCTTCCTTTAGAATAATGTCATCACTGTGGCCTCCACAATGATGATATATTGATTTTATTGATAAATACTACCGTGCATTATAACTACTTTATCATTTTTTGGTTTTCTATCTAGAAACAATTTTTAATACTAAAATTTTAGGAAATGTTCTTGTTATATCAAAAAAATCTATACAACGATTGAATCATCTTTCTTTACATTGATACATACCTGTTATATAATACCGCGCATTATTTTGGTTTATATGCTGACACTTCACAGTAAATAAACTCAAGATTTTAAATTTTTTTTTGTCAAATAATCCTACTCTGTTCTAGACAAAGGACATTCTTTTCTCAAGTTTCTCTCATAACGGGATAATTTTAGTCTCCAAGAAGTCTGGATTTGACATCCATATAGTTCTTCCTATGCGCGATAAAGTATATTAAATAATGATTAATGGGTATTATAAAAAAACTTGTTTAAAATATGTACTTTGTCTAGAACAGGATGAAGGTATTATACGAGATTTTTCTCTTTATATCCTTACGTTTAGTAGCATAAGATCTTTCTCTTTGTCAATTAATGAATTTAAGAAGATGTTTAGTAAATTTTACGACTCCATGGCAATTTTAATAAAAAAAAATAAATAAAAATATTATTGTGCGGGCTCTGCAAATAAACTGTAATATTGTACAAACTATCAAAAATCAATAAGAAAACAAGAGGATTTCAAAAAACGAAAAATATGCATGGTGTTCCATTATCAAACATAAGTTTGAGGTTTACATCCCCTAAACGTAACATATTTATAAATTTATTTAGGATAGCAAGAATTTTGGCTTTGTACCATTTCTTTTTTCTATATAGAAAGGGAAAACAAGAAGTACAATATCAAAGCTGTAAAGAAGAATTCATTTTGTTTTAATATTTTACCCGTGCCTTTTTTGGATGTTTGGGATAATTAAGAACAACAAAGTGAATGTTTGTGTGATTATCTATATACATTATATTTTCTCTTCTAATAAGGAAAACTAATAGAATTAAATCAAAATAGTAACAGGTACAACAAAACTCTTCCGCCATTATTGCTTATTAGATTATTCTAATAAAAGATTAATAAAGAATGAATGAAGAAAATAGTTAGTAGCTGATGAAATTTTTCTGAAAGAAAAATCATATGCTAATTAAATCTTTATATTCCATTATAAATAATAAATTATAGTCAGCAGAGTCGGCAATTAACGATTATATGTTAATTATAGATCTGACCATTTTAAGCAGTTTAAGTCAATTTTGATTTATTTTGATCGCTGATCTAATCCAAATAAAATATAAATTATTTTGCTAAACATCAGTAGAATACGTCGTACATACGCTAACATTAATTTTCCCCTTATAGCTTATTTAGTAAACATTTATGTAAGTGCTTCTTACAAATACTAATGAATTATTTTTATTCCTCAAATATTCAGTAGGTATATGTATGTATAAATTTAAGGAAACCCCCATATACTTAACATGTTACAGTTTTGTTAATTATTTATGCAGTTTTGAAATATGGATGTCTATGTTTTCCTACAAACATAACATGCTCATTCACACGGTTCGAATCGGTTATTTTATCAAAACGATAAAAATGTTGAATGTCGTAGTAGCGCGTAGTTTTAAATCTGCATGTTCAGGTGAAAGATCTACGATTCGATTCAGTTTAACTACCGTTTCGAATAAATTATCGTGCCGTATGCTGCCGTATGCTACCGTATGAACGTGAGGTGAAAATAATAGTAACGGAATTGGCGATGATAAAACTATTGTTAATTTAGTTATATTTTCACTTATAATATTTAAAAAATATCTAAATAATATAATGTATGAATAAAATAGTCGTACAATTCGAATATAATATTATTTTGAGATTTTGTTTATTCTACCTAAATTTGTTGTTTCGTTATTAATATTGTGAATTCTTATTTCAGCTTTTAAAATATTCAAGTTTTCAAATTTAAGGACATACGCTGTAAAAAAATTTCACTAAAATTTATTCAATTTTACTCAATAATATATCAATTCCTGTCCACACCCGATTGAGTGAAATTTTCACTCAATTAATAGATATGACTACAACTAAAATTTTATGAATGAAACTATTGCAGCAGAAGTGAGTGAATTTTACTCAAATCCGAGTTTCTGCTAACTATCAAGTGAGTGACTTTTGACTATATTCTGAGTATGTAAAACCAATTAATCGTTTACTTTTTCTCTAATATGATTTAAATTGAACTATTTATTTATTGAGTAATTTTGTACTATGAAAACTTCCAAGGGGGCGCGGCCGCACCAGCTTCCATTTCGTTAATATCTGGAGTAGTTTTGCACCACCTTGTATTCTCTTTAAAGGACCCCACACTTTTCTTATAAAAAAGTGGTTTCAGTTAAATTGGCTGAAATTTTTATGTTGTAACTGTTAACCTGCCGATTAAAAGTTTCCATTGGCGCAATATCCAAAAGTTCATATTTTTCGAGTTACGTTGACTTCAGAGCTATAACTCTGTATTCGAACGGGTTGGAAAGGTTTTTTTTTGCCGTTTGCATTTGCATTATCCAAGGTGTAGCACGTGGAGGTCTAACACCTCTTTGGGGCGGCTTTTTTACCGTGACTCAAAAACTACTTGTACGTGTGAAAATGGTTGAATTTAGCCCTGAATCTTGATTTGGTCATTGCCTGCATTAATATGTGACAGATACATGTGCATAGAAGAATTAATAAAATATTTAATTTTTTATTACAATTTGTAAAGTCCAATAAGTTTTTATGTCATCAATTAGAATAGTTGTAACGGAAATCTGCAGTCAAAAGAACTACTCGCAGTTTCGAATACAAAGTTATTGAGCTGAAGTGAACGTAACTCGAAAACTATGAATTTTTTAATATTGCGCCAATGGGGACTTGTGATCGGCAGGTTAAGAGATGTAACATATAAAAATTTCAGCCAATTTAACCGAAACAACTTTTTCATAAGAAAAGTGCGGGGTCCTTTTAATTTAAATATCATTATACTAACGTCTTAAACTACTAAGCTGCCACAGTGGTATCTACACAGATCTATTTTAAAGACAATATTTTAGGTCTCGATTAAAGGAATTGTTTAACTGATCGGACGAATAGATTACCATAACCTATATTGTTCGTTACAGATACGTTACGTAAGTATAGGTAATAATGTAACTATCCGTTTTTTAATCAAATCGATACTCAATATATTATTGTTTTTAATTCTTCTAATCAAACCACTACATTTAAACACAATTGCCACCAAAATAACTGGATAAACAGATACTTGGCCAACACTACACGCCATACACCACGCCACGAGGTGACCTAATGGGAACGAAGGGAATAGACAAAGATAACGCACGACAACCATAGAATGGGCTGGGGTCACTCAATAATTAGGATATTTACTCCGATTTAGGTATAAGTGTACGAAATACGAGTTTATCTGGAGAATTTATTTAACGGTACCTATATTTGAGTGAAAATACTCAATTTTAGTTCAAATATTATCATAAATGAGTATAATTATCAAAATATTTAGTGAAAATGTACTCAATCATGTCAGATGAGTTATTATGTTATACCTAAGTGCTGTAAGAAACAAATATTTAAGGTATTTTCTTTGGAAGCTTTCGACATCATTTAATAATTTTATTATATATAGGTATATGTAGGACTGATGTTTGTATATATAATTTTTTTATTTTTAATTTAAGAGATATCCATATTTAATCCAGATAGTTATTTTCTTATCATGCCTAGATAATTGGTCCCAAATAGTATGATCCATGTGATGACATTAAAAAAAACGAAGATTAAGAAATAATTTGAACTAGCCTCAACAAAAAAAAACATTGTTATGAAAACACATATACAGTGCAAGTTGTGTCAAATTTTGTTACAATCTTATTTAATAATGTGACAGAATCCACAAATTATCGTCATAATAATTGCAACAATAATCATAATGTTTGATACAAAAAGCCAAATCCATTTTTGCTACATTTGTATGGATTTTCATAATATAGTAGTATTTTTTCTGTGTAAGCAACACAAAACTAGCAATATTAAAATATATGTGCATTTTCAAGTGCAAAATGCTTGTATTTTATAATTCGAACGTATTTTTTCCAAGGTTTATTTGTTTGTTTTAATGGCTCTCCTAATTGCCAACTCTAACATCGGTAATTTTATTGTTATGATTTTTTTAACAAGCTACTGTGGTGAAATAACATTTCCTTTCATTATTGGTAAGGTTTTAAAAACAATATCTATTAAAATATACTAATTATTTAACTAATAACCTGCAACCCAGAGCTGTTTTGCATACACCAACACCCACTACAAAAAATTAATTCAATCCGAGACGCACAATTTTTCAATCACCTCACAAATTCGTGACGGAAGAGTCTATTCAGGATACTTAAACTGGCACTTTGCACGAATGTATTAGGTAATGAGTCCAGTCATGTGGAAAATTAGTTAATTTAATCTCCCGTTTAACACTCTATGCATCCCAAGACGAGAATTGTTGCTCTGGTCACATACAGCAATAATAAACACACGCGGGTCGCTGCCTGGTTGCTTGCGCGACGCACGACCGACACTGACTGCTCCCGACCGGATCGCGGACAGGGGGCGGCTACCCTTAGGTAGCGTTCCCCCCTGGAGAGAACATGACTGACTGCGGTTCCATTGAACATCGCGGACATGCCGCCATTCCGGCCATGTGTAAGGAGATGAGATTATGATCAATCAGTCATTTAAGGGGCATTCCATCTGTAGCATGTTTCTGTCAAAAAAACTGTGTCCGATACTCCATTTTTTTTGTTGCTGTACGACTAAACTAATATAGTAAGGCTACTAAAGCAGAGATAAGATAGTGGGATAAGGGGTATTAGGACCGCTAATAATAATGATTACCGATATTTTACTTCCCAAGTATCAATCCATTACATCATTTACTAATACGAGTAAATGAGATAAGACTAAATGGAAACCAAAATTATATCCAGAGAAACCCGTATTAGTTATGATACTATACAGGGTGTTAAAAAATGAGTGTAAAATATTTCAGGAGGTAATAGTATGAACCAAAATAAGCAGAAAAGTCTTAATAAACATGGGTCCGCAAAGTAACGGTTGCGGAGATATGGACCACTATTCGTTTTTCAAACATTTTATATTTATTTTTTTAGGAATAAACCGACAAAGGAAGCTTTTAACAAACAAAAAACAAAGTTACAGAAGATGTTCAAAGTGCCCTCCGTCCATTTCCAAGCAGGCACGACATCTTCGTCTCAACGACATTCGAACTCTTTCGAAAACACCCTCCTTGGTTTGGATTTCGTGACACTTTTGATTAATCCGTAGCTGCATCTCTTCCAGGCTATTTACAGGAGTACCATACACTAATGTCTTCAAATATCCCCAAACAAAGAAATCTAGAGGGTTCAGATCAGGCGATCTTGGAGGCCATAAAACAGGTCCGGCCCTTCCTACCCATCTATGTGGAAAAGTTTGGTGTAAATGCTCTCTAACGGCCATGGAAAAATGAGTTGGAGCACCATCATGCTGGAACCACATTTGTTTCCTCTGATTCAAAGGAATGTCTTCCAAAAACTCATACAGTGTGTTCTGCAGAAAGTTAAGGTAAGCAGCGCCTGTTAATCGGTTTGGTAAAACAACAGGACCTAGAAACCTGTCACCTACAATACCCATCCAAATGTTTAATGAAAAACGTACCTGATGTCTAGATTCTATTAGAGCATGAGGATTTTCGTCGGCCCAAATATGCGTATTGTGAAAATTAAACACTCCATTTCTTGTGAACCCGGCCTCATCAGTAAAGAAAAGAATGTTTGCAAGAAAACGAGGGTCTTCAGCATCATGACGTAGAAACCAGCGGCAAAAAACCAAACGTGCTTGATGATCATTTATTGGATTTAAGGCCTGTACTCGTTGCACATGGTATGGATAAAGCAGTTGCTCGTGAAGGATTCTCCAAGCAAGAGGACCACTAATTCCTACCTCGGCTGATATTCTCCGCACACTCGTACCTGGATTCTGCTCTACCAGTGCTAGAATTGCTTCTTCTTCTCTAGGAGTGGATACCGACCTTGGTCTTCCAGATAAATGGCACTGTTTGCTCAAGGAACCGGTATCACGCAATCTTTGGTGAATTCTTCCAAACATGCGTTGTGAAGGAATCTGGCGATTTGGATAAGCGTCAACATAAAGACGTCGCGCTTCGGTGGCGTTCCCATTAGCATGACCATACATGAAATGCATGTCTCCGCAGCCGTTACTTTGCAGACCCATGTTTATTGAGACTTTTCTGCTTATTTTGGTTCATACTATTACCTCCTTAAATATTTTACACTCTTTTTTAACACCCTGTAGAGATCGGAAATGTTAGGGGGCGCAGGGTTGGCCGTAGACCGGGTTCTTTTTTATGTAATTTTATTAAAACAAAAAGTGACACAACTGTTGTCTTCTTATAACTTATAATTTAAGAATATACAGGGTGCCCGGAAAGGTCATGTCAAAAGTGAAGGAGTATACAGGGGAGGTCAAAATAGTTGTAGTACTTCATTCACATTTTTTTCCTATTTTGCTTCGTCGTTCGTGTTCACCTTCAAAGATATAAGTTTGAAAAACAAATTCCAATTATAACTTCCAAGTCGTTACCATGACAACAATGAAATTTGGGTAATTAATGAGAATGTTCATTTCCAAGCTTAAACTCACATTCAATATGTGTGGATTATACAGTAGCAGGCGAAATTATCTATTTAAATTTATACATCTTTGACAGCGTTACCAAATTTGATATTTTTCTTTTATAGTTCGATTCCTCCCTCGCTTTGCTAAAAAAAAAGTGTACCGTAAATCAGTCGATGTCTTTTACCGTTTTCGTGAAATTTTATTAACATGCATTTATTGTATCAAAAATGTGATACTAACATATTTGTAAAATATTGGTTTCTATAGAATTAAAAGAAAAAAGAGAACTTGCACCTTGAACTTCAATGCATTTTCTGAAATTGCTCAAACACCTCTGCTGTACTCGAAATAACATGTGGTGATCATTTCTAATGATTTTGGTGTATGCAATTATGCGATTTAATAGTTCTTCCCTACTATTTACAGGAGTTTGATAAATATGACTTTTAAGATGGCCCCAAAGAAAAAAATCAAGAGGATTAAGATCGGAAGACCGAGGCGGCAACGGAAAAGGACCGCGACCGATCCATCGATCGGGAAATGGGGTATTTAAATAAGTCCTTACTACCCTGCTAAAATGGGGTGGTGCACCATCGGGCATAAGCCACATATTATTTCGAATATTTAAAGGGACCTCTTCCTATAACGGGTTAAGGTGTTCTTGCAGTAAATGTAGGTATTTATCCCCAATTAAAGTGTCATCAATGATATGTGGTCCCACTAAGTAGTTTACAGTTATACCCATTCATACATTAATAATAAATTTTTGTTGGTGTTTTGTCTAAATAATAGCATGGGGGTTTTTGTCACTCCAAATGTGCAAATTCTATTTGGAAAGCCGTTGGCGCAAATCCGAATAGCTTCAGAAGCGTTACGTTCTACAAATTCGTACATTAGATGAATGATCTGTAAATTCTTCATAACTAAAATCCTCCATAATATTGAATCAATAAATGGTATATTGAGTCATCTCAATTTCCATAGAAAAAAATATTTTTTACAGAAATGTTAATTTCGCATTTTTGATATAATACGTGTGTTATTAAAATTCTATTTTCTCAAAAACGGTACAAGATATCGACTGATATACGGCATACATTTTTTTTAGCAAAGTGAGAGAGGAATCGAACTATGAAAGAAAAATGCTAAACTTGACAACGCTGTCAAAGATGTATAAATTTAAATGGATAAATTCGTCTGCTCCTGTATAATCCAGGCATTTTGAATATCAGTTTAAACTTGGAAATGAACATTAAGTACCATGAGTTACTCAAATTTCATTGTTGTCATGGTAACGACTTACAAGTTATAATTGAAATTTGTTTTTCAAACCTCTTTCTTTGATGAAGGCGAATAACTCCACAACGAAGCCCGATAGGGTAATAATAAGCATCAGCAAAAGTTAGCAAAACAATATTTTCAATAATAAGAATTGTAGAAAATAATTTGCAGTGAGTGTTTGGCGGTTAATTGTCTTCGGCGATCAATAAATACCCATTTCAAAAACGAAAATGAGTCGAAGTTTTTAATAGATGCTACACTGAAAGAAATGGGCTTATTAAACTGTTTATCTAGAATAATGTGTATAGCGCATATTAAAACTTTTATAACCAATATACGACTTTTATTAAAAAAGGCAATCATCTCCATACTCATTATAGAATGAGTTTAACTGAAAGGTGCTTAATACACCTTATGCATCTATGAAATAAAGGTTATAATGAATTACTTATACATTATTAGGTGTTATAGACTTTATGTTCCAATTGTATAGTAGGGAAGATTTGTTGTATAAAGACCAGTATCCGAATTTGTATATAACAATTATATTAACAGAATTATTCGTTCTTATACTGAATATGTTTCCGTTTTTAACGTGTAAAACGCGTCTTATAATGGTTAAGTGATCGTCACCTCTCCGTGCATAATCGGTTATGATCGTAAAATTTCCGACAGTCCGCTGTGCATCGACTTACGAATATTACACGTCTAGTTTGATGAAAATAGACGGTACAGGCACATGTTTTGTGGGATACATGATCATATCGCGTTGTGTGAAATGGAAAATTATGTAAGTATCTAATTGTTTTATGGCTTGTAATTGTTTTGTTTTTCAAATGTAAATCTTGTCTAAATCTTAAAAATTATTATCTTGTAGGTATGCCCTATTAGAAACCGCTGATGGAAGTTTTATATAAGATGGAGGAACAGAACGCTAGCGGTGACAAAGAGGAGCATGGGTATAAAGTCAATCAACCAGAGGGAATAGAATTAGAAGGAAAGATGTTCAACCTTTCAGGGGATGCTTCATTCTTAAGGTGGAAAAGTTATAGTGCAAATTCTCATGTAATACAAGAAAATACGGGTGCATCGTTGCTAAGAAAATAAACTGGACAATTTTGGGAGCGAATTGTCATCATTTTTAATGCTTAAAAGTATGTTTTGTGTATGTTTACATTAGAACCTTAGTAATTACAGTTATCCAATAAAATTTCTGAAAACTTACGTCATATATTTTTAACTCATACAGAGTATACAACGGTTTAATACATTTATTATTATAGAACTTATAACCAGTACTAGATGTCTAATAACGATATAGAACACTTTAATAACAGTTATTGCTATTATGTCGTAAAGGGTATAAAAAACGTTGTATATTAGTTATACAATAATTTAATAAAGAATAAGGTTTATGGTCACTATACAACTGTGCTAGCAGTACGCGTTTTATATCCAATATTCACCTGTTTAACTGTCACATATAGTATACAATGGTCTTATAAGGGCATATAGAATTCTAATAAAGAATACAGCGCATTTCTTTCAGTGTATTTTCACTAATGGTGCCACCAGCATCAACTACTTCTCATTTTGGTAATCTCACTATCCGACTCATTTTACAACATATACATGTCTACTTCTAATCTGAAGTTTCGCATCGATCAATTTATTCGCTACGTATCTAGCGTATCTGTTGGCCTGGCGTGCCGGTGAATAATGCAAGTTTTTTTTGCAGTGCTTTTCATTGTGGTTTGTGTGTGTGTGTGAGTGAGTATGACGCTTTGCTTTGTATGGCACGTGTTAGCAATAGTAGTCAGTAGCAATGTGTATTGTGAACATAGAGCGGCACGCAGCTTGACCACAGATTTAGCCTATTTTTGCTACCACAACATGTATTGCCGCTTACTAACATAATATAGATTACTACTGTTTATTTATTTGATTGTCGCCACATAGTTTCTCATGTCTAGATATTATACTCGTTAAGCTTTTTACTGAAAAAGTATGTTTATAACATTAATTAATGTGTTACTGACCAAAAGGGCACCGTTTTCGTAGTGGATTTTCTTACTTCTATTTTTCTCAATGTTTAATTACCGATATATGAATTAAAAGTCATTTTTGACTTGGTAACCGAAGCAATTTCATGAACATAAATGGGAAAATATCCTCCCTCCAAACGAAATTTGCTTATACCTATATTTTCTTTTGCAGGTGATTGACAACATCAGTTCCTATATTATCATAAAGGTAAAGGCTTTCTTTAAGTTTTTTCTCTCTTGTACATTTTTAATATTCCCAACAGTTTTTGTGTACAATTTGATAATGAAGAAGAAATAATGCTTTGCGGAACTCATAGTGTTTTCTCTCACAAAAATGATAATGGTCACTATTTTCAGTAACAGAAGTCAGTAAAACAAATAATAATAATTAATTATGTTTATTTTTCCGACCTCTTGCAAATTATGAACAGTAGTTTCTCATCGAAGAAACCTGAAGTAAAAACTAAGGTTGTAATGTTACCTACAAAAAAAATATGGCCTCTAGCGGCTAAGCGGAGGTAGAGAGAGATAAGTTGAATTAAATCATCTTATTTTGAACCCAAAAAGTTGTGCTAGTTCCATGTATGAGGTATGTTGGAGTACCCTTCGGGACACACTGTATACGCAAGACGAAATAAAATATCTTTTTCCTGAAATTTTAAACATCCCTGTTGGTAATGTAAGAAACTCCAGTTAAAGCGAAAAATTAAACTTGACCAAATCTCGTGGACAAGATGAATTTGGTCAAATTGTATTATTTGAACCATACTATAGTCCCATCTTTTTTAACAATTTGTTTTTTAATTCACATCTGCCTCTTAGTAATTGAGATGCACAGTTAAATTAAAGCGGGTCTCTAACAAAACACTAATATAGAACAACATAGATAAAAAAAGATTAGAAAATATTAGAGGCAGATTCCAATACGAATCACCGAAGTGATGGCTTTATTAGAAGTATTGTTTGATTTTATTTTGTTTTTACTATTGATTTTGTTCTTTTTTCTCGTAACTAATATTTTTACTGTTGTTTGTGGTATGTTTATGTTTTTACAATAAAGTGCGGCGCATTAACTAGACTGCCTGTCCAAATCAATACAATAAATAGCAGATACAACGTGAATCAAAACACAAACTATTTAGAAACGAGGGAATTTGATGCAAGTAGCCATACGCTACTTTAGTTAGCACATCCTACAAGGTGTTTCATATTTCAGGGAGAAAAATTAATTTTCTCTTGCAATCTTTACATATGCGGAAACTAAAATTTCAATAAAAATTTCTGTCTTCTATCGCTGTTACTGATTCTGAGAAATAAACTCTACCTATTATAAAAAAAATATATAGTTAAAATCAGCTTTGAAATTGCATATCATATTTAGTGGTAGGTATGTTAGTGTTGATGGGAAATATATATCGATGTAAGAAGACATACTACTACGTAGCCCGCAATTTTTTCTTTATATGTATTTTTGTTAACAGATTTGTGTAAAATTTAATTCGTTATATATTGATTTTGTGCATTATATCCGCATTTTAATGTTATTTTGAGGGATTATGATAAATGAAAAAGTATATATGCAATTTGTTGACTATTTTATAAGAATTTTATCTTTATCTTGTATAGAATAGAATGGAAATAGATTATTATAAATAATTTAAACAACGTGAAATAACCAAAGAATGGTATTCAATAAACTTGCAGGTAATCCTCACATAGAGAACTATATTTATGCAATAGACCATCATATTCGCAAATCTTATTGCATATCTTGGTATCCAAAGATTCAATCAATGCATGCAATCGTTTAGATCTTGGGGAACACCAGAAAATAAGAAGTGGATCTTATTTGTGGAAGGGCGAAACGGGCGGTGACTATGAGACGCCTTCATTATAGCCATCCTTCTCTATCGCATGGATTTCTATGGCTTACTTTATCGCTCTCACGTAACTTCAGATAGACCATCGGTACTTTCCTACCCGGTATATGTATTTTACAATTATTTTTTTTTCATAATGATTTTATATTACTACTATAATTATTTTTTTTTGACGTGTGTAAACACTTTTTGTGTACTAACACTAATAAATATGTATCTATCTATCTATAACTTCATATTTTTAGAGATATATGTTGTTGAAGAGAAAAATTATTATACCTTTCCATAAATATTTTTATTCTGCTTTTTAAATGAGTGTGTAAGCATCTTAATTTTATTGCCTGCGCAATGCAAAATTTTAAATAATTCGTAAATATGGCTCACTAATTATGCGAATACAGCATATTATACAGGGTGATTCAGAACTTTTTTTTGAATGTACAGGGAACTCTTACAAATACAATTTTGTGAAAAAAAATCAAAAAGGATAGTTCGAAACTGATTTAAGAATACACTTCTGCACGCCACTGTAAAACCTAACCTTGCACAAGACAAAGCGTGCAGTCGGAGACCAGCGTGGCGGCAATGTGTAATACAAAATAAATGGGCAAAACAATTAAAGAATTTCTTTCCCAAGGAAAGAAATAATTAAAATTTTATGACATCTATTTTATATCAGCAAATTCAACTGCTTTTGCCGCTATTGTTATTATTAATTACTAAAATTAATATGTGGTTTTAATTATTAAAATAATTTTACATGCTCGATGTTACAACAACTGTTCAAAATTTTGTCCACCGATGTGTAAACATATTTGGGCCCGTCTTACACAGTTACGAACTAACACAAATGTTGTCTAGTTTCACTATAACACAAATGCTTTACTATAACACAAATGTTGTCTAGCTTCATCGTAAATTAAAACGATATCTATAAACTCCGAGTTGGTTCACACAATAATGATTTTCGATACTTGAAAAACTAGTGTAAACACTATCGCAAACAGGTTAATACTAAAATCGGATTTCAGTATTGGGAATCGCCTGGGACCACGTGGAGAGAGGGCGCTAGAGACTACAGCAGCGCAGCGATGTAAGGGTTGAAAAAATTACAACTTCTAATTTTTTTCTCGGAAACTATAACGATTTTGCAAAAAAATTTTTTACGATATTAACTTCCTTTTTCATGATGCATCTATTCCCAATTTTGGATAAGTTGATTCGTCGTATTAAATATAGCATATCCTTTTTGATAAATATGGAGCTAAACTTGCATATTTTAAAATAAAAAAATATTTGTTCAGAATTAAAAATAGCAAGTAGTGTTTGTTTACAACCTAACATAAAGTTTTAAAATCATATAGCCAGAGCTGGAATGACATTAGGGTAATGAAGAATTGAATATTCTTTAGTTTATCAAATTTATAAACCTTGATTTGTACTTGACACAATATTCCTAAATCGAAATATTTCTTTATGTATAAATCAGTTAACATGGCATTTTTGTTGTGATTGACATAAGTATATGAGAAATGTACTTGATAAAAGATGCAAAAAGTAATGACTGGTCCTATTTATAGTAGAAAACAACAACAAATGTAATGGAAATCAAGAATAAAATTAAACGTGACAGAATAGACGAAAAAATGGAAATGTGTACAAAATATATGTATTAATTTCTTGCTTATAGCAAACAATGGAACAGAACTAAGGCTATATTCTGCCCCACAAATTTCGTCTAGGGCGTTGCAACAAGTGGGAAATATGCGGTAGTGATAAAAGGAAATAACGTATTGGATTAAAGTCAGGAAAAATGGTAAAGATATTCTGTAAAATAAACTTAACATAAAGTAATGACTCCTTGTGACGTCAATTGGTTGATTAACTGAATTCTTCTCAGCAGTAATAAATTCCGTTCCCGCTATGCCTGTGATGTAAGAGGAGAATTTTCACCACAACGCTGCTCATATAACCTGATTTATTGCCATTCTAAAGGTAAAATGTAGCAGTAAAGTTGCTACATATTCGTTTTCATTTTCAGAGATAAGGAGTCTTCAGGTTGAATATACATATAGATTGGTAATTTATTTATTTTTTGACACCACATAAACGTGTAAAAATGTAGGTATATACTAAATTTTGAATATATTTAATACAGAATGGGAAGATTAAAGTAGTAAATTTTTTTCAGGCAAGTAAATTCAAACGTATGCTGATAACAAATTACACAGGCACACAAATATAAAAAGTGTCTTATATAATATATACTGGATCATCTATTTAAAGTTGCTGAATACGGATTTAGCATCAGAATTGCGCCCTTAAGTCAGGATTTTTTGCCAACCCCAAAAATAGGTCGAACAATAACAAAGAATGGTGCTTGTATCTGATGAAAAGCGGACTTCACGAAAAACCTTGTGTGTAAGAAGAAGTAATGAAAATGGATTTTCAGGTACGTGGTACATTAAGGAGGTTTATCGGGTACGGAGGTACATCTAAAGTCTAACGAGAGTTTCTGTAGATTCGCTAGTGACTAAAGTAGTAAGCCTTTAGATTTGTCAACGTTGCACTTGGCTGACTCGCTCGCCTCAATTATTATAAATTATGTATCTTAAAAGTACCTATAGTCTGTTAGGAAATGAAAGAGAGTAATAAAACCCCGAGATAAGAACCGGCCATGGGCGTGGTAATATTTCGTTTCAGGTAATTATCGGGTAACACTAATGCTAACAGGTAATGGGTGTACATTAGTATATTTTACTGGATACATCATAGGGCAGGAGCCAGTGTATTGTGACAGATCAATCCAGTCTTAGAGCTGAATATACGAAGACGTGCTAGTGCAGTAGAGTAAAATTCGACTTGTGTTTAGTGACTATTGTGCCAGTGGATATAATATTGTTTGGGTAAAATGTCGAGCTTATCAGATTACGTACCTGCTAAACGCGTGAAAAGATGTGCGCTGTCTCAGAATGAGAAGATTATTATATTAAATGTATTTAATGCATTGAAACACCAAAATCCTACCAACAGTGTTGACGACATCGTGGAAAAGTGTTCCAAAATGACAGGGATTGGAAAATCGACTATCTACAGACTTTTAAAGGAAACAAAAAATGAACAAGATACTGTAAATCCCCCAAAATCATCTACAG